>NC_041392.1:204991846-205113687 GCF_002162155.2 Triticum dicoccoides
GATTTTTTTCTCCCATTTCAGTTTTTTTCCATCGATTTTCCTTAAAATGGAATCAATTGTATCATGTTTTATTAACTTACCAAAGCAAAAACATATTTCTTTGGTAAGTGATTAAATTCTACCAAATAAGTGCTTAACAATAACATGATAGGTAAATCATGGCGATTGCTTACAAAAAATTGCCAAGATTTTAGCACATTAATATAATAATAGACGTGCAGTAACGGGCTAATCCATTAGAATGTTTATACTCCTGTTGCAACGCAGGGGCAATTATCTAGTTTATCATAAAAATGTTTGCCATGGTTAAAAAACTGACGTCAGATTTATTGACAAAAAACGAGCACATAAGTTCCAAAAACAGAACTATATTTGTCTCCTTGCAGAAAGGAAGAAGAAGAATTTGTCATGAGAGGAAGAGAAACCGAGAGAGATAGAGGACACAGTACAAGGATTATATTTATGAAATACAGTTTTGCTAAAGCACATCTAGATGTGTCATAAGTATCGCATATCTAAGTTCTATGTCATTGATCTTACGTCGAGATTCATGTGGATATTTTCCTTTTCTTTTTTCAATTTTTCTTTATGTTTAATTCACTCACTCAGATGTGCAATAACTAGAGCACATCTAGATGTGCCCTAGACACACTATGAAAAAAAATATACTTTAGGAAGCCTTTCGCATCCTCACCGGTCTAGACCATGTGATCCAACTCATTACCCATGGACATTTCCTGGCCGCTAAATCAACCTCTCGGCGTAAACACTTCCCACAATTGGCCAGAACACAGTCGATGTTCTCTGATCAATTGGACCTTCGGGCGAGGACTACCGAGTGAACCAACTCAGTTGCCATCCATGTGTTCATCCTCGAAGTAAATAAAACCACCAGCCAATTTTATGGACCCTCGGTATAATCTACTCTTTGAAATTTGTAGGTGCTCAGAAATTACTTTTGGCTCTCTTTAAAAAATGATTTTAAGTTTAAAAATCTGAAAATAATTAAACAAAAGAATGCGTATGTGCATAAAGAAATATAAGACCGTTTAGATCTAAACGGTCTTATTTTTTTATGGAGGGAGTACTTGTTTGTAAAGTTTGATGATGAAATGCATTTGTATGTGAACTACAAATAAAATTCATGTAGTGCACATATACTCTTCACTATAAAAGTATGTTCTTTTTGTGTAACTCACATCAAAACGTATTTCTTTGTTAAATTTTACATATGTACTCCCTCCGTTCCTAAATATAAGTCTTTCTAGAGATTCTAGAAAGCCTTATACTTAGGAACGGAGGGAGCGCTTGCGGCTGTACTGTGTTAAAAAAAACTAATCTGAAACTTGAAAGGTTGATTAAAAAAACTTTTTTGAAAAATGCAGGCTCCATAGAGCCCGGGAGCCCAAAATCCTCACTCCAGCTTTTTCGGCTTTGCTATGGTGCCACGTATCCCTCGAAAAAATAAAAAATAATGCTATGGTGCCATGTTGTCTCGACAAAAAAATGCTATGGTGCCACTTTAGTGTGACTCAAGCCGCTTCTCTAGCGGGTAAGGATTGCATTTATATAAGAGAAGAAAAAATAGGGTTACCATTTACACAGTATTTTTTGTTATTATCCGGAGCTTCTAACTCACACTGATTATATTGACGTTGATTTCTGCCATAAAAGTGGGCAATTATTCCTGTTCTAACTCTTCCCAAATCCCAATCTCCAAACTTGCCACACTCTGCAGTCTAAAACTCAGATAAAGAACAGAGCCTGTCAAGATCCCGGTTTCTACGGCCGACAAAAGGAAAATTATGCCTGTGGGATTCCGGCATATGGAACGCTCCGAGTTTGCTCTCAGATGGTCGCTTGGCCACTGTAAGACGGAGAAGACATGATGGTCAGCAGCTCCGTCACATGTGCCATGGAGCTCAGTGCAGCTTTCAGCACATCCTGCGAGCACCCAGGCTTCACGATGTTCTTCACCTGCGTGGCATGCATAATCATGAGAACCAATAAAAGGACTGTTACCAGTCGGATAACCAAGTTGTTGGCCGATGTACCTTCTCCAGATACTCCTGCAGCTGTTTGATCCTCCCCATGTAGTCCCGGTCTTCCACGCACAGCGAGATGGGCTTTGCGTCGGCCCCCGGTCCTTCGAATTGCAGCGGTCCAGGGTTCTTGTAGATGTCTTCCATCAGGAGGCTGGAAGAGTTTTGCCTCAGCAGCCTGCAAGGCACAAAACGATTACTTTGGTAAATACGAGCACATGTCTTTTTATCCTTTTCCACGGTGTATGTATCCAGTGAAACAATGGAGAATTTCCTCTTCACAGGCAATGGAGAATAGAAGAACACGATGACTAGTGAATAAAAGATGGCACTTAATTTCAAACCAGAAATCATACGTACTCGTATGCTTTTCCTTTTAAGTCGACGCTTGCCATGTGGACAGCGGGCTTCCCAATTTGACTGGCAGTGGGACCGCGCGACCATCCCCTTACCGTCATCATAGACTGCTCGTGAACAAATGCAGAAATGGTTATGCATCACTTTGTGCTTCACATAAACTTGTGTGGGATGGATCATGTGCAAATCTTAAAGGAACATAATCTAAAAAACATACAAACACTAACAATCCCATATGCTCACCGTAATAGGAGCAGCTCCACATTTCCACTGGTCCACAGGACTTTTTAGATTAGTTACAGTGGCCATGTAGCCATTCAGACCAGCAGCTATGATGTGATAGCATACATGACCAAGAACCTGGAATCAAACAATTGGCCGGCCATCAAGGAGAATAACCAGATGGAACATGATATAGAGAAGTGAGGTGGAACTTACATAGGCGTAATCGCAATCAAAGTTTGACGGCAGGGCACCTCTTGCTTGGTAGCCAAAAAAGTGGCAAATTGCATTGAACTTCTTTCCTTTGTAAGTGCCTTCCTCCTAAATAAGCCAATAAACAATATGCACTGATAAAGGTGGTGCTTATTTTAAAAGTGAACTAATAACTCATAGGTCTTAAACTAGTTCTCCACAAATGACTGCAGGATATGCTCACCAGACGTTTGTTGATTTCTGTCTCAACTAACTGGGCTAGAAGCTTCTCAGTCTCAATCTGCAAGATACACATATAAATCTGATGCCCGAACAAATGTAAAACAAAAAGGATAGGCTAATATCACAGACTGAATTGCTGTGCCACCTGAGAAAGCTGAGCAGAGTCGTCAGATTCTGGATGCAGAAGTAGCTGCACGACAAAAAAAAAGTTGAAGCAATAAAATCTTCTCCAAATTATGGATTTCTGAATATGAAAACAAGAAATACATACCTGTTTCCTGATAAATGGAGGCAGAAAGTCAAATAGTGCAGAAGCCCAAGGCGAAAGATGAGAAGAGATGTTCTCAATGGAAACACCTTTATCATGTAGCCCATGAATTTCCTACAAGTATAAGCTAAGCTCAGTGAACTATTCAATAAACAACACCATTGTTTCATGTACTGATACTGACCTGAAGCAAAGCATATAATTCAGGTATACTCTCGACAAGGCCCTCGGGAATAAGTACAACACCATGGTATTTATCTGTGCAAGATAGTATGATACTGTGAATCATAAGGAATAATAGCAACTGCATGATATATTTATGTGCCCAAGATATTATGGCAACATGCATTATTTACAAGATGTCACCCCTTGGACGCTTAGGCAGCAAGGCGCCCTGGCAGCGCCTTACAATTATGCCCGCTTTACACGCTTAGGCGTCAGGGCGGTTGGTGCTCACCTTAGGTCGCCTTACCGCCTATTATAAACAATGGCAACATGACACTACAATACGAAGCTTGTAAGAACCATATGATTCCTACCTTTTTCAGCCCTTGCCTGCACAGCATCACATATCTGCTTTGTAATATCAGAAATTGTAAGTTTTGACGCAGCAACCTCCTCCCCTAGTAAGACCTGAGCATTATCAAGTCAGATTAGTTTGTAATGTTTGTATTATGGATCAAACAAGTCGATTCAAAATAAAAGTAGCATCCCTAACCATATTTGGATGTGACTGAAGAGCACATTCCAAGGCCACATGAGATGCTTTCCGCCCCATCAAGCGAATGAAGTAGTAATACTGCCGAGAAAAATGATGAAGCTTTAAGAGAGATAAAAATGTAGACTGCGTACTTGAATTTTGTGTGTTATAAAATTCAGCAATTATGTAGATAATACAGAGTGCCTTTATAAAATGGAGGCAAATTTATGAGTAATAGGCCGGTAGCACGGTATGTAGAAGAAAGAAAATGACTGAACTTAGGACTACTTTACTAGCTTTCACCAAAAAAAGTATTTAAACTCATGAAATGTGTTAAGGTGGAGGTTGACCATCCATTATGTGTTACCTTCTCAGCAGAAAGAGCATCAGTGCAGACATTACTTATGAGCTGTGAGTTCACCTGTTAAATAAGTAGCAATTCATGTTACCGTAAAAAATGTAAATTAAATAGCAAAATTAGTAAGGTAACACTAAAACAAACAATGCCGAAACCATAGTAAAAAAGAAGGATGATCAAACTGAGTAGTGAGAATGAGATGCTCCTCGCAGCTACTCACCATACCTCTAGACAGGTCAATAAAATGTAACAGGCGGACTGGCGGACAGTGCATCTCTAAAATGATACCACATGCTAAATAAGGAAGCAACTCAATAGCTTGCTATATAAATTAATGTACCTTGCATATGGTATCAAAACCAACAGTTGTCTCGACAAACTGGTTCTTAAGGTCACCATTCAAAGTTACAGGAACACCAACTACCTGTTAAAAAACAGATTGTCTCAGGCGATTTGCACTTTGTAAGGAAAATACTTACTACCACAGGGATGTGAACCAGTACAAACGATTATAATGAAGGAACTAGCTTTATTAGACAATTTTCAGCCACCTTTGTTGAACATTTCGACTCAGCAAAAGTCTCAGCAAGCTGAGCAGCATCCGTGTTGGATGTGACACCTACAAAAAGAAAAGAGGGCATGCAGAGTAAATAACAGGGTTTTTCCAATAAGGGGCGCTTTATTACTTAAAAGATTTAAGCATTACACCCGGCCTCTGCATAACAGAGTAAATAACAGCTAATATCAATAAAGTATCTTAATAGATAGTAATAAATGATACCTCCAATTATTACAAGAGCATCCAACTTCAAAGCTTGGCAAGTAGTCATTGCTGCCTTTACTTGTTCAGTTGTTCTGATTTGGTCCCTGGTTCGGCCAAGCATATAATAACCACCTTGATTTTTATAGGAAGAAAAAACTTCCTCAGTGATTTCCAAAGTTTTCTGAGCAAACAAGCCATCAGTTCCGCCTGTTTCAACACAAAAAATTAGAAATAATCAGTAAAAGGGAACAGATACAGGATTCATTATACGATATCTAATTATGTCTAAGTCAAAATTATGCATTCACACGTATATGTAGGGACAAAAAGCACTGAGGGCTTCACATATTTGCATTCCAAAGATTTAATAGTGGCACCTAGCACTGTTTAGCCAACTGGCTGTCTGACACTGATGAGACACTTAGTAAGATCCGAACATACGTTTTTCTTAGAATTTTTCATGATTTTGTGAGCTTGGATATGTAAAGTGCAGTTAAATAGGTCCTGCTTGATTCAAAGGATTCCAAAGACACTAGATAGACTATTCCTATAACATTGAGAACCCCAATAATTGTACCAAAGGAAGTTTGGTTGCACTATTGCAAACCACAGCAAATGATCAACATTTTTGTGAAATGGGTTGCATTAAGGAGTATCTGGGAAAATACTTGTGATAAACAATCATAAAAATCAAGCAGGACCATGTAGAATCCTAGAAAAATAGTGGAATCAGAGAGGTCCCTAATTGATTTTTTGTTTGCTGACTGCATTTTGCACACATGCACCTCGCGCACCCATTTGAAGTCAGAGAATAAAAAAAATCACATGTATAAAAAAGAGATCTGGATTGTTGCATGAAGTGTGAACTTGTAAATTCCGCTGAAATGTGTATCTACCTGTATGCTACACAAAATAGATGTTTTATGATCTACAGTAACATCAATTAGTGAAGATCATTTTGTGAACATTTACATTGGTTTAAAATGTGAATCTGCAAATTTTGGTCAAGAGTACATCCATTTATGTTTTGTAAAGACAAATGACCGGATTATCCTGGTCAAGCTGGTAGTTGGGGACTTGGTTCTCAATGTTATCAGCGTGTATGCCCCGCAAGTAGGCCACAATGAGAACACCAAGAGTGAGTTCTGTGAAGGCCTGGAGGACATGGTTAGGAGTGTACCAATTGGCAAGAAGCTCTTCATAGGAGGAAACCTCAATGGCCATGTGGGTACATCTAACACAGGTTTTGAAGGGGTGCATGGGGTCTTTGGCTATGGCATCAAGAATCAAGAAGGAGAAGATGTCTTAAGCTTTGCTCCAGCCTACGACATGATCTTAACTAACACCCTCTTTAAAAAGAGAGAATCACATCTTGTGACTTTTAGTAGTGGTCCACACTCTAGCCAGGTTGATTTCATCCTCTTGAGAAGAGGAGATAGGCGTGCGTGCCAAGACTGTAAGGTGATACCTGGAGAAAGTGTTGTCCCTCAGCATAAGCTTGTGGTTGCTAACTTCCGCTTTCGGATTCGTGTCCTGTCGGATAAGCGTGCCAAAGTTGCTAGACCAAAGTGGTGGAAGCTCAAGGGGGAGGTAGCTTAGGCGTTCAAGGAGAGGGTCATTAAGGAGGGCCCTTGGGAGGAAGGAGGGGATGCGGACAATATGCGGATGAAGATGGCGACTTGCATTCGTAAGGTGGCCTCAGAGGAGTTTGGAGTGTCCAGGGGAAGTAGAAGCGAAGGCAAAGATACCTGTTGGTGGAATGATGATGTCCAGAAGGCTATTAAGGAGAAGAAAGATTGTTTCAGACGCCTATACCTGGATAGGAGTGCAGACACCATAGGGAAGTACAAGATGGCGAATAAGGCTGCAAAGCGAGCTGTCAGTGAAGCAAGGGGTCAAGCGTATGAGGACCTCTACCAACGGTTCAACACGAAGGAAGGCAAAAGGGACATCTATAAGAAGGTCAAGATCCGAGAGAGGAAGACGAGGGATGTTGACCAACTCAAATGCATCAAGGACGGAGCAAACCAACTCCTGGTGAAGGACGACGAGATTAAGCATAGATGGCGGGAGTACTTCAACAGGCTGTTCTGTGGGGAGAATGAGAGTTCTACCATTGAACTGGATGACTCCTTTGATGATACCAGCAGGCGTTTTGTGTGGCGAATCCAGGAGACTGAGGTCAACGAGGCTTCAAGAAGTATGAAAGGAGGCAAGGCGATGGGCCCTGATTGTATCCCCATTGAGGTGTGGAGAGGCCTCGGGGACATAGCGATAGTATGGCTAACCAAGCTTTTCAACAGTTTCTGGGCAAGCAAAATGCCAGAAGAATGGAGACAGAGTATATTAGTAGCAATCTTCAAGAACAAGGGGGTGTTCAGAGTTGTACTAATTACCGTGGAATTAAGCTGATGAGCCATACAATGAAGCTATGGGAGAGAGTCATTGAGCACCGCCTAAGAAGAATGACAAGCATGACCAAAAGTCAGTTTGGTTTCATGCCTGGGAGGTCGACCATGGAAGCCATTTTCTTGGTACAACAACTTATAGAGAGATATAGGGAGTAAAATAAGGCTTATGATAAGATACCGCGAAATGTCATGTGGTGGGCCTTGGAGAAACACAAAGTCCCAGCAAAGTACATTACCCTCATCAAGGACATGTACAATAATGTTGTGACAAGTGTTCAAACAAGTGATGGCAACACTGATGACTTCCCGATTAAAATAGGACTGCACTAAAGGTCAACTTTGAGCCCTTATCTTTTTTGCTTTGGTGATGGATGAAGTCACAAGGGATATACAAGGAGATATCACATGGTGTATGCTCTTTACGGATGACGTGGTGCTAGTCGATGATAGTCGGACGGGGGTCAATATGAAGTTAGAGTTATGGAGACAAACCTTGGAATCGAAAGGTTCTAGCCTTAGTAGAACTAAAACCAAGTACATGAGGTGTGATTTCAGTACTACTAGGCACGAGGAGGAGGTTAGCCTTGATGGGTAGGTGGTGCCTCAGAAGGACACCTTTCGATATTTGGGGTCAATGCTGCAGAAGGATGGGGGTATTGATGAAGATGTGAACCATCGAATCAAAGCTGGATGGATAAAGTGGCACCAGGCTTCTGGCATTCTCTATGACAAGAGTGCCACAAGACAAGTTCTATAGGACGTCGGTTCCACCCACAATGTTGTATGGCGCTGAGTGTTGACCGACTAAAAGGCGGCATGCTCAATAGTTAGGTCCGGCGAAGATGCACATCTTGAGATGGATGTGTGGCCACACGAGGAAGGACCAAGTCCGGAATGATGATATACGAGATAGAGTTGGGGTAGGACCGATTGAAGAGAAGCTTATCCAACATCGTCTGAGATGGTTTGCGCATATTCAGCGCATGACTCTAGAAGCTCTGCATAGTGGACGGCTAAAGAGTGCGAATAATGTCAGGAGAGGTCGGGGTAGACCGAATTTGACATGGGACGAGTCTGTAAAGAGAGATCTGAAGGATTGGAGTACCACCAAAGAACTAGCCATGGACAAGGATGCGTGGAAGCTTGCTACCGATGTGCCCGAACCATGATTTGGTCGCGAGATCTTATGGGTGTCACCTCTAGCGTAAATGTTCACAAAAAATCATAACTTGAAAGGAGGCGAAGCAACCAGTAGTTTGTTGGACTTAATAAAGGAAAACAAGTATAAATTAGTCACAGAATCTCAGCCCTCTCTAGATCATAAGACTTTCGTCGGGTTATCGCGTGTTTCGAATCCTTAAGAAAATTGACCTATGAAGGACATTTGGATCATAGGAATGATGCTACCAAATTAACAAGGGTTGATCTACTATGGTTCAATCTTATAGGAATTTAAACACTTATTGTACAACATCCTTTTTCCACTCATTCACATATGATTGAGAGACTTTCCTTATGGTTTTCATTCGTTCTATCAGAATTAACAAGGGTTGATCTACTGTGAAGACAAAGGCAGCCTTCTTCAATAGGAGTAAATTCATTGTTGGGAACGAATGTAATACTAGATTCTTGGAAGATACCTGGCTCGGGGACAAGCCACTAGCCTTGCAGTATTCTTCTTTATATAAAATTGTACAACATAAATAAGCTTTCGTCCGTACAACACTTGGTTATGTTTTTTTAAATATCCAATTCAGGCGGGTGCTGGGGAACGATGGGATAGATGGTTGCATCTTGTGCACGGGTTGATGGAGGTTAACCTTTCTGATGCGCCGGATACCCTACACTGGAAGCTGTCTGTCCGTGTCAGGTGTATTCTCAGTCAAATCCATGTATATTGATTTGATAAACACCAGTCCTACCCAAAGGTCGCTTCACATTTGGAAGGTTAAGGTGCCGCTAAAAATAAAGGTATTCATGTGGTTTGTTCACAAGGGAGTAATACTGACGAATGACAACTTGGCAAAGTGTAGTTGGGAGGGTAATAAACGTTGTTGTTTTTATGATCAGGATGAGTAATACAATATCTGTTCCTCAAATGTCCACTAGCCAAGTTATTGTGGCCGTCCATGTGTCCTTTAACCTTAGTCCTCCCAACACTTTATCCAGTATATTTGGTGCGTAGTTAAACCGGGTAGAGCCTAAGACAGTGGCTCGAGTAGGAGTGTGTGGATTACTTTGGGCCATATGAAACTGCCGGAACGATGTCACTTTTTACAGACAAACTATCGCAAAAAATTTGCAGGTCATTCCGGGTGTCTGCTTGGATCCGTATGTGGTCGTTACTCGGCCATGCGGATTACAGAAAGCTTATAGATATTGGTTGCAACCGCAGGAAAACAGTAGCACGGGATACCTATAACCGTTTTAGATGGGGGTCCAATAATAGGATAGGTGTTTAGTCATCTTACCATATTTTTGCCGGTTGTGTCATTTTTTTTACCTTACTTTGGTTTGCGGATTGCTTGAGACGTTATTTTTGAACCTCGTACTTTGGTTATTAAAATGGTTGTATGCATCGTGTGATGCAGAGGCCGAGGGATATCCTCCTTTTTGAAGAAAAATAAATAAATCAGAACAACTATTCCTGCATTTTAAAATTCTGTTTTGGACTTGTATCCATGTTTTTTTTTTCATTCCTAAAATGCTAGGACGCTCTAGCTAATGGGTGAATTATTGTTAGACTGAATAGTAGTTGGAATATTAAAGCTACATATCCATGAAAGAACAATCTGAATAAACCAATCCACTCACCAAGAAAACCGATAAGCTCGCTGCTTGGGTTGTGAGAATTTATAGCATTATATAGTCCCCATATAACATTTTGACCACCTGGGGACTGCCTACCACTGAAGACGACACCAACCCTGCACCCGAGAGATAATTTTACATTAAAGGATGCATGGAGAAAAAAATATGGGGACATCTCAGAACGTATTTCAGAAATATGTAGTACCAAAGTAATTTATGGTTTTAGTCCCATCCTATAGAGTTACAACTTGCAACATTAGATTAGCTAACTACTGTTTGGCTTGATTACGCAGGTCTGAATGTCGTAGCCCTTCTGAAGTACTACAACAGTGACAGCCATAGTTAAAACAGGACAATGCTGGACGGGAAATACCCTTTGGCTCCCGCATGTATATACACCCTATATGGGATATTTTTTAAAATAATTAGACAAAAAGTCAAAACAGTTTAAAATTATTTTTAGATTAAACTTGACTTACTTGCGCACTAGTATATAAATTTTCACAAAAAAAACCAACGTTGACTTCACAACGAAAAAGACAAAATTTATTTGCTATTATAGGTCACTATTCACACTATTTTGATCGAAAATCTGTCTTTTTTGAAAAGAAGTCAAAGGGGAATTTTTTTTTGTGTGGAACTTTTCTCACTAGTATAATGAAAGGTCAAGTTTATTTCAAAAATATTTTCAGAATTTTTGACTTTTTGTTAAATTGCTAAAAAAAATTCCATATGAGGTACATATGTACCCAGGAACCAAACGTTCCCCTCCAATGCTGGACCGCCTAGTGTTCATGTTTAGTGCAAACTGCAACGTATGGTACAAACTACAAAGTAGCACATCTATAATTCACATACACAACCCGTTGCATATATGCATCTCATGTACAGTATATTGGTTGAGATACTCGAAAGTTTTGTAGAAAGATGGAAAAATCACAAGCTAATTACTACTCCCTTCGTTTCATAATGTAAGACGTTTTTGACACTAGTGTAGTATTAAAAAACATTTTACATTATGAGACGGAGTAATAGTAAATTACAGATATGCTATTTAAGGAAAATGCCGCATTAGATGCCAGCACAAACTGAACATATCTAGAAGATTTTCCAGATCATATCTACAAGATGCGTACCTGACGGCAGGGTGCTCTGTTATGACCGTAGCGTCCGGCGCATTGGCCGTCTTCGGAAGGAAATGCGCCAGCCGCTGGCCATAGGTGTGCGGGAACGCGCGGCGGATCACATGCGCGTCAGCGCCGTCAGCCGCGATCGCGGCGTCGCCGTACTCCACCTTCACCGCGGTGCCCTGGTTTCCACCCAGAAAAGAAAGAGACCCATCAACTTGTAAAGCAAGAAAACGATCGGCTTGATGAGCCCAGCCATGGAAGATGCTTTCTACGAACGGGATGATTGGATCAGTGATCGGCGATTAGAGTGCCATCGCTTTCCCTTCGACCTTTACGGGTGGTAATCTCAGATCCGGTGGGGGAGGGGCGGTGGCATCGGCATCGGATCACCACTGGTGCACCTAGAATCCCCCCACCCCCACCCGAAAGCGAAGGGAAATATTCGAAACGGATAAACCGCACTCTCCATGCCGTCGACGAGATCGATCCTGTGGGACGGCGAATCGGGCATGATCCGGGAACGAGGGATCGGCGCACGGCGAGGCAATGCCGCGGCGAACGGTCGTGGGAAAGTGGGAATCGGAGGCCGGGGGTATACCTGGAGCCAGGGCGGGAGCTCGGGGCGGTATTCCGCGCGGTGCTTCTGGAGGGGCGACATCTCGTTGCCCATCGTTGCGGTCGGGCCTCTCCTCTCGCCGGAGTCGCGGTTTCACGTCGCCGGCCGGCCGGCGGGATCGGTGTTCTCCTCTGTCTCTCGCGGTACGGAGCCCCTGTTCGTGTGTTGCTGGAAATCAATAAATAAACTGTGGAGGACTGGCATTTATACCCGAGGGAGACGGAGGCGCGCGGCACCTGCACCAACGAAGCAGACACGTCACGCGCCCTGCACGCACCAACGAAAGGACCCGGTTTCCTTTACGAAAATGTCAGAGCATCTGCAACTCGACCCGATCCGGGCTGATAGGCAATCCTCCTATCCAGTCTATGCGTGAGGATGGATATGTAGACATTCAGACGCGTATGTAAACCTGAGAATGGTTATTAAAAAACTGGATGAAACGGTTCGGTTATTACTTTGGGTTTGATTGGTTCAGGTTTTATTGGGCTAAATCTTTTTTAGTTTGGTTTTGGTTTGGGTATGTGAAGAAACCAATTTGGGTATAGTTGGTTATGGGCTTAAACAGTTTGGTTATTAACGGTTATAAACTATGGGTCCAAACCGGTTTCTGGGCATTGGTTATGTGCAATAAGCAACGACGCATCGACAACGAGTATCTTTGATCCGCCTACATGTTGCGATGCACTATGTAATTATGTATTATGGGAAAACACCACATGCAAATCGAATGTGTTTGCTTGTGCTTTAGCTAAGCAATTGGTTTTAATACACTTGTCAGTGAGCTTTTTAGTAATGGGCATTGTCTTTTTGACACTTGCTGTGTGTTGACCGTATCTCAATGATAACTTTGTTCCCAAACTATTGTAGATGCACTTATGTCTTTTCTATACCATTTGCTTCTTGACATGTCGATTTGTGCAATCATATATACATTGAAGCAAACCCATAGTTATGTATTGGGTTTAAACCCATGGTTATGTATTGGGTTTAAATTGGTTTGGGTGGAAAAAATAGATGGTTTAGTTTTGGTTGGGCTGAAAATGGCATTAAACGGGTATGGTTCAACTATGGTTTTGAGAGATACATGTACGGGTATGGTTCAAGTATGGTTTAAGTATGAAACCGTTCTCAGATTTACGCGTATGTAACGTTGCAGGGACCCATATGAAAACACACGGAGACCCGTCAGTACGACGAGCCGCCTCCTTCGTTTTTTGGTGAGGGCATTCATGGTGCCGCGTAGCACCTCTCTGGCGTGCCGCCTGAGAGACCAAGTCCGGCTATTTAAGCCGGACGACAGCATTTCGACCCTAGCACATCCTCATCTCTTCCTACTCCCTCCCCTTTGCCGCCGCCACATTCCAATTCGTCCGCAGTGCAGATCACATCAGTCCTGATCATAGGAGCAGGACGCGAAGGACGCGAAGCCGAAGGAGGAAGAGGTCGAAGGCGAGGCTAATACGACGCCTCTCGCTGCGGGCTTCGCCTTGGCCTACACACTGGAGGAGTTCGAGGTGGCCCAAGTGGAGAAGGTGACAGAGCAGGAGGCCATTATCGACTCCATTCAATCAAAGGCGGAGGTGGAGGCCAACTGCAGCATCCTCCGCCAGGCTGACGCGAAGCTCAACGAGATCTTCATCGACGAGGAGGACGAGGAGTGGGCGCCAACATGTCATCGGGCTGTCAATGACCACGTGGCCGGCAGCTCCGGCGCAAACTTCATCAATATCTCCGACGAGGAGGACGATTAGTGTAGTTCGGAATAGTTCATGCGAGATCATTCTTGTTGCATGCTTTTTTATGGAAATACAAATCCTGAAATGAGTACTATGGTTGTGGGAGGCTAAATATGGGGTATGACCGGTCACCGTCCGCGGATACATCCAACAACGTTCACGGATGTTTGGCAACTCAAATTAGCTATGTGTAGTTGTATATGCTCTTATGGAGTTATGTTTGCTTAGACATGCACCGGTGTGACATGACGACACCATCGGTTGGTTCTACACGAATCTGGAAGCACAACATCGTGGTGTTGTGGAGGCAACCGTTCGCTTTTTTGTGGTATTTGTAAGACACATTTTTTGTTGTGTTGACGTCATCGTCCCCTCTCTAGTCTCCCCCCTTGTCAATGAGGTCATTTCTCCTCCCCTGCTGAACGCATCAACTCTTCGCGATGCTTCCTTCTCAGATCCCGGCGATGATGCCTTCGCCGCGAGCTCGGCTCTCGCCCGCCTCAGTTGTTGTTGCTCGTCATCGCCGCCGTTTTCTCTCCGGCGATCGTGCCAGCACCACCTCCATCATCACCCCAGCTACTTCCTCTTTTGGGGGTTGTTCAGGGTCATGGAGGGCATCACTCGAAATGTTCACCATCATTTTTCCTTAATCTTCCCATAATGTATCGTAAAGTTTGTCGTGTGTTTATAGGACAAAACTGGTAAAGTTTGCCAAGTGTATCCCTCAATTCCTACAAGTTTGTTATTCTGTCCATTTCATATTAGTTGTCGTTGATCCCTCAATTCCATATTAGTTATCACTGATTTAGAGCGACAACTATATGGAATGGGGGAGTATCATTTATCCCTAAATCATTTTGCAAAATGTTATCTAAAACATGGCAGTAAAAAAATGTTTGTATTGGATTGTGGCAATTTTAAGAAAAAATGTTCTCGAAAACATGGCATTTTTTTAAAAAATGATTGTAATGGTCACATGGAAAATTTAGAAAAATATATTATCTTAATCACAACAAATTTACAAACACATAATGGTCACATGGAAAATTTAGGAATTGTATTTTTAATCAATTTTTTTAAATTGTTTCTACTTGTCACATCGCAAATTTAGAAAATTATTTTTTCCAATCATGGCAACTTAAAAATTGTAGTGTTCATATGGCAAGTTTAGGATTTCTGTTCTAAAAAATATGGTAACTTTTTTGGAAATATGTAATGGAGGCACGGAAATTTAATATTTATAGTTCCTTAAAAATATGTTTGGAAATAAAATTTTGTTAATCATGGCAACTATTTTTTGTGTGCATAAATTTCTGAAAAAGGATGGAAACATGACAACTTTAGAAAAAAATTGTTCTACACATTATGCAACTATGCATGTAAATGTATATAAGAAACATCCTGAAAACATAGTAACATGGCAAATTTTAAAAAGAATCAAGTACAAAAACAACAAATTTAGAAAAAAATGTTTTCTAAAATGGCAACTTTAGAAAATATTTGTATGGGCTACATGACAATTTTAGAAAAAAATTGTTCACTAAATGATGACTTTTAAATCTTTTTGCTATAATTCACGATAGATATATAAACTTTTACTACTGGCAACATGGCAACTTTATTAAAATTTGCTCTGTAGTTCATGGAAAATGTAGGAAAGTTATGCACGGGTCAAATGACAAATTTACTACATTGTGTTTTTTTTTAATCATGGCAATTTGTAGACATTTTGTAATGGTCACATGGCAACTTCTATGAGATGTGTTCTCTGCAGTCATGAGAACTTTCACAAATGTTTGTACTAGTCGCATGGAAAATATAAATAGTGGACCGTGGCAACTCTAATTAGTTTATTACTTTTCTAATTTGTGTGAAGAAAAATTATGCTTTATGTCATGACATTATATCCCTCATGACAGTTGTTTTTTGTACTGCAGTTTTCATGTCTACACATGATATGTCTCAAACAACGTATCTATAATATTTTGTATGTCTTATGTTGCAATCACTTACAAACACTTTGTGCACATGTTTTTTATTGAACTAACATATCAATCAGTCCAGTGTCAGTTCCTCTTTTGGGCTGTTTTTGTAGTTTCAAGAAAATCCTCAGAAAAAGTCCGAGGAAAAAAAAAGAAAACTACTTTGGGAAGCTTCATGTGGGGAGAAGACCGAGGAGCCAAGGCCTAGCACAGGGGGGTCGTGCCTAGTGCCTAAGCGTCGGGAGGCGCCCTGGGCCCCAAGGCACCTATTGGGCTCTGGTGCCCGATGGACTTTATATACCCTAAGACTTCACGCTAATTATTGAGGATTTTTTTCGGCATCGCCATGTAGCATTTCTGAGGCTATCTTTGTTTTTTAATCTTATTTGGCACTCTGTCAGAGTGGGCAATTGAAAGTGCAACTAATTCTTGGATGGTTTTGGTAATTCTTAACAACATATAACTCATTGAACTAATACTCTTTCAAGATGTTCATTTCAGAAAGTACAATAATAGGCATTGCATGGACTAGAGATGTGGACCCATCAAAATGCTAAGGATACATAGTGGCTCAAGCTCAAGACTCTACACTTTCATTTTAGTGATCCAAGATCACATTGAGTTCATAGGAAAAGCCAATACTATTAAAATGGAATGAGGTGTTGCTTAATAGCTTGCTTACTCAAAATGCTTAGTGATATGCTCCAAAAGCCCTCAATCACTTTCTCATATCCACATATGTCTCAAACCAAAAGTCAAACTCGGCCCCACCGATTTGATTTATCTGGCGCCACCGAGTTCATTTGACATAGCCACTGCCAGAAACCCTAATCAGTTCGGTCTCACCGATAGAGATCTCGGTCTCACCGAGATGGGATTGCAAAATCCCTGTTTCCCTTCGTAATGTTTCAGTCTAATCGAGATGAGCAATCGGTCCCACCGAGTTCACAATGCAAACTCTCTATTTCCTTTTCGTAACGTTTCGCTCTCACCGAAATGAGCGATCAGTCCCACCAAGTTTGCCTGACCAACTCTCTGTTTGTCTATTACAGAAATTGGTCTCACCGAGTTCATGTGATCGGTCTCACCAAGATTATGTTATGCCCTAACCCTAATGAAATCGGTCACACCGAGTTGACATGTCGGTCCCACCGAAAATCCTAACGTTCACATTTTGAACTAAATCGGTCTGACCGAGTTTAACTGTTCGGTCCCACCGAGTTTGGTAAATTGTGTGTAACGGTTAGATTTTGTGTGGAGGCTATATATACCCCCTCCACCCTTCCTCTATTCATGGAGAGAGCCATCAGAACATGCCTACACTTCCAACATTCATTTCCCGAGAGAGAACCACCTACTCATGTGTTGAGACCAAGATATTCCAATCCAAGTACAAGAATCTTGATCTCTAGCCTTCCCCAAGTTGCTTCCCACTCAAATCATCTTTTCACCAAATCCAAATCTGTATAGAGAGTTGAATGCTGGGGAGACTATTATTTGAAGCACAAGAGCAAGGAGTTCATCATCAACACACCATCTATTACCTTTTGGAGAGTGGTGTCTCCTATATTGGTTAGGTGTCACTTGGGAGCCTCCATCAAGATTGTGGAGTTGAACTAAGGAGTTTGTAAGGGCAAGGAGATCGCCTACTTCGTGAAGATCTACCCAAGTGAGGCAAGTCCTTCATGGGCGATGGCCATGGTGGGACAGACAAGGTTGCTTCTTCGCAGACCCTTCATGGGTGGAGCCCTCCGTGGACTCGCGCAACCATTACCCTTCGTGGGTTGAAGTCTCCATCAACATGGATGTACGATAGCACCACCTATCGGAACCACACCAAAAATCTCCGTGTCTACATTGCGTTTGCTCCCTCCAAACTCCTCCCCTTTACCTTCATATGCAATGATTTACATTCCGCTGATGTACTCTTAGATTTGCATGTGTAGGTTGTTTGCTTGACTTGTGATAAATTGCTAAAATCTGCCAAGACTTAAAATTGAGAAAATGCTAGATTTTTATTTGGTCAAGTAGTCTAATCACCCCCTCTAGACATACTTTTGATCCTACAAGTGGTATCAGAGCTTTGGTCTCCATTTACCCTCGATTTCCATAGCTTTGGTGATCATAGCCTTGGTTTCACAACCTAGGAGAGTATGGCGTCTAGCGAGGGAAATTATCACCATAGAGGTCCTTACTTTGATGGTACAAATTTTGCTAGTTGGAAGCGTAAGATGAAAATGCATATTATTGGACATAACCCCGCCGTTTGGGCTATTGTGTGTATTGGCTTGCAAGGTGAATTATTTGATGGGAGAGAACCAAATCGTGAAGCTACCGCGAAAGAATTGAAGATGCTGCAATACAATGCTCAAGCTTGCCATATCCTCTTCAACGGATTGTGCCCCGAAGAATTCAACATAATCGGCCGTCTTGAGAATGCAAAAGAAATTTGGGATACTTTGATTGATATGCACGAAGGTACCAACTCTGTCAAGGAATCCAAATTGGATGTGCTTCAAAGTCAGCTTGACAAGTTCAAAATGAAGGATGGTGAAGGTGTCGCTGAAATGTACTCTAGGCTTGCTCTCATCACAAATGAGGTTGCTGGCTTAGGAAGTGAAGAGATGACCGACAGATTCATTATCAAGAAGATCCTAAGAGCCTTGGATGGAAAATATGATACCGTGTGCACCTTGATCCAAATGATGCCCAATTATAAAGATCCCAAAGCCAACGGAAGTCATTGGTAGAATTGTTGCTCATGAGATGTCACTCAAGGATAAAGAAGAGCTTCACGACAAGTCAAGTGGTGCTTACAAAGCCTCGTGTGATGCTCCTACATCCTCAAGTGAGAAACAAGTCTTCAACGAGGAATTGAGCCTAATGGTGAAGAACTTCAACAAGTTCTACAAGAGTAGAAGCAAAGAAAGAAGTTCCAAGCCAAGGTCCTACAATGATAAAAGATCTTCTAGTCGTGAGCGTAATTGCTACAATTGTCGAAGACCCGAACACTACTCCAGTGAGTGTATGGCTCCCTACAAAAGAAGAGAAGACTCACCTAAAAGGAGAAGTAGAAGAGAAGAATCACCTCCAAGAGAGAGAAGGAGTAGAGATGATCGTTATGAACGAAGAACCTCTCATAGAAGTAAGGATTCAGAAAGGAAGGACAAGTCATCAAGGAGCTACACAAAACGAAGACATCAAGCTCACGTTGGTGAATGGGTATCCGGATCCGACTCCGACCATCATTCCGACAGAAGTTATCACTCCGACTCAGAATATACTCAAGATGAAGGTGTTGCCGGTCTAGCACTTGTGACAACCAACTCCTATGACATTTTTGACTCACCAAATGAAGGAATTGGAAGATGCTTCATGGCTAAAGGGCCAAAGTTATCACACCCCGAGTATGTTGACTTCAATAGTGATGAAGATGATTTGCTAGGTGATGATGATTTACTTGTTGACAACTCTAGTGATGAAAACTATGATGAACTTGCTATTAATCATGCTAATCAAGATAAAACGAATGAAGATGATAAGAAGGAGATTGAGCGTCTAACTAAAGAACTAAACACTCTTAAGTTAGCTCATGAAACTACCTTGGAAGATCATCAAGAGCTTTTAAAGACTCATGAGAAGCTATGCTTTGAAAAGCTCAATCTAGAGAAAGAGCATGGGTTCTTAAAAGCAATCAATGATGATCTTCATAAGAAAAGTTCTTCTTACATTGCCAACCGTTTACTCTTGTCTACTTACATGCCACGAGTAAGATCTAGTAACAAGAGTAAGAAAGATTCTTCTTCTAGTAGTAACAATAATCATGTTAAATCCAATGTTGTTGCTTCTAGTAGTTCTCTTGATTCCACTAATGATTCTCTTAGCCAAGTTACACTTGAGAAATAAAATAGCTTATTGAAGGGGATTATAGAGAAAGGTGTTTACAAGAGCCTTGTCGGAAGTAAATGATTTGAGGAAATTGTACGCAAGCAAGGAAGACACCGAAAGAATCAAGGTGTGTTGAGTGGGAAGAAGATCAATACCCCAAGACAAAGTTTGTTCCTCAACAAGAGAAGTATGATCCTACTTCTTTCAAGGGAACACAAGTTCAAGACGATCTTCCACCACAAGACCACAAGCAAAAAGGAAAGGACAAGTTTCAAGAGGAGACTGATGCATTTGAAGAAGCTCCCAAGGCCTTTGTCAAGTGGGTTACTGCTACCTCTTGAGCATTGCGTTGGTTTTTCCTTGAAGAGGAAAGGGTGATGCAGCAAAGTAGCGTAAGTATTTCCCTTAGTTTTTGAGAACCAAGGTATCAATCCAGTAGGAGGCCACGCACGAGTCCCTCGTACCTACACAAACACATAAAATCCTCGCAACCAACACAATAAAGGGTTGTTAATCCCTTCGCGGTCACTTACGAAGGTGAGATCTGATAGATATGATAAGATAATATTTTTGGTATTTTTATGATAAAGATGCAAAGTAAATAAAGCAAAATAAAAATGGCACCAGAAATAGCTTGTTGACGGGAGATTAATATGATGGAAAATAGACCCGGGGGCCATAGGTTTCACTAGTGGCTTCTCTCGAGAGCATAAGTATTATGGTGGGTAAACAAATTACTATTGAGCAATTGACAGAATTGAGCATAGTTATGAGAATATCTAGGTATGATCATGTATATAGGCATCACGTCCGAGATAAGTAGACCGACTCCTGCCTGCATTTACTACTATTACTCCACACATCGACCGCTATCCATCATGCATCTAGAGTATTAAGTTCAAAGGAACAGAGTAACGCTTTAAGTAAGATGACATGATGTAGAGGGATAAACTCATGCAATATGATATAAACCCCATCTTGTTATCCTCGATGGCAACAATACAATACGTGCCTTGCTGCCCCTACTGTCACTGGAAAGGACACCGCAAGATTGAACCCAAAGCTAAGCACTTCTCCCATTGCAAGAAAGATCAATCTAGTAGGCTAAATCAAACTGATAATTCGAAGAGACTTGCAAAGATAACCAATCATACATAAAAGAATTCAGAGAAGATTCAAATATTGTTCATAGATAAACTTGATCATAAACCCACAATTCATCGATCTCAACAAACACACCGCAAAAGAAGATTACATCGAATAGATCTCCACGAGAATCGTGGAGAACTTTGTATTGAGATGCAAAAAGAGAGAAGAAGCCATCTAGCTAATAACTATGGACCCGAAGGTCTGAGGTAAACTACTCACACATCATCGGAGAGGCTATGGTGTTGATGTAGAAGCCCTCCGTGATCGATGCCCCCTCCGGCGGAGCTCCGGAAAAGGCCCCAAGATGGGATCTCACTGGTACAGAAGGTTGCGGTGGTGGAATTAGGGTTTTGGCTCCGTATCTGGTAGTTTGGGGGTACGTAGGTATATATAGGAGGAAGAAGTACGTCGATGGAGCAACGTGGGCCCCACGAGGGTGGAGGGCGCGCCTGGGGCGGTAGTAGGTGCGCCCCCCTACCTCGTGCCTTCCTGGTTGCTTTCTTGACGTAGGGTCCAAGTCCTCTGGATCACGTTCGTTCCAAAAATCACGTTCCCGAAGGTTTCATTCCGTTTGGACTCCGTTTGATATTCTTTTTCTGCGAAACTCTGAAATAGGCAAAAAACATCAATTTTGGGCTGGGCCTCCGGTTAATAGGTTAGTCCCAAAAATAATATAAAAGTGTATAATAAATCCTAATAATGTCCAGAACAGAATATAATATAGCATGGAACAATAAAAAATTATAGATACGTTGGAGACGTCTCAAGCATCCCCAAGCTTAATTTCTGCTCGTCCTCGAGTAGGTAAATGATAAAAACAGAATTTTTGATGTGGAATGCTACTTGGCATAATTTCAATGTAATTCTCTTAATTGTGGTATGAATATTCGGATCCGAAAGATTCAAGACAAAAGTTTAATATTGACATAGAAATAATAATACTACAAGCATACTAACTAAGCAATTATGTCTTCTCAAAATAACATGGCCAAAGAAAGTTATCCCTACAAAACCATATAGTCTGGCTATGCTCTATCTTCACCACACAAAGTATTTAAATCATGCACAACCCCGATGACAAGCCAAGCAATTGTTTCATACTTTTGATGTTCTCAAACTTTTTCAATCTTCACGCAATACATGAGCGTGAGCCATGGACATAGCACTATATGTGGAATAGAATGGTGGTTGTGGAGAAGACAAAAAAAGGAGAAGATAGTATCACATCAACTAGGCATATCAACGGGCTATGGAGATGCCCATTAATAGATATCAATGTGAGTGAGTAGGGATTGCCATGCAACGGATGCACTAGAGCTATAAGTATATGAAAGCTCAACAAAAGGAACTAAGTGGCTGTGCATCCAACTCGCTTGCTCACGAAGACCTAGGGAATTTTGAGGAAGCCCATCATTGGAATATACAAGCCAAGTTCTATAATGAAAAATTCCCTCTAGTATATGAAAGTGATATGATAGGAGACTCTCTATCATGAAGATCATGGTGCTACTTTGAAGCACAAGTGTGGAAAAAGGATAGTAACATTGTCCCTTCTCTCTTTTTCTCTCATTTTATAGGCCTTTTCTCTTTTTTATGGCCTCTCTCTTTTTTTAGTCCAGAGTCTCATCCCGACTTGTGGGGGAATAGTAGTCTCCATCATCCTTTCCTCACTTGGGACAATGCTCTAAAAATGATGATCATCACACTTTTATTTACTTACAACTCAACAATTACAACTCAATACTTAGAACAAAATATGACTCTATGTGAATGCCTCCGGCGGTGTACCGGGATATGCAATGAATCAAGAGTGACATGTATGAAAGAATTATGAACGGTGGCTTTGCCACAAATATGATGTCAACTAGATGATCATGCAAAGAAATATGACAATGATGAAGCGTGTCATAGTAAACGGAACGGTGGAAAGTTGCATGGCAATATATCTCAGAATGGCTATGGAAATGCCATGATAGGTAGGTATGGTGGCTGTTTTGAGGAAGGTATATGGTGGGTGTATGATACCGGTGAAAAGTGTGCGGTATTAGAGAGGCTAGCAATGGTGGAAGGGTGAGAGTGTGTATAATCCATGGACTCAACATTACTCATAAAGAACTCACATACTTATTGCAAAAATCTATTAGTTATCGAAACAAAGTATTACGCGCATGCTCCTAGGGGGGTAGATTGGTAGGAGAAGACCATCGCTCGTCCCCGACCGCCACTCATAAGGAAGACAATCAATAAATAAATCATGCTCCGACTTCATCACATAACGGTTCACCATACGTGCATGCTACGGGAATCACAAACTTCAACACAAGTATTTCTCAAATTCACAACTACTCAACTAGCATGACTCTCATATCACCATCTCCATATCTCAAAACAATTATCAAGTATCAAACTTCTCATAGTATTCAACACACTCATAAGAAAGTTTTTTACTAGTCTCGAATACTTAGCATATTAGGATTAATTTCCCAATTTAAGCAAATTACCATGTTGTTTAAGACTCTCAAAATAATCTAAGTGAAGCATGAGAGAACAATAGTTTCTATAAAACAAATCCACCATCGTGCTCTGATACGTCTCCAACGTATCTATAATTTTTTATTGTTCCATGCTATATTATATTATGTTTTGGACATTATTGGGCTTTATTATACACTTTTATATTATTTTTGGGACTAACCTATTAACCGGAGGCCCAACCCAGAATTGCTGTTTTTTGGCCTATTTTAGTGTTTCACAGAAAAAGAATATCAAACGGAGTCCAAACGGAATCAAACCTTCGGGAACGTGATTTTTGAACGAACGTGATCCAGAGGACTTGGACCCTACGTCAAGAAAGCAACCAGGAAGGCACGAGGTAGGGGGGCGCGCCTACCCCCCAGGCGTGCCCTCCACCCTCGTGGGGCCCATATTGCTCCACCGACGTACTTCTTCCTCCTATAAACCTACGTACCCCCAAACTACCAGATGCGGAGCCAAAACCCTAATTCCACCGCCGCAACCTTTTGTACCCATGAGATCCCATCTTGGGGCCTTTTTCGGAGCTCCGTCGGAGGGGACATCGATCACAGAGGGCTTCTACATCAACACCATAGCCTCTCCGATGATGTGTGAGTAGTTTACCTCAGACCTTCGGGTCCATAGTTATTAGCTAGATGGCTTCTTCTCTCTTTTTGGATCTCAATACAATGTTCTTCCCCTCTCTTGTGGAGAACTATTCGATGTAATCTTCTTTTGCGGTGTGTTTGTTGAGACCGATGAATTGTGGGTTTATGATCAAGTTTATCTATGAACAATATTTGAATCTTCTCTGAATTCTTTTATGTATGATTGGTTATCTTTGCAAGTCTCTTCGAATTATCAGTTTGGTTTGGCCTACTAGATTGATCTTTCTTGCAATGGGAGAAGTGCTTAGCTTTGGGTTCAATCTTGCGGTGTCCTTTCCCAGTGACAGTAGGGGGAGCAAGGCACGTATATTATTGTTGCCATCGAGGATAACAAGATGGGGTTTATATCATATTGCATGAGTTTATCCCTCTACATCATGTCATCTTGCTTAAAGCGTTACTCTGTTCTTTTGAACTTAATACTCTAGATGCATGCTGGATAGCGGTCGATGTGTGGAGTAATAGTAGTAGATGCAGGCAGGAGTCGGTCTACTTGTCTTGGACGTGATGCCTATATACATGATCATACCTAAATATTCTCATAACTATGCTCAATTCTATCAATTGGTCAATGAGGGAGTCCTGGATTAGGGGGTGTCCGGGTAGCCGGACTATACCTTCAGCCGGACTCCAGGACTATGAAGATACAAGATTGAAGACTTCGTCCCGTGTCCGGATGGGACTTTCCTTGGCGTAGAAGGCAAGCTTGGCGATGCGGATATTTAGATCTCCTACCATTGTAACCGACTTTGTGTAACCCTAACCCTCTCCGGTGTCTATATAAACCGGAGGGTTTTAGTCCGTAGGACAACTTCATCATACGACAATCATACCATAGGCTAGCCTTTAGGGTTTAGCCTCCTCGATCTCGTGGTAGATCTACTCTTGTACTACCCATATCATCAATATTAATCAAGCAGGATGTAGGATTTTACCTCCATCAAGAGGGCCCGAACCTGGGTAAAACATCATGTTCCTTGCCTCCTGTTACCATCCGGCCTAGACGCATAGTTCGGGACCCCCTACCCGAGATCCGCCGGTTTTGACACCGACAATCAACAATAATTTGTTTGCCCATTGTAATACTTATGCTCTCGAGAGAAGCCACTAGTGAAACCTATGGCCCCGGGTCTATTTTCTATCATATTAATCTTCCATCAACAAGCTATTTCTTGCACCGTTTTTATTTTGCTTCATTTACTTTGCATCTTTATCATAAAAATACCAAAAATATTATCTTATCATATCTATCAGATCTCACTTCCGTAAGTGACCATGAAGGGATTGACAACCCCTTTATTGCGTTGGTTGCGAGGATTTTATTTGTTTGTGTAGGTGCGAGGGACTCGTGCTTGGCCTCCTACTGTATTGATACTTTGGTTCTCAAAAACTGAGGGAAATACTTACGCTAATTTGTTGCATCACCCTTTCCTCTTCAAGGGAAAACCAACGCAGTGCTCAAGAGGTAGCAAGAAGGATTCCTGGCGCCGTTGCCGGGGAGTCTACGCAAAAGTCAACATATGAAGTACCCATCACAAACCCTTATCTCCCGCATTACATTATTTTCTATTTGCCTCTCATTTTCCTCTCCCCCACTTCACCCTTGCCGTTTTATTTGCCCTCTCTCTCCGTCCTCCTTCTCTTTCCCTATTTGCCTCTTTTTGCCAGTTTCTTGTTTGCTTGTGTGTTGGATTGCTTGCCTGTCACGATGGCTCAAGATAATACCAAATTATGTGACTTTACTAATACCAACAACAATGATATTATTAGCACTCCGATTGCTCCTCTTACCGATGTTGAATCTTGTGAAATTAATGCTACTTTGTTGAATCTGGTCATGAAAGATCCGTTTTCCGGCCTTCCTGGTGAAGATGCCGCTACCCATGTAAACAACTTTGTTGATTTGTGTGATATGCAAAAGAAGAAAGATGTGGACAATGATATTGTTAAATTGAAGCTATTTCCTTTTTCGCTTAGAGATCGTGCTAAATCTTGGTTTTCGTCTTTGCCTAAAAATAGTATTGATTCATGGAATAAGTGCAAAGATGCTTTTATCTCTAAGTATTTCCCCCCTGCTAAGATCATCTCTCTTAGAAATGATATTATGAATTTTAAGCAACTTGATCATGAACATGTTGCACAAGCTTGGGAGAGGATGAAATTAATGATACGTAATTGCCCTACACATGGTTTGAATTTCTGAATGGTTATACAAAAATTTTATGCCGGATTGAATTTTGCTTCTAGAAATCTTTTAGATTCAGCCGCGGGAGGCACTTTTATGGAAATCACTTTAGCAGAAGCTACTAAACTCCTAGATAATATTATGGTTAATTATTCTCAATGGCACACTGAAAGATCTACTAATAAGAAAGTGCATGCGATAGAAGAAATTAATGTTTTGAGTGGAAAGATGGATGAACTTATGAAATTATTTGCTAATAAAAGTGTTTCTTCTGATCCTAATGATATGCCTTTGTGTACTTTGATTGAGAATAATAATGAATCTATGGATGTGAATTTTGTTGGCAGGAATAATTTTGGTAACAACGCGTATAGAGGCAATTTTAATCCTAGGTCGTATCCTAGTAATTCCTCTAATAATTATGGTAATTCCTACAACAATTCTTATGGAAATTTTAATAAGATGCCCTCTAAATTTGAGACTAGTGTTAAGGAGTTTATGAATTCGCAAAAGAATTTCAATGCTTTGCTTGAAGAAAAATTGCTTAAGATTGATGAATTGGCTAGGAACGTTGATAGAATTTCTCTTGATGTTGATTCTGTGAAACTTAGATCTATTCCACCTAAGCATGATATCAATGAGTCTCTCAAATCCATGAGAATTTCCATTGATGAGTGAAAAGAAAGAACCGCTAGGATGCGTGCTAAGAAAGATTGTTTTGTGAAAACGTGTTCTTCTACTTTCCATGAAAATAAAGATGAAGATCTAAAAGTTATTGATGTGCCCCCTATTAAATCTTTGTTTTGCAATATGAATGCTGATAATGATGGGACTGAATATGATCCACCTTTACCTAGAAGGCGTTCCAAAAATTCGGAGTCTTTAGATCTTGATGCTAAAATTGTTAAAAGTGGGATTGAAGAGGACAAAACTTTAAATATCAATGAACCCACTATTTTGGATTTCAAGGAATTTAATTATGATAATTTCTCTTTGATATATTGTATTTCCTTGTTTCAATCCATGCTAAATTCTCCACATGCTTATAGTCAAAACAAAGCTTTTACTAAACATATCGTTGATGCTTTGATGCAATCTTATGAGGAAAAACTTGAGTTGGAAGTTTCTATCCCTAAAAAACTTTATGATGAGTGGGAACCTACTATTAAAATTAAAATTAAAGATCATGAATGCTATGCTATGTGTGATTTGGGTGCTAGTGTTTCCACGATTCCGAAGACTTTGTGTGATTTGCTAGGTTTTCGTGATTTTGATGATTGCTCTTTAAACTTGCACCTTGCGGATTCCACTATTAAGAAACCTATGGGAAGAATTAATGATGTTCTTATTGTTGCAAATAGGAATTATGTGCACGTAGATTTTATTTTTCTTGACATAGATTGCAATCCTTCATGTCCTATTATTCTTGGTAGACCTTTCCTTAGAACGATTGGTGCAATTATTGATATGAAGGAAGAGAATATTAGATTCCAATTTCCATTAAGGAAAGGTGGAACACTTCCCTAGAAAGAAAATTAAATTACCATATGAATCTATTACGAGAGCTACTTATGGATTGCCTACCAAAGATGGCAATACCTAGATCTATCTTCGCTTTTATGCCTAGCTAGGGGCGTTAAACGATAGTGCTTGTTGGGAGGCAACCCAATTTTATTTTTATTCCTTGCCTTTTGATCCTGTTTATTAATAAATAATTTATCTAGCCTATGTTTTGTTTGTGTCTTTTTGTGTTTAATTAGTGTTTGTGCTAAGTAGAACCGTTGGGAAGACTTGGGGAAAGTCTTTTTGATCTTGCTGTAAAAAATAGAAACTTTAGCGCTCACGAGAATTGCTGAAATTTTTATTTGGTAAGTGATATTTAGTTAATTATTTTTGCAGATGATTAATAGATAAATTCCTCACGTCCAGAAATTTATTTTAGAATTTTTCGGGTTCCAGAAGTTTGCGTTAGCTACAGATTACTACAGACTGTTCTGTTTTTATCAGATTCTGTTTTTCGTGTGTTGTTTGCTTATTTTGATGAATCTATGGCTAGTAAAATAGTTTATAAACCATAGAGAAGTTGGAATATGGTAGGTTTAACACCAATATAAATAAATAATGAGTTCATTACAGTACCTTGAAGTGGTGTTTTGTTTTCTTTCGCTAACGGAGCTCACGAGATTTTCTATTTTGAGTTTTGTGTTGTGAAGTTTTCAAGTTTTGGGTAAAAGATTTGATGGATTATGGAACAAGGAGTGGCAAGAGCCTAAGATTGGGGATGCCCATGGCACCCCAAGATAATCTAAGGACACCTAAAAGCCAAAGCTTGGGGATGCCCCGGAAGGCATCCCCACTTTCGTCTACTTCCATCGATAACTTTACTTGGAGCTATATTTTTATTCACCACATGATATGTGTTTTGCTTGGAGCATCTTGTATTATTCGAGTATTTATTTGTTAGTTTGCCACAATCATCTTTTCTGTACACACCTTTTGAGATAAACACACATGATTTGAAAATTATTAGAATACTCTATGTGCTTCACTTATATCTTTTGAGTTATATAGTTTTTGCTCTAGTACTTCACTTATATCTTTTAGAACATCTTGGTGGATTTGTTTTATAGAAACTATTATTCTCTCATGCTTCACATATATTATTTTGAGAGTCTTAAACAGCATGGTAATTTACTTAAACTGGGAAATTAATCCTAATATGCTAGGCATTCAAGATTAGTAAAAAAAATCTTATGAGTGTGCTGAATACTAAGAGAAGTTTGATACTTGATAATTGTTTTGAGATATGGAGATGGTGATATTAGAGTCATGCTAGTTGATTAGTTGTGAATTTGAGAAATACTTGTGTTGAAGTTGTTGATTCCCGTAGCATGCACGTATGGTGAACTGTTATGTGATGAAGTTGGAGCATGATTTATTTATTGATTGTCTTCCTTATGAGTGGCGATCGGGGACGAGCGATGGTCTTTTCCTACCAATCTATCCCCCTAGGAGCATGCGTGCAATACTTTGTTTCGATAACTAATAGATTTTTACAATAAGTATGTGAGTTCTTTATGACTAATGTTGAGTCCATGGATTATACGCACTCTCACCCTTCCACCATTGCTAGCCTCTCTAATACCGCGCACCTTTCGCCGGTATCATACACCCACCATATACCTTCCTCAAAACAGCCACCATACCTACCTATCATGGCATTTCCATAGCCATTCCGAGATATATTGCCATGCAACTTTCCACCGTTCCGTTTACTATGACACGCTCCATCATTGTCATATTGCTTTGCATGATCGTGTAGTTGACATTGTATTTGTGGCAAAGCCACCGTTCATAATTCTTTCATACATGTCACTCATGCATCATTGCACATCCCGGTACACCGTCGGAGGCATTCACATAGAGTCATATTTTGTTCTAAGTATTGAGTTGTAATTGTTGAGTTGTAAGTAATAAATAAAAGTGTGATGACCATCATTTTTAGAGCATTGTCCCAAGTGAGGAAAGGATGATGGAGACTATGATTCCCCCACAAGTCGGGATGAGACTCCGGACTAAAAAAAAGAGGCCATAAAAAAGGGAAAGGCCCAAATAAAAAAATGAGAGAAAAAGAGAGACGGGACAATGCTACTATCCTTTTACCACACTTGTGCTTCACAGTAGCACCATGATCTTCATGATAGAGAGTCTCCTATGATATCACTTTCATATACTAGTGGGAATTTTTCATTATAGAACTTGGCTTGTATATTCCAATGATGGGCTTCCTCAAAATTCCCTAGGTCTTCGTGAGCAAGCGAGTTGGATGCACAGCCACTTAGTTCCTTTTGTTGAGCTTTCACATACTTATAGCTCTAGTGCATCCGTTGCATGGCAATCCCTACTCACTCACATTGATATCTATTAATGGGCATCTCCATAGCCCGTTGATACGCCTAGTTGATGTGATACTATCTTCTCCTTTTTCTGTCTTCTCCACAACCACCATTCTATTCCACATATAGTGCTATGTCCATGGCTCACGCTCATGTATTGCGTGAAGATTGAAAAAGTTTGAGAACACCAAAAGTATGAAACAATTGCTTGGCTTGTCATCGGGGTTGTGCATGATTTAAATACTTTGTGTGGTGAAGATAGAGCATAGCCAGACTATATGATTTTGTAGGGATAACTTTCTTTGGCCATGTTATTTTGAGAAGACATAATTGCTTAGTTAGTATGCTTGAAGTATTATTATTTCTATGTCAATATTAAACTTTTGTCTTGAATCTTTCGAATCTGAATATTCATACCACAATTAAGAGAACTACATTGAAATTATGCCAAGTAGCATTCCACATCAAAAATTCTGTTTTTATCATTTACCTACTCGAGGACGAGCAGAAATTAAGCTTGGGGATGCTTGAGACGTCTCCAACGTATCTATAATTTTTTATTGTTCCATGCCATATTATATTCTGTTTTGGACATTATTGGGATTTATTATACACTTTTATATTATTTTTGGGACTAACCTATTAACCGGAGGCCCAGCCTAGAATTGATGTTTTTGCCTATTTCAGAGTTTCAGAGAAAAAGAATATCAAACGGAGTCCAAACGGAATGAAACCTTCGGGAACATGATTTTTGGAACGAACGTGATCCAGAGGACTTGGACCCTATGTTAAGAAAGCAACCATGAAGGCACGAGGTAGGGGGGCGCGCCTATCCCCCAGGCGCGCCCTCCACCCTCATGGGGCCCACGTTCCTCCACCGACGTACTTCTTCCTCCTATATATACCTACGTACCCCCAAACTACCAGATACGGAGCCAAAACCCTAATTCCACCACAGCAACCTTCTGTACCCGTGAGATCCCATCTTGGGGCCTTTTTCGGAGCTCCGCCGGAGGGGGCATCGATCACGGAGGGCTTCTACATCAACACCATAGCCTCTCCGATGATGTGTGAGTAGTTTACCTTAGACCTTCAGGTCCATAGTTATTAGCTAGATGGCTTCTTCTCTCTTTTTGGATCTGAATACAATGTTCTCCCCCTCTCTTGTGGAGATCTATTCGATGTAATCTTCTTTTGCGGTGTGTTTGTTGAGACCGATTAATTGTGGGTTTATGATCAAGTTTATCTATGAACAATATTTGAATCTTCTATGAATTCTTTTATGTATGATTGGTTATCTTTGCAAGTCTCTTCGAATTATCAGTTTGGTTTGGCCTACTAGATTGATCTTTCTTGCAATGGGAGAACTGCTTAGCTTTGGGTTCAATCTTGCGGTGTCCTTTCCCAGTGACAGTAGGGGCAGCAAGGCACGTATTGTAGTGTTGCCATCGAGGATAACAAGATGGGATTTATATCATATTGCATGAGTTTATCCCTCTACATCATGTCATCTTGCTTAAAGCGTTACTCTGTTCTTTTGAACTTAACACTCTAGATGCATGTTGGATAGCGGTCGATGTGTGGAGTAATAGTAGTAGATGCAGGCAGGAGTCGGTCTACTTGTCTCGGACGTGATGCCTATATACATGATCATACCTAGATATTCTCATAACTATGCTCAATTCTGTCAATTGCTCAACAGTAATTTGTTTACCCACCGTAATACTTATGCTCTCGAGAGAAGCCACTAGTGAAACCTATGGCCCCCGGGTCTATTTTTCTATCATATTAATCTTCCATCAACAAGCTATTTCTTGCATCGTTTTTATTTTGCTTTATTTACTTTGCATCTTTATCATAAAAATACAAAAAATATTATCTTATCATATCTATCAGATCTCACTTTCGTAAGTGACCCTGAAGGAATTGACAACCCATTTATTGCGTTGGTTGCGAGGATTTTATTTGTTTGTGTAGGTGCGAGGGACTCATGCGTGGCCTCCTACTGGATTGATACCTTGGTTCTAAAAAATTGAGGGAAATACTTATGCTACTTTGCTACATCACCCTTTCCTCTTCAAGGGAAAACCAACGCAGTGCTCAAAAGGTAGCATGCTCTAAAAGATATAAGTGAAGCACTAGAGCAAAAACTATATAACTCAAAAGGTATAAGTGAAGCACATAGAGTATTCTAATAATTTTCAAATCATGTGAGTCTCTCTGAAAATGTGTGTACAGCAAGGATGATTGTGGTAAACTAAAAATCAAAGACTCAAATAATAGAAGACGCTCCAAGCAAATCACATATCATGTGGTGAATAAAAATATAGCTCCAAGTAAAGTTACCGATGGAAGTAGACGAAAGAGGGGATGCCTTCCAGGGCATCCCCAAACTTTGTATTTTAGGTGACCTTAGATTATCTTGGGGTGCCATGGGCATCCCCAAGCTTAGGCTCTTGCCACTCCTTGTTCCATAATCCATCAAATCATTTACCCAAAACTTGAAAACTTCACAACACAAAACTTAACAGAAAATCTTGTGAGCTCCGTTAGCGAAAGAAAACAAAACACCACTTCAAGGTACTGTAATGAACTCATTCTTTATTTATATTGGTGTTAAACCTAATGTATTCCAACTTTTCTATGGTTTATAAACTCTTTTACTAGCCATAGATTCATCAAAATAAGCAAACAACACACGAAGAACAGAATCTGTCAAAAACAGAACAGTTTGTAGTAATCTGTAGCTAACGCAAACTTCTGGAACCCCAAAAATTCTAAAAAAATTGCTGGACGTGAGGAATTTATATATTAATCATCTGCAAAAATAATTAACTAAATAGCACCTTCCAAATAAAAATGGCAGCGATTCTCGTGAGCGCTAAAGTTTCTGTTTTCTACAGCAAGATCAAAAAGACTTTCCGCAAGTCTTCCCAACGGTTCTACTTGGCACAAACACTAATTAAGCACAAAAAACACAACCAAAACAGAGGCTAGATAAATTATTTATTATTAAACAGGAGCAAAAAGCAAGGAACAAAAATAAAATTGGGTTGCCTCCCAACAAGCGCTATTGTTTAACGCCCCTAACTAGGCATAATAGCAAGGATAGATCTAGGTATCGCCATAATAATAGGATAGATCATTATAACTCATTTCATATTCTCTACGTTCATCAGCAAGTTTTCTTTGAGGCAAGCAAAAGTAATCAAAAGGGCTAAATTTAATGGGACAAAAGTCCCCAAGATCAACTTTAGGAGGTATAGGTTCCTCCTTCGGCCCTTCATATTGCACAACCAATTCATCATTATAAGCATTCTTTTGACAGAACTTTGTGAGCCTATACTTGAGAGAATATCCTAGCTAATTATTTTGAATAGCCAAATCATTATTAAGTTCAGAAATTCTATCAACTAGAACATTGGTAGGAACCCTTTTTCTAAAATTTTCATTGAAAGCAACATAGTCTAGAGATTGAAAACGCATTATTTCTTCTTGATCAAAGAGAATAGCCTCTATGGGAGGACGACCAGCGTCCACCCGATAATGCGCAAAGATTTCTTTGGCCTCTTTTATTACAAATCTAAACTCATGAGCCAAAAGGAATGCTCAATATTAGAAAATTCTAGGAAAATCCTTTGTATGCAAGGATGCATGTGCATAAATTGTCTTTCAAGTTCAACTACTAGCATGGCGATAGCGTCCGCAAGGCTACTAGTTCTATGAAGAATAGAACTACCCATAGAAGGCAAAGCACCGGCACAAGTAAAGAAATCTTGGATAACTCCTTTTCCAATAATATTACCACTACCAATTCGGAATTTTTTGTATGTAAGATAGGGGGTTCTTCACCAGGAGCATCAGAATTTTCCATGATATTATTATTGTCCATATCGACAATAATCTCCCCAATTTTAGACATAATGGCAGAAAGTGCAAGGGGCAAAAAGAAGGAGGAAGGCGAATGGAAAGAGAGGGCAAATAAAACGGCAAGGGTGAAGTGGGGGAGAGGAAAACGAGAGGAAAATGTGTAACACCCACGATGCGGCTATATCTCCCACGTGTCGGAGCACGACTTAGAGGCATAACCGCATTGTAGGCATGTCGCAAGAGGGGTAATCTTTACACATCCCATGTACTGAATAAGAAAGAGGTACAGAGTTGGCTTACAATCGCCACTTCACACAATACATAAATATAGCATTAAATCATCCAGAATACAATCAAGGTCCGACTACGGAACCAAAGTAAATACAAACCCAAATGCATAAGATCCCCGATCGCCCCAATTGGGCTCCACTACTGATCGTCTGGAAAGAAAACATAGTAACGTCCTGAATCCTCGTCGAACTCCCACTTGAGTTCGGTCGCATCCCCTGGAATGGCATCATCGGCACCTGCATCTAGTTTTGGAAGTAATCTGTGAGTCACGGGGACTCAGCAATGTCACACCCTCGCGATCAAGACTATTTAAGCTTATGGGTAGGGAAAAGTAGTCAGGTGGAGCTGCAGCAAGCACTAGCATATATGGTGGCTAACATACACAAATGAGATCGAGAAGAGGAGCAAAGCACAGACGAAAAACTATGATCAAGAAGTGATCCTAGAACTACTTATGTTCAAGCATAACACGAGACCGTGTTGTCTTCCCGAACTCCACCGAAAAGAGACTATCACGGCTACACACGCTGTTGATTCATTTTAATTTAAGTTAAGTGTCAGGTTTTCTACAACCGGATATTAACAAATTCCCATCTGCCCATAACTGCGGGCACGGCTTTCGAAAGTTCAAATCCCTGCAGGGGTGTCCCAACTTAGCCCATCACAAGCTCTCACGGTCAATGAAGGATATTCCTTCTCCCGGGACGACCCGATCAGACCCGGAATCCCGGTTACAAGACATTTCGACAATGGTAAAACAAGACCAGCAAAGCCGCCCGATGTGTCGACAAATCCCGATAGGAGTCGCATGTATCTCGGTCTCAGGGCACACCGGATGAGACATCCTACGAGTAAAACCAACCCTCAAGTTGCCCCGAGGTGGCCCCGCAGTCTACTCGTTTCGGACCAACACTCAGAGGAGCACTGGCCCCGAGGGGGGGGTTAAAATAAAGATGACCCGCGGGCTCGCGAAAACCCAAGGGAATGTTATAGGTTGTTAGGAAAAAGTAAAACCAAGGTTGGGCCTTGCTGGAGGAGTTTTATTTAAGGCGAATTGTCAAGGGGTCCCCATTATAACCCAACCACGCAAGGAACGTAAAATCAAGGAACATAACACCGGTATGACGGAAACTAGGGCGGCAAGAGTGGAACAAAACACTAGGCATAAGGCCGAGCCTTCCACCCTTTATCAAGTATATAGATGCATTAAAGTAAACAAGATATAATAATGATATCCCAACAATAAACATGTTCCAATAAGGAACAAACTCCAATCTTCACCTGCAACTAGCAACGCTATAAGAGGGGCTGAGCAAAGTGGTAACATAGCCAAACAACGGTTTACTAGGACAAGGTGGGTTAGAGGTTTGACATGGCAATATGGGAGGCATGATAAATCATGTGGTAGGTATCGTGGCATAGGCATAGCAAAATAGCGAGCAACTAGCAAGCAAAGATAGAAGTGATTTCGAGGGTATGGTCATCTTGCCTGCAAAGTTCTCCGAGTTGGCATAAGCTTGATCCTCGTAAGCGTACTCAATGGGTTCCTTGATCACAAACTCGTCTCCCGGCTCTACCCAAGGCAAGAACACAAGCAAAGGAAACCACAATCAACCATGGTGCAACGCGCAAGCAACATGATGCAAAACATGGCATGATATGCAGGATGTAATATGCAATGCATATGCGTGCTCTAGAAGGAAAAGATTGAACTAGGCCTCAACTTTGCAAACCAAGAGCGCCGCTGGAAAGATGAGTTGATTTCGGTCGAAATCAATATAAAGATCACCAGAATCGGATGCACGGTTTGCCAATGGCAAGCGAAACAATAATGGCACTATTCTGCGATTAACAGCACGATGCCATTTAAAATGAAACAAGAAACTAAGCTACTGCACTCTAACATAGCAACAAATCACATGGCAGTGATCTAATCAAGATGCTCGACAAAAGATGAACACTGAGCTACGGCTAAATCACACAATAGCAGGCTCAAACAAGCATGGCAAAAGTGAAAATGATAACAACATCACAGACTTAGTGAAAATAACAACATGCCAGGAATTAACATCAGGAAGCAATGTTTAGAGCAAGATAACAAAATGCTACAGGATCAGATCATAGAAATACAAGGCATGGCATGAATCTACTCAAAGCATATAACAAAAGTATCTTACTCACCATAAGTCAAAAGGGCACAGAAAACATGATGGAACCCATGTAAACATAGCAAGTTTCGTTAACAGATTCAGACTTAGCAGAAAACTAGACATGGCAAAAACAGAGTTACGTAGGCATGTTTGCGAGCTCGATGCACTCACCACAAGGCATTGCATGACAAACTAAGCATACATCCAGCAAGAATACATGTTCAAGAAGCTAACCATGGCAAAAACCATCTCATAGCATGCATGGATCAACTACAACAACCTCGGCAAAATTGATTAACACGTAAACAATCTGCCAGGAACATTTTATAGCAAAAGTAGAGCAAGAGTGAGTCATGCTAGGTTACTCCATAATTGCAAACAAAGACATGGATGGATAGAGCATAACCATATGTCAAAATCATCCTTACTGAACATGCTCAAAAGAGGCATGGATCACTCTGTAGCAACATGAATACATGGCATAAAAATAACATCAGGGAAAAGACTTTGTGAAATTCTAAGTCCCTGAAATCAGCAACATCACGAGAGCTACTTTGCATGCTTGTGCTAGTCACCACATTTATCACAAAAATACATGGAATACACCCCTGTAAAGATGGCATGGCATATCCCAAAACACATGTAGAGCTCAAGTCCATAGGAGGCACACAATAATCATGGCAAAAATGACAAATGCTCATAATCTGATAAGAACCAGGAACTAACATTATGAAGCACTCTTGCAACAGCATTTTAGGCATCAAGATGGACTCAAACAAGCATGGTGAAATGGAACAAAATGAAGAGGACATCCTAACGAACATTTTGATATATCACATGCGCAAAACGGAGCTACAGATGCGGAGTTATGATGCAATGAAAAATGCTTCAGGAAGTAGAAAAAATGACTTGGAGGGAATTTCGGGGTCAACCCTCTCTAGATCTGGATCTGGGCACGGTTTTTGAAGATCGCCGGAACAGTGTGGGACTCGCCGAAGGAGCTCTGGGAGGCGCTGGCGGGGGTCGAGGACGGCGGGGCCGGGTCGGAACCAGCCGGATCCGGGCGGAGGCCGGCCGGCGATGAGGCGGCGAGCGGTGGTCCGGCGAGGAGGCGGAAGGCGGCGACCGGACGGGCGCCGGGCGGCGTGGCGGTGCCGGCGAGGTGGTGGCGGCCAGCGAGGAGGGAGTGTGGCGGCGCGACGACCCACGGCGGCGAGGGGAAGGCGCGGGCGGCGGGGTCGAAGCAGGCGCGGGCGGCGGCGCAGATGGGCTCGGCGGGCCCACGACGGTGGGCGGCGGTGAGGCGACAGGTGGCGTGGCGCGATTGGCTGGCGCGGATCGGTGGATGTGTCCGGCCGGACCGGACGTGTCCGGCGGCGCGGGGTGGAAGAAAGCTAGGGTTTCATCCGCGAATTTCGGAGGGGGAGGCCTATTTATAGATTCTGGGAGCTAGGAGAGTCCAAATGGAATGCGGTTTTTGGCCACACGATCGTGATCGAACGACCGAAAGGATGGAGTGGGGTTGGATGGGTTTTGGGCCACTTTGGAGGAGTTTTGGGTTGCAACACACACGAGGCCTTTACGGTTCCTCGGTTAACCGTTGGAGTATCAAACGGACTCCAAATGGCACGAAACTTGACAGGTGGCCTATCGGTAGTGTACCAAGGCCGCTTGGCAAATCTCGGTCCAATCTGAGAATGTTTAACACCCGCACACGAAAAGAGGCAAAAGGGAGGCACTGGAGGGCATAGGAGTGCCGGATCGCAAAATGGACAACAGAGAAAATGCTTGGATGCATGAGACGAACACGTATGCAAAAGTGATGCACATGATGACATGATATGAGATGCATGACATGGACAAAATGCAAAACAAAGACAAAACCCAACCATGAGGGAATATCATAACTTAGAGCCTAAAATGGCAAGAGTTGGAATACAAATATGGCAAGTTACATACGGGGCGTTACAACACTCCACCACTACGAAAGGATCTCGTCCCGAGATCTAGGACTGGAAAAACTCCGGATATTTGGAACAGAGGTGGTCCTCGCGTTCCCAGGTGGCTTCTCGGTCGGAATGATGTGACCACTTCACTTTTAGGAATTTGATAGACTTGTTGCGAGTCTTGTGCTCAGTTTCTTCAAGAATAGCAACAGGATGCTCATGATAAGATAGGTCTTCTTGGAGATCAATCTCTTCGAAGTTGATGGTGCGGTCAGGAGTCTTGAAACACTTGCGAAGCTGAGACACGTGAAACACGTTGTGCACATTTTCAAAGTTGGATGTAAGCTCAAGTTGATAGGCGAGGTCGCCTCTTTTGCCAATGATCTTGAAAGGACCCACGTATCTAGGGGCAAGCTTCCCTTTGATACCGAAGTGACGAGTACCTTTCATTGGAGAGACGCGGAGGTAGACATGGTCTCCGATCTCGAAAGCCAAGTCACAATGCTTGCTATCATAGTAACTCTTCTGGCGCGATTGCGCGGCTTTGAGATTTTCACGAATGACTTTGCACATTTCTTCAGCCTCTGTGATCAAGTCATTGCCAAGAAGTTGGCGTTCACCAGTCTCTGACCAATTAAGAGGAGTACGGCACTTTCTGCCATAGAGAATCTCGAATGGGGCCTTGCCCGAACTCGCTTGGAAGCTGTTGTTGTAGGAGAACTCGGCATATGGAAGACAATCTTCCCACTTCATACTGAAAGAAATGACACATGCCCTGAGCATATCTTCAAGAATTTGATTTACTCGCTTGACTTGGCCACTAGTTTTAGGATGAAAGGTTGTGTTGAACCGAATGTTGGTGCCCATGGCCTTCTGAAAAGAATCCCAGAACTTAGAAGTGAAGATGCTTCCACAATCTAAAGATATCAACTACGGAATGCCGTGCAAAGAGACAATCCTGGAGGTATATAGCTCTGCCAACTGAGCTACTATGGTAGATTCTTTGATAGGAAGAAAATGAGCCACTTTAGTGAGCTTGTCGATGACAACGAAGATAGCATCATTGCCACGCTTGGACTTGGGAAATCCAGTCACGAAGTCCATCTCAATATGGTCAAACTTCCATTCTGGAATGGCAAGAGGTTGGACGAGACTAGCTGGTCGTTGGTGTTCTGCTTTCACTCTTCTGCAGACATCACATTCATTCACGAACTGAGCAATCTCGCGCTTCATTCGAGTCCACCAATACGACTGCTTGAGGTCATGGTACATCTTTGTACTTCTAGGATGAATAGATAGGAGTGAATTGTGAGCCTCGTTCATAATGACTTTACAAAGGTCACCCTTAGGAACAACAATGTGATCCTCGAAGAATAGAGTATCTTTGTCATCAAGGCGATAGCACTTATACTTGGGTTGGCTCTTGGCAATCCCAATCTTCACCTTCTTCACCATGGCATCAAGAAGTTGAGCCTCACGAATTTGACCTTCCAAATTAGGAGAGACTTGGAGGTTGGCAAGGAATCCTTGAGGAACAACTTGGAGATTAAGTTTGCGGAAAGCTTCACAAAGGTCTGGTTGGAAGGGCTTGAGAATCAAACTATTGCAGTAAGCCTTCCTGCTCAAAGCGTCAACAATTACATTGGCCTTGCCTGGAGTATATTCAATACTCGGATTATACTCTTGAATCATCTTGACCCAACGAGTCTGCCTGAGGTTGAGGTTGGGCTGAGTGAAGATGTACTTGAGACTCTTATGATCAGTGAAGATGTCCACTTTCCTTCCCAACAAGAGATGTCTCCATGTTAAAAGAGCATGGACAACTGCCGCCAACTCGAGGTCATGAGTGGGGTAGTTCTTTTCGTTGGGCTTCAACTGGCGAGAGGTATAGGCCACAACTTTCTTCTCTTGCATTAACACAGCACAGAGACCTTGCAGGGAGGCATCACAGAAAACTTCGAATGGTTTGGATTCATCAGGAGGAGTCAGAATTGGAGCTATGACTAACTTCTCTTTGAGGGTGTTGAAAGCGATGTCACATTCAGACGTCCAGACATACTTCACATGCTTCTGGAGAAGGTTGGAAAGAGGCTTCGTGATCTTAGAGAAATTCTCAACGAATCTTCGACAATAGCTTGCGAGCCCAAGGAAACTGCGGAGTTGCTTCACATTCTGAGGCGGTTCCCAATTCACAATTGCAGACACCTTCTCAGGATTAACAGCTATGCCCTTGGCGGAGATGATATGCCCAAGGTAGAGAACCTCATCGAGCCAAAACTCACACTTTGAAAACTTCGCATAGAACTGATGTTCTCTGAGTTTGTCCAGCACCAATCTCAAATGCTTGGCATGATCCTCCTTGTTCTTGGAAAAGACCAAAATGTCATCGAGATAGACCAAGACGAAGTCATTTGTGTAAGGGTTGAAGATGAAGTTCATCATGCGAGAGAAAGTTGGAGGAGCGGTTACAAGGCCGAAAGACATGACAGTGTATTCATAGGACCCATAGCTTGTCCTGAATGCTGTCTTGGGGATATCTTGTTCACGAATGTGAATGATAGCCCATATGGAGTTCAAGCTTGGAAAATACTTGAGCACCTTTGAGTTGTTCGAAAAGCTCGTTGATGTTGGGAAGTGGGTGCTTGTTCTTTATGGTTGATGTCTACTACACAATCTTCTTCTTGTAGACGTTGTTGGGCCTCCAAGTGCAGAGGTTTGTAGGACAGTAGCAAATTTCCCTCAAGTGGATGACCTAAGGTTTATCAATTCGTAGGAGGCGTAGGATGAAGATGGTCCCTCTCAACAACCCTGCAACCAAATAACAAAGAGTCTTTTGTGTCCCCAACACACCCAATACAATGGTAAATTGTATAGGTGCACTAGTTCAGCGAAGAGATGGTGATACAAGTGGTATATGGATAGTAGATAAAGGTATTTGTAATCTGAAATTATAAAAACAGCAAGGTAGCAAGTGATAAAAGTGAGCGTAAACGGTATTGCAATGCGTGGAAACAAGGCCTAGGGTTCATACTTTCGCTAGTGTAAGTTCCCTCAATAATACTAACATAATTGGATCACATAACTATCCCTCAACATGCAACAAAGAGTCACTTCAAAGTCACTAATAGCGGAGAACGAACGAAGAGATTATGGTAGGGTACGAAACCACCTCAAAGTTATTCTTTCCAATCAATCCGTTGGGCTATTCCTATAAGTGTCACAAACAGCCCTAGAGTTCGCACTAGAATAACAGCTTAAGGCACAAATCAACCAAAACCCTAATGTCACCTAGATACTCCAATGTCACCTCAAGTATCCGTGGGTATGATTATACGATATGCATCACACAACCTCAGATTCATCTATTCAACCAACACATATAACCTCAAAGAGTGCCCCAAAGTTTCTACCGGATAATCATGACGAAAACGTGTGCCAACCCCTATGCATAGGTTCCCAATGTCACGAAACCCGCAAGTTGATCACCAAGAAATACATCAAGTGCACATGGTATCCCATTGTCACCACAGATATCCACGACAAGACATACATCAAGTGTTCTCAAGTCTTTAAAGACTCAATCCGATAAGATTACTTCAAAGGGGAAACTCAATTCATTACAAGAGAGAAGAGGGGGAGGAGAAACATAAGATCCAACTATAATAGCAAAGCTCGCGATACATCAAGATCGTATCATATCAAGAACACGAGAGAGAGAGAGAGATCAAACACATAGCTACTGGTACATACCCTCAGCCCCGAGGGAGAACTACTCCCTCCTCGTCATGGAGAGCACCGAGATGATGAATATGGCCACTGGTGAGGGATTGCCCCCTCCGACAGGGTGCCGGAACGGGTCTAGATTGGTTTTCGGTGGCTACGGAAGCTTCTGGCGGCGGAACTCCCGATCTATTGTGCGTTCTGGAAGTTTTAGGGTACGTGGAGCTATATAGGCGGAAGAAGTACGTCAGGGGAGCCACGAGGGCCCCACGAGACAGGGGCGCGCCCTAGGGGGGCGCCCCCCACCCTCGTGAGCACGTCGTTCCTTCCTTGACATGGGGTCCAAGTCCATCAGGTGTGTTTCCTTCCAAAAATAACTTCTCTAGTTGATTGCGTTCCGTTTCGACTCCGTCTGATATTCCTTTTCTTCAAAACACTGAAATAGGCATAAAACAGCAAATCTGGGCTGGGCCTCCGGTTAATAGGTTAGTCCCAAAAATAATATAAAAGTGGAAAATAAAGCCCAATATAGTCCAAAACAGTAGATAATATAGCATGGAACAATCAAAAATTATAGATACATTGGACACGTATCAAGCATCCCCAAGCTTAATTCATGCTCATCCTCGAGTAGGTAAATGATAAAAAAGATAATTTTTGATGTGGAATGCTAGTTGGCATAATTTCAATGTAATTCTTCCTACTTGTGATATGAATATTCAGATCCGAAAGATTCAAGACAAAAGTTCATTTTGACATAAAAATAATAATACTTCAAGCATACTAACTAAGCAATCATGTCTTCTCAAAATATCATGGCCAAAGAAAGCTATCCCTACAAAATCATATAGTCTGGCTATGCTCTATCTTCACCACACAAAGTATTTAAATCATGCACAACCCCGATGACAAGCCAAGCAATTGTTTCATACTTTGGATGTTCTCAAACTTTTTCAATCTTCACGCAATATATGAGCATGAGCCATGGACATAGCACTATAGGTGGAATAGAATGGTGGTTGTGGAGAAGACAAAAAAGGAGGAAGATAGTCTCACATCAACTAGGCGTATCAATGGGCTATGGAGATGCCCATCAATAGATATCAATGTGAGTGAGTAGGGATTGCCATGCAACAGATGCACTAGAGCTATAAGTATATGAAAGCTCAACAAAAGAAACTAGTGGGTGTGCATCCAACTCGCTTGCTCACGAAGACCTAGGGCATTTTGAGGAAGCCCATCATTGGAATATACAAGCCAAGTTCTATAATGAAAGATTCCCACTAGTATATGAAAGTGACAACATAGGAGACTCTCTATCATGAAGATCATGGTGCTACTTTGAAGCACAAGTGTGGTAAAAAGATAGTAGCATTGTCCCTTTTAATTTTTTTATTTGGCCTTTCTTTTTTTATTTGGCCTTTCTCTTTTTTTATTTGGCCTTTCTCTTTTTTTTCTTTGGCCTTTCTCTTTTTTTTATCGGGACAATGCTCTATTGAATGATGATCATCACACTTCTATTTATTTACAACTCGATGATACAACTCGATACTAGAACAAAGATGACTCTATATGAATGCCTCCGGTGGTGTACCGGGATATGCAATGAATCAAGAGTGACAAGTATGAAGAAATTATGAACGGTGGCTTTGCCACAAATACTATGTCAACTACATGATCATGCTAAGCAATATGACAATGATGAATGTGTCATAATAAACGGAATGGTGGAAAGTTGCATGGCAATATATCTCGGAATAGCTATGGAAATGCCATAATAGGTAGGTATGGTGGCTGTTTTGAGGAAGGTATATGGTGGGTTTATGGTACCGGCGAAAGTTGCGCGGTACTAGAGAGGCTAGCAAAGGTGGAAGGGTGAGAGTGCATATAATCCATGGACTCAACATTAGTCATAAAGAACTCATATACTTATTGCAAAAATCTATAAGTTATCAAATCAAAGTACTACACGCATGCTCCTAGGGGGATAGATTGGTAGGAAAAGACCATCGCTCGTCCCCGGCCGCCACTCATAAGGAAGACAATCAATAAATAAATCATGCTCCGACTTCGTCACATAACGGTTCACCATACGTGCATGCTACGGGAATCACAAACTTTAACACAAGTATTCTTTAAATTCACAACTACTCAACTAGCATGACTTTAATATTATCACCTCCATATCTCAAAACAATTATCATGCTTCAAACTTCTCCTAGTATTCAACACACTCATAAGAGAATTTTATTATTCTTGAATACCTAGCATATTAGGATTTTAAGAAAATTACCATGCTATTTAAGACTCTCAAAATAATATAAGTGAAGCATGAGAGTTCATCTGTTTCTATAAAATAAAACCTCCACCTTGCTCTAAAATATATAAGTGAAGCACTAGAGCAAATGACAAACTACTCCGAAAGATATAAGTGAAGATCAATAAGTAGTCGAATAATTATGTAACTATGTGAAGACTCTCTAACATTTAATAATTTCAGATCTTGGTACTCTATTCAAACAGCAAGCAAAGCAAAATAAAATGACATCTAAGAATAGCAAACATTATATGAAGAAGCAAAAACTTAGGATCAACCGATACTAACCGATAGTTGTTGAAGAAGAAAGGTGGGATGCCAACCGGGGCATCCCCAAGCTTGGATGCTTGAGACTTCTTGAAATATTATCTTGGGGTGCCTTGGGCATCCCCAAGCTTGATATTTTGTGTCTCCTTAATTCCTATCATATCACGGTCTCCCTAAATCTCAAAAGCTTCATCCACACAAAACTCAACAAGGACTCGTAAGATCAGTTAGTATAAACCATTGCCAAAACCTTATCATACTTTACTGTAGCAAATCACTAAAATTATTATTCAACATTGTATACTAAATGCCTATGCATATTTAATAGTCCTATCCTCAAATAGAATCATTAAAGAAGCAAACATATGCAAACAATGCAAACATAACAGCAATCTGCCTAAACAGGATAGTCTGTAAAGAATGCAGCAACATCCATACTTCCCTAGATCGAAAAATTATGAAATAAAATTCCACTGTATTAAATTTATCAGAGATTAATATGCAAAAGGTTTCAACATTTTATCACATTCTGACTTTTCTAGGGAATTATTGCAACAGCGGTAAACTTTCTGTTTTCAAACAGCAACATGTGGACTTCTAAAATAGGCATAGTAAAGGCTATCAATGCCACTTTTATTGAAATAAAAGATGCAAAAAATTGTTCTAAATAACATCAAGAAAATACTAAGAAAATAAATTGACGCTCCAAGCAAAACACATATCATGTGGTGAATAAAAATATAGCTCCAAGTAAAGTTACCGATGAACGAAGACGAAAGAGGGGATGCCTTCCGGGGCATCCCCAAGCTTAGGCTCTTGGATATCCTTGAATATTACCTTGGGGTGCCTTGGTCATCCTCAATCTTAGGCTCTTGCCACTCCTTATTCCGTAGTCCATCGAATCCTTACCCAAAACTTGAAAACTTCACAACACAAAACTTAACAGAAAACTCGTAAGCTCCGTTAGCGAAAGAAAACAAAACACTACTTCAAGGTACTGTAATGAACTCATTCTTTATTTATATTGGTGTTAAACCTACTGTATTCCAACTTATCTATGGTTTATAAACTATTTTACTAGCCATAGATTCATCAAAATAAGCAAACAACACACGAAAAACAGAATCTGTCAAAAACAGAACAGTCTGTAGTAATCTGGATCAAACTTATACTTCTGGAACTCATAAAATTCTCAAATAAATTGCTGGACCTAAGGAATTTATCTATTAATCATCTTCAAAAATAATTAACTAAATAGCACTCTCCAAATAAAAATGTAAGCAATTCTCGTGAGCGCTAAAGTTTCTGTTTTTGACAGCATGATTAACAAGACTTCCCCCAAGTCTTCCCAAAGGTTCTACTTGGCACAAACACTAATTAAAAGCATAAAACCACATCTAAACATAGGCTAGATGAATTATTTATTACTAAATAGGAGCAAAAAGCAAGGAACTAAAATAAAATTGGGTTGCCTCCCAACAAGCGCTATCGTTTAACGCCCCTAGCTAGGCATGATGATTTCAATGATGCTCACATAAAAAATAAGAATTGAAACATAAAGAGAGCATCATGAAGAATATGACTATCACATTTAAGTCTAACATACTTCATATGCATAGTGATTTTGTGAGCAAACAACTTATGGAAACAATAATCAATTAGCATAGGAAGGTAAAGCAAGAAAACTTCAAAATTTTAAGCACATAGAGTGGAAACTTGATATTATTGCAATTCCTACAAGAATATATTCCTCCCTCATAATAATTTTCAGTAGCATCATGAATGAATTCAACAATATAACCAGCACCTAAAGCATTCTTTTCATGATCTACAAGCATAGATAATTTACTACTCTCCACATAAGCAAAATTCTTCTCACGAATAATAGTGCGAGCAAACTCAACAAAATAATTATCATGCGATTGAAAATTAAGATCAAGATGACAAGTTTCATGGTTATCATTATTCTTTAAAGCATACATGTCATCACAATAATCATCATATATAGGAGGCATGATTTCATCATAGTAAATTTGCCCATCAAAGCTTGGGGGACAAAAAAATATCATCTTCATCAGACATAGCTTCCCCAAGCTTGTGGCTTTGCAATTCATTAGTATCATGGATATTCAAGGAATTCGTACTAACAACATTGCAATCATGCTCATCATTCAAATACTTAGTGCCAAACATTTTATAGATTTCTTCTTCTAGCACTTGAGCACAATTATCCTTTCCATCATACTCACGAAAGATATTAAAAAGGTGAAGCGTATGAGACAAACTCAATTCCATTTTTTTATAGTTTTCTTTTATAAACTAAACTAGTGATAAAACAAGAAACTAAAAGACTCGATTGCAAGATCTTAAGTTATACCTTCAAGCACTAACCTCCCTGGCAACGGCGCCAGAAAAGAGCTTAGTTGACGAGGTGTGTTAGTGCCGCTTTCCTCGCCTCCCCGGCAACGGCGCCAGAAAAGAGCTTGATGTCTACTACACAACCTTCTTCTTGTAGACGTTGTTGGGCCTCCAAGTGCAGAGGTTTGTAGGACAGTAGCAAATTTCCCTCAAGTGGATGACCTAAGGTTATCAATCCGTAGGAGGTGTAGGATGAAGATGATCCCTCTCAAGCAACCCTGCAACCAAATAACAAAGAGTCTCTTGTGTCCCCAACACACCCAATACAATGGTAAATTGTATAGGTGCACTAGTTCGGCGAAGAGATGGTGATACAAGTGGTATATGGATAGTAGATAAAGGTATTTGTAATCTGAAATTATAAAAACAGCAAGGTAGCAAGTGATAAAAGTGAGCGTAAACGGTATTGCAATGCGTGGAAACAAGGCCTAGGGTTCATACTTTCGCTAGTGTAAGTTCCCTCAACAATACTAACATAATTGGATCACGTAACTATCCCTCAACATGCAACAAAGAGTCACTCCAAAGTCACTAATAGCGGCGAACGAACGAAGAGATTATGGTAGGGTACGAAACCACCTTAAAGTTATTCTTTCCAATCAATCCGTTGGGCTATTCCTATAAGTGTCACAAACAGCCCTAGAGTTCGTACTAGAATAACAGCTTAAGGCACAAATCAACCAAAACCCTAATGTCACCTAGATACTCCAATGTCACCTCAAGTATCCGTGGGTATGATTATACGATATGCATCACACAATCTCAGATTCATCTATTCAACCAACACATATAACCTCAAAGAGTGCCCCAAAGTTTCTACTGGAGAATCATGACGAAAACGTGTGCCAACCCCTATGCATAGGTTCCCAATGTCATGAAACCCGCAAGTTGATCACCAAGACATACATCAAGTGGCACATGGTATCCCATTGTCACCACAGATATCCACGGCAAGACATACATCAAGTGTTCTCAAGTCTTTAAAGACTCAATCCGATAAGATTACTTCAAAGGGGAAACTCAATTCATTACAAGAGAGAATAGGGGGAGGAGAAACATAAGATCCAACTATAATAGCAAAGCTCGTGATACATCAAGATCGTATCATATCAAGAACATGAGAGAGAGAGATCAAACACATAGCTACTGGTACATACCCTCAGCCCCGAGGGAGAACTACTCCCTCCTCGTCATGGAGAGCGCCGGGATGATGAAGATGGCCACCGATGAGGGATTGCCCCCTCCAGCAGGGTGTCGGAACGGGTCTAGATTGGTTTTCGGTGGCTACGGAGGCTTCTGGCAGCGGAACTCCCGATCTATTGTGCGTTCTGGAAGTTTTAGGGTACGTGGAGTTATATAGGTGGAAGAAGTACGTCAGGGGAGCCATGAGGGCCCCACGAGACAGGGGGCGCCCCCACCCTCGTGAGCACCTCGTTTCTTCCTTGACGTGGGGTCCAAGTCCATCAGGTGTGTTTCCTTCCAAAAATAACTTCTCCAGTTGATTTCATTCCGTTTTGACTCCGTCTGATATTCCTTTTCTTCAAAACACTGAAATAGGCATAAAACAACAAATCTGGGCTGGCCCTCCGGTTAATAGGTTAGTCCCAAAAATAATATAAAACTGGAAAATAAAGCCCAATATAGTCCAAAACAGTAGATAATATAGCATGGAGCAATCAAAAATTATAGATACGTTGGAGACGTATCAATGGTCTTCTTGTTCAATGGACGGTAGTCGACACAAAGTCGGTCCGTACCATCCTTCTTCTTGACAAAAAGAACACCACAACCCCATGGAGAAGAACTTGGTCGGATGAGACCCATACGCTCTTGTATATCGAGTTGTTTCTTCAGCTCCTTCAACTCTTCTGGTCCAAGCTTGTAAGGACGTTTGCAAACAGGTTCTGTGCCAGGCTCAAGATCGATGACGAATTCAACTGGCCGGTGAGGAGGCATTCCTGGAAAGACGTCTTGATATTCACAAACGACTGGAATCTGAGAGATGGCATTCAGCTCGCCCTTCTCATTGAGAGAAAACAGTCGAATGGTATCATCACGAGCGGCAAAGACGATCACATCCTCAGACGAGTGTGTCAATTGAATCTGCCTGGCAGCACAATCAAGTTGAGCTTTGTGCTTAGAAAGCCATTCCATTCCGAGAATTAGATCAATATCCGAGTTACCAAGAACCATTGGAGAGGATATAAATTTATAGTCTCCAAACTGAACAGAGACATCGGGAGCAACCAAACTAGAAGTCATAAGCTTTCCAGGAGAAACAACTTGCATGACTTTGGATAAAATCTCTGTGTCAACATTGTGCTTCGATGCAAAAGGGAATGACATGAAAGAATGCGATGCACCAGTATAAAAAAGAACTCTTGCAGGAATATCATTAACAGGAAGGTTACCCATGATCACTTCTGACGAGTCCTCTGCCTGAGCTGCGTTCATCATGTTGACCTTGTCATGCTTGGGATTATGCTTAACCACTGCATTGCTAGTAGATCTCACAGGAGGAGGAGGTGGAAGACGCCTTTGGTTGAAACATTTGTTTGCATAGTGACCCTTCTGCTGACACTTGTTGCACATAACCTCTAAGAGCGGCCGGTTATACGGAGCACTTGATCTTGGAGCATGAGACGAAGCTTTGTTCTGAAAGCCTGGGTTGGGTGGGTGGGAAGATCCATTGCCACCTTTGCTCTTTTGCTGATAAGGCTGACGGAATGGAGGAGGAGGAGGCAACCAGTACTTTTGCTGCTTAGCCGCCACTTGAGTTGAAGAAGAAGAAGGAGTTGCATCCTTGACTCTCTTCTTGGAAGCATCACACTTGAGCTGAGCAGCCTCTTGCTTTAGTGCCATGTTGTAGAACTCATGATACTTTTTCGGCTCAAAAAGCATGAGAGCTAGTTGCAGATCTTCTCTGAGGCCACCTCTGAACTGATAAATCATGCTCTTCTCGTTAGGTACGTCTTGCTTGGCTAAGCGAGCGAGCCTCTGGAACAGGATGTTGTATTGGTAAATAGACAAGCTGCCTTGCTTCAGGTTGCGGAACTCCTCACGCTTACTCTCAACAACACTTTGAGGAATGTGGTGAGCTTTGAAGTCTTGGCGGAAATCATCCCAGGTAATCACACGACCTCCTCTGGAATCTTTGTATTGTTAATACCACTCAGCAGCTTGGTGTTTGAGTTGGAACGAAGCAAACTTGACAAAGTCCTCATGCCTGACGTTGCTACACTCAAAATGTTTGCAGATATCCACAAGCCAATCGTCAGCGCCTGTGGCCTCGACACAGTTGCTGAAAGACTTCGGCTGGTTTGTGAGGAACTGGTTCAGGGTAGCAAACTGAGTTTAATTGTTGCCATGGCCTTGATTTCCTTGGTTGCGCTCTTGCAAGAGTTGCATAAGCATCTGCATGTTGGCGTTGGTAGCGGCCATCACAACTTGCCATGCCTCCGGAGGTGGAGGTGGTGGCGGTGGTTTCGGATTCTGACGCGTTGGAGGAGCCATCCCGAAGAGGGTGACATCCGTTAGCATCTTGAAAGACATATATTCCAGCTGAATCAAATGGATCGAAATTGCAACATATAGCCTTAACATTCAAACAAGAATGAACGAATGAATTCCAAATTAAATGATCACACTTCCATAAACCGAGAAGCCACTTAGATAAAGGTAAATGAATAAAACAACAAGGTACGGACATGAACAAATAATTGGTAAGGATTACCCAATCACAAACCAAATATCTGCGGGAAGAAATACTAGAGCTACATGAATTCCCACCTATGAAACTCCCGAAATTTTTCTGGTTATGCAATCAGGTGTTGGGGATACAGGGGAAGCATAATATCTCACCCAAAACTAGCAAATCCTACATCCAACTATATCCATCCTTCAACACATAACCAAGAAACCTTCGGAAATCATTTACCTCAACCTTCGAAAAGCATCCGTTATACGAGTTATGGCAATACTCCCGAACTCCCGCCCCAGTACTGGGTGGCGTCGAGGTTATCTCACCAACAGCTGCATAAAAGATATTTTCGATGTCGGCGAAACTCAAGTATTCCAGAACTGCAACGATAAAATTGTGACGACAACACCTCGGAGCTCAACTCCCTGGGACACTGCCACAACCCCTAAATGTCAGGAGGCACCAGGACCAATGTTCTCGTCACAAAACCATCGGAACGATTCCAAGATACCCGCGTGATCCTAAAAAAGTTTAGTGAAATTTGAGAAGAGAAGAGTCAAAACTCTACGTCATGAGCCCTCACCAGAGCGACGAAGGGACTAAGGAGTAAAAAGAATCCTACTCTCCGATATATATATAATCCTAAAAGACTCAAAACATTTTTTCTAGACTCAACAACGCCAATGATTCGATCAAGCAGGGGGCTCCTAAGTCGGGGAAGGCTCTGATTACCAACTTGTAACACCCATGATGCGGCTTTATCTCCCACGTGTCGGAGCACGACTTAGAGGCATAACCGCATTGTAGGCATGTCACAAGAGGGGTAATCTTTACACATCCCATGTACTGAATAAGAAAGAGGTACAGAGTTGGCTTATAATCGCCACTTCACACAATACATAAATATAGCATTACACCATCCAGAATACAATCAAGGTCTGACTACGGAACCAAAGTAAAGACAAACCCAAATGCATAAGATCCCCGATCGCCCCAACTGGGCTCCACTACTAATCGTCTGGAAAGACCTAGTAACATCCTGAATCCTCGTCGAACTCCCACTTGAGTTCGGTCGCATCCCCTGGAATGGCATCATCGGCACCTGCATCTGGTTTTGGAAGTAATCTGTGAGTCACGGGGACTCAGCAATCTCACACCCTCGCGATTAAGACTATTTAAGCTTATGGGTAGGAAAAAGTAGTGAGGTGGAACTGCAGCAAGCACTAGCATATATGGTGGCTAACATACGCAAATGAGAGCGAGAAGAGGAGCAAAGCACGGACGATAAACTATGATCAAGAAGTGATCCTAGAACTACTTACGTTCAAGCATAACACGAGACCGTGTTCTCTTCCCGAACTCCGCCGAAAAGAGACCATCACGGCTACACACGCTGTTGATTCATTTTAATTTAAGTTAAGTGTCAGGTTTTCTACAACCGGGTATTAACAAATTCCCATCTGCCCATAACCGTGGGCACGGCTTTCGAAAGTTCAAATCCCTACAGGGGTGTCCCAACTTAGCCCATCACAAGCTCTCACGGTCAACGAAGGATATTCCTTCTCCCGGGACGACCCAATCAGACTCGGAATCCCGGTTACAAGACATTTCGACAATGGTAAAACAAGACCAGCAAAGTTGCCCGGTGTGCCGACAAATCCCGATAGGAGTCGCACGTATCTCGTTCTCAGGGCACACCGGATGAGACATCCTACGAGTAAAACCAACCCTCAAGTTGCCCCGAGGTGGCCCCGTAGTCTACTCATTTCGGACCAACACTCAGAGGAGCACTGGCCCGGGGGGAAGGGGCTAAAATAAAGATGACCCTCGGGCTCGCGAAAACCCAAGGGAAGGTTATAGGTTGTTAGGTAAAAGTAAAACCAAGGTTGGGCCTTGTTGGAGGAGTTTTATTCAAGGCGAACTGTCAAGGGGTTCCCATTATAACCCAACCACGTAAGGAACGCAAAATCAAGGAACATAACACCGGTATGACGGAAACTAGGGCGGCAAGAGTGGAACAAAACACCAGGCATAAGGCCGAGCCTTCCACCCTTTACCAAGTATATAGATGCATTAAAGTAAACAAGATATAATGATGATATCCCAACAATAAACATGTTCCAATAAGGAACAAACTCCAATCTTCACCTGCAACTAGCAACACTATAAGAGGGGCTGAGCAAAGCGGTAACATAGACAAACAACGGTTTGCTAGGACAAGGTGGGTTAGTGGTTTGACATGGCATATGAGAGGCATGATAAAGCATGTGGTAGGTATCACGACATAGGCATAGCAAAAGAGCGAGCAACTAACAAGCAAAGATAGAAGTGATTTCGAGGGTATGGTCATCTTGCCTGCAAAGTTCTCCGAGTTGGCATAAGCTTGATCCTCGTAAGCGTACTCAACGGGTTCCTCGATCAAGAACTTGTATCCCGGCTCTACCCAAGGCAAGAACACAAGCAAAGGAAACCACAATCAACCACGGTGCAATGCGCAAGCAACATGATGCAAAACATGGCATGATATGCGGGATGTAATATGCAATGCATATGTGTGCTCCGTAAGGAAAAGATTGAACCAGGCCTCAACTTGGCAAACCAAGAGCTCCGCTGGAAAGGTGAGTTGATTTCGGTCGAAATCAATATAAAGATCACCGGAATCGGATGCACGGTTTGCCAATGGCAAGCAAAACAATAATGGCACTATTCTGCGATTAACAACATGATGCCATCTAAAAGGCAACAAGAAACTAAGCTACTGCACTCTAACATAGAAACAAAGCACATGGCTATGATCTACTCAAGATGCTTGACAAAAGATGAACACTGAGCTACGGCTAAATCACACAATAGCAGGCTCAAACAAGCATGGCAAAAGTGCAAAAGATAACAACATCACAGACTTAGTGAAAATAACACGCCGGGATTTAACATCAGGAAGCAATGTTTAGAGCAAGATAACAACATGCTACAGGATCAGATCATAGCAATACAAGGCATGACATGAATCTACTCAAAGCATATAACAAAAGTACCTTACTGACCATAAGTCAAAAGGGCACAGAAAACATGATGGAACCCACGTAAACATAGCAAGTTTCGTTAACAGATTCAGACTTGGCAGAAAACTAGACATGGCAAAAACAGAGTTATGTATGCATGTTTGTGAGCTCAATGCACTCACCACAAGGCATTGCATGACAAACTAAGAATACATCCAGTAAGAAGACATGTTCAAGAAGCTAACCATGGAAAAAGCCATCTCATAGCATGCATGGATCAACTACAACAACCTCGGCAAAATTGATTAACACGTAAACAATCTGCCAGGAACATTTTATAGCAAAAGTAGAGCAATATTGAGTCATGCTAGGGTACTCCATAATTGCAAACTAAGACATGGATGGATAGAGCATAACCATATGTCAAAATCATCCTTACTGAACATGCTCAAAAGAGGCATGGATAACTCTGTAGCAACATGAATACATGGCATAAAAATAACATCAGGGAAAAGACTGTGAAATTCTAAGTCCCTGAAATCAGCAACATCACGAGAGCTACTTTGCATGCTTGTGCTAGTCACCACATTTATCACAAAAATACATGGCATACACCCCTATAAAGATGGCATGGCATAGCCCAAAACACATGTAGAGCTCAAGTCCATAGGAGGCACACAATAATCATGGCAAAAATGACAAATGCTCATAATCTGATAAGAACCAGGAACTAACATTATGAAGCACTCTTGCAACAACATTTTAGGCATCAATATGGACTCAAACAAGCATGGTGCAACGGAACAAAATGAAGAGGACATCCTAACGAACACTTCGATATATCACGTGCGCAAAACGGAGCTATGGATGCGGAGTTATGATGCAATGAAAAATGCTTCAGGAAGTAGAAAAAATGACTTGGAGGGAATTTCGGGGTCAACCCTCTCTGGATCTGGATCTGGGCACGGTTTTCAAAGATCGCCGAAACAGTGCGGGACTCGCCGGAGGAGCTCGGGGAGGCGCCGGCGGGGGTCGAGGACGGTGGGGCCGGGTCGGAACCAGCCGGATCCGGGCGGAGGCCGGTCGGCGATGAGGCGGCGAGCGGTGGTCCGGCGAGGAGGCATAAGGCGGTGGCCTGTTGGGAGCCGGGCGGCATGGCGGCACCGGCGAGGTGGCGGCGGCCGACGAGGAGGGAGTGTGGCGGCGCGGCGAGCCACGACAGCGAGGGGAAGGCGTGGGCGGCGGGGTCAAAGCAGGCGCGGGGGGCGGCGCAGATGGGCTCGGCGGGCCCGCCTCGGGCTTGCGGGCCGGCGACGGTGGGCGGCGGTGAGACGACAGGTGGCGTGGCGCGATTGGCTGGCGCGGATCAGTGGACGTGTCCGGTGTAGGATCGAAAGTATGTCTAGAGGGGGGGTGATTAGACTACTTGACCAAATAAAAATCTAGCCTTTTCCCAATTTTAGTTCTTGGCAGATTTTAGCTATCTTAGCACAAGTCAAGCAATCTTCACACAATTCAAGCAAGCATGCAAAAGAGTATATGAGCAGCAGAAAGTAAAGCATGCAACTTGCAAGAATGTAAAGGGAAGGGTTTGGAGGATTCAAACGCAATTGGAGACACGAATGTTTTTGTCGTGGTTTCGATAGGTGGTGCTATCGTACATCCACGTTGATGGAGACTTCAACCCACAGAGGGTAACAGTTGCGCGAGTCCACGGAGGGCTCCACCCACGAAGGGTCCACGAAGAAGCAACCTTGTCTATTCCATCACGGCCGTCGCCCACGAAGGACTTGCCTCACTAGCGGTAGATCTTCACGAAGTAGGCGATCTCCTTACCCTTACAAACTCCTTGGTTCAACTCCACAATCTTGTCGGAGGCTCCCAAGTGACACCTAGCCAATCTAGGAGACACCACTCTCCAAGAAGTAACAAATGGTGTGTTGATGATGAACTCCTTGCTCTTGTGCTTCAAATGATAGTCTCCCCAACACTCAACTCTCTCTCACAGGATTTGGATTTGATGGAAAGAAGATTTGAGTGGAAAGCAACTTGGGGAAGGCTAGAGATCAAGATTCATATGGTTGGAATGGAATATCTTGACCTCAATACAAGTGTAGGTGGTTCTCTCTCAGAAAATGTGTATTGGAAGTGTAGGTATGTTCTGATGGCTCTCTCCACGAATGAAGAGTGGGTGGAGGGGTATATATAGCGTCCACACAGAATCTAACCGTTACACACAATTTACCAAACTCGGTGGGACCGAATGGTTAAACTCGGTCGGACCGATTCAGCAAACCTAGTGACCGTTAGGATTTTCGGTGGGACTGAGATGCAACTCGGTAGGACCGATATGGTTAGGGTTAGGGCATAACGTAATCTCGGTGTGACCGATTACACAAACTCGATGGGACCGATTTTGGTAATAAGCTAACCAGAGAGTTGGTCAGGTAGACTCGGTGGGACCGATTCGCTCATCTCAGTGAGACCGAAATGTTACAAAAGGGAAACAGAGAGTTTACATTGCAATCTCGGTGGGACCGATCGCTCATCTCGGTAAGACCAAAACGTTATGAAGGGAAACAGAGAGATTACAATCCCATCTCGGTGAGACCGAGATCCCTATCGGCGAAACCGATTTGCCTAGGGTTTGTGGCAGTGGCTATGACATTTGAAACTCGGTGGCGCCGGATAGATAGAATCGGTGGGGCCAAGTTTGACTTTTGGTTTAGGTCGTATGTGGATGTGGGAAGGTAGTTGAGGGTTTTGGAGCATATCACTAAGCACTTTGAGCAAGCAAGCCATTAAGCAACACCTCATCCCTCCTTGATAGTATTGGCTTTTCCTATAGACTCAATGTGATCTTGGATCACTAAAATATAAAATGTAGAGTCTTGATTTTGAAGCTTGAGCCAAACTTTTTGTCCTTAGAATTTTGAGGGATCCACTTTCCTCATCCATGCCATGCCATTCATTTAGCTTTTCCTGAAATATTAATCTTGGAATAATGTTAGCTCAATCAGCTATACGTTGTTAGGAATTACCAAAACCACCCAGGGATAGTTGCACTTTCAATCTCCCCATTTTTGGTAATTGATGACAACATATAGATCAAAGCTTCGACAAATGATAATAAGAGTGAAAGATATTGTCGCTTTGAGAAGTATGTGAAAAGCAAGAGCTCCCCTAAATGTGTGCATATCTTAAGATTTGCTTTGGACTGCAAATGCACAATGAGTTAGGATCATGGGTTACTCTTCCATGTCACATACATCTTGGTGGAGCGCTCAAAATGATAAGAATTAAATACATGCACTCATCACCAAGCAAAGTGGATGATCATATAAGGATAAGTAAGATAATATCATCTAACAAGCATACGTGTAGCTTATGATCAACCACATGATCATCAATGTCTCACAGATAATAACATAGTATCTCAAGCAATCAAAAGATAAACAAAGTTCAACCACCAAAGCAAGAGAGAATAAAAAGCAACACTCTCTCTCAAAGCCTATGATCTATACTTTTTCTCCCCCTTTGGCAACAAGTTACCAAAAAGTTCATAGAAAATGCATAGCACTAAAACGTATCTCAGGCGGGTCTTCAGGTGGTGGTGTCCGGAGAACTCCAAGTACGAAGGCTTCAGTCGAAGTAGACGGAGCTGATGGGCTAGGTGCTGGAGCTGGTGGCACTGAAGCTGTAGCTGGTGTAGATGAAGTGGCTCTAGTGTCTGGTACAGGCACTGCAGCAGATCTCTGAGCTCGAGGCACTCTGGCAAATGCATCAGTGGTTGTCTTGCCCTTCCTCTCATGCATGTCATCCTGTAGCTGCTCCACAACAGACTGAATCTCAGTTACTTTGACATCTAAATCATAGAATTTTTGTTCCATGATTATTTCCAGGCTCTCCTGGTTTTGAGTTAGGGTGGCCAACCCCTTCTCAATCCTTAGAGATGATGCTATCAAGTAACCAAGATGGTCCTGCTTGCTTTTCAAAAAGTACTCAGATTCCTCCTCTTGAGTTGGCATCTTGGCAGCCTTCTCCATATTTGCCTTCTCCTTCTTTGCTTGTGCTTGCACTGAGGAGGGTTCATCTTCATTCATCACAACTTGGTTGTCCTTGAAGTCAGGATAGATAGGCAAGTGTTCCTTATCCAACAAGTATGTGCCTGTGCCCATCTTTGAGTTTATCAACTCCTGGATCTGTGGGGCATATCCACAACTTCTTTTCTGGTCAGCTGCAGTCCTCTTGATAGTCTCAACTATAAGGCTCATGACCTTGAACTTCTGTGGCACATCAAATATATGTAGCAAGTTAATTGCATGGCCTCTGATCATTCTGTGATCACCGGACTTGGGCAAGAGAGTGTGCCTAAGGATCCAATTGATTGTAGGCAGCCCTGACAGCAAGTGTTTTACTGACCCAAACTGGTGAGTCTTAAGATCTTCTTCAGGAATCTCCTTGTACATGTTTGCCATAGAGTTGTGATCCATCTTCTTCTTGGCATAGACATCCAAGTTATCTTCTTCTTCCTTAGGAGCATTGATCAGATTTGCCCATTCCTCAATAGTTGAGTGGTACCTTGTACCTTCAGACATCCATACTATCCTGCCATCTGGATAGAAGTGTGTTGCAGAGTAGAATTGCATTATGAGCTCCTCATTCCACTTTGTGAGCTTCTGCCCAACAAAGTCTGCAACTCCACAAGCACTGAAGCTGTCAAACACACCAGGATAGTGTTCCTCATTTTCCTTGATATACTTCCAGTCGACCCACCTCATTTCACACACTATAGGCTTCTTGTCCAGCAGCACTGTCTCATAAAAATCTTGTTGTTCCTTTGTGTGGAACCTGTAATCAACAGCAGTCCTTCTCCTGGTAGCATATGGATCTGTCTCTCTCTATTTCCTCAGTCCCGAGTCTCTCCTGATCTTCATGTTTTCAGCCACAGGATGAGCATCATTGTGGTCTGGAATTTTTGGCTTCAATTTTCTTAGAACATGCTCTTCATCTTCTTCTTCAGCAACAGTCTCAGGCACTGGGGCCTTGTTCTTCTCAGTAGCTGGTATGTTTCTGGTATTTCTCTTTGGTGCAGTCTTGGGCTTGGAGGCAGCTTTGGGTGCTTCTTTGGGCTTTGATGATGCAGCCCCTGACCTGATAGCATCACCCATAAGCTTCTGTGCCTTGGGTGCTGGTGCAGCAACCTCTTCTTATTCCATCATGGAAGCCTTTCCAATCACTCTGGCCATGGTCTTCTTGACCCTTTCCTTCCTTTTCTTTCCTTCTGCAGCAGGCTCTTTGGGTTGAGATTCCAAAGATGCTTGAGAGGATGCTCTGGCCCTAGACATTGGTTGTCTTCCTGCTGGCCTTTTGATCTTCATCCCTGGCTTAACTGCAGCTGAGCTGTACTCCTTCTTAACCACTTTCTTCTTTGATGTGGCCTCATCCTCAGTGGCCACATAGTCTTCATCCTCAGACTCTGAAGTTTTCTTCTTGCTTGCTCTAGTGGCAGCCTTTGGCAAATTGCTTGGGGTGCTCCTGCTACCATCATCTGAACTGCTAGAGGGACTAGTGCCCTCACTCAGGTGAACCTGCTCCTCTGACCTGTTCTGGCTGTCACTCTGGTCAGACATGCTGCAAACACTAGCAGCAGACCCTGTGAATAGATATAGATGAGATAGAGTGGATGAGCATCACAAAATACATAGGTTTTTGCAAAAGAATGAGTCAAAAACTTAGTTTTAGTTTTCCACAGAAAGCATTTCGGATCAACCGATTTGCAAACTCGGTGATACCGAAGCAGCTATTGGAACCTAAACTAGTGAACTCGGTCAGACCGAGTCACAGTTCGGTGGCACCGAGACTGCTAGGGTTTCACAAAGTCCTGAACTCGGTCACACCGATTTGCAATTCTCGGTCAGACTGAAAATTACATGTGCAATGGCCTTGGCCGAATTGGTGGAACCGAGTTCTGCATCCCGGTGGGTTCGAGATGGTTTCGGTGGAAACCTAACCCTAAATTTTCGATTCAACTCTAATCTACGGAGTGTTTTGACTGGATAGAAGTGTTTCAATCGTGGTAAGAATCATAATGAACACAATGTGCTAGGAATCGGACGAGGATAGCACTGTGATCGAGTCCATACCCTAGTTTAGCGATGAACTCGCTACGGCGGCAACAGCGGGGAAGAATTCCGTTGACGGCGGCGGAGACCAGTGACAGGAGGCAGCTGGCGACGAGGAGGACAATCCGGAGACCCAGGAGGCAGAGTGAGCTATGCGCGGGCGAAGGGGTTTCGGAGAAATTTCCAAAATTTTTCCCGTGAGTATATATAGCCCGACCCTGTCGGTGGGACCGAGTGGAACAACTCGGTGGCACCGAGATGCATAACTGTTGACAGTTACAGCAACTCGGTGTGACCGAAAAGTTCAAATCGGTTGCACCAAGATTGAAAACCTAGATCGACTTAGTGATCTCGGTATGACCGAAATGGATGAATCGGTCAGACCGAAACGCACAAATAAGTCTTGGAAGTTTAAGTCTATGACGAATCGGGGACTCCGAGTGCTCCTCACACAGAGTGGTTCGAATCTGACTTGATCAAATTTTGTGATGCAGCATGAATAGAGTTTGAGATGAGAAAAGCATAGATAGCTAGAGAGGGTTCTTAGGCATTCTTGTCCATCCACTTGGCAAAAGAAAAGAAAACCAATCAATCAAAACAACAAGTGGATGTCCTCGAATGAGTAAAATATGCAATCAACATGCTCACACAATAAAATGGCAATTGAAATATCTGGCAAAGCATGCACAACCAATTCTAGCATCTATCAAACAATTTGCGATGACTAGGTCATCTATATATGAGTATATTGACTTAGGAGTCAAATGAGAACATTTGATCATAGGTCATACTCATCGTTTAAGCACAAGTGGGGTTACCACTTTTACATAAAGCATTGTTGTGTTCACACCATTAGAGTTGCTTTAGCTCAATTCTTAGAGTAAAGCTCCCCCTAGATGTGAGATCCCCCCTAAGAGGGATGAACTAACCTTGGGTTTTGTCGATGATGACTTCATGTAGATGTTGAAGATGTGGATGCTCAATGTTGATGTAGATCATTTGGAGCTATCCATTGGAGTGAGTTGCACTTTCATACCTACACGGGTTAGTCCCACAAGGAACAAACAAGGATATCCATAGACATAGAGTGATGCACACACAAGATGATGTCTATGAAAGCTTTTAGGTTACCTTGTCCCTTGTCTTACCAACAAGAGGGTTTGTGACTCCTTGAACTAGTGCAAGATGTGGAAGTTGATTGCACTTGTTCTTGCGAAGATGATAAGAGTGAAGTATGTTGGCGGAGTCACCCTCAAGAACTCTCTAGTTCTTCTTCTTCGGGATCCACACCATCTTGATGGGAATCCTCGGTGTTGTAGTTGTACTTGATGAAGTGGAACTTGAAGTAGTCTTGGGAACCCACTTGACCAAGGCCTTAGGAGCTTCTTCAAATGCATCAATTTCCTCTTGAAGCTTGTCCTTGCCTTTTTGCTTGTGGTCTTGTGGTGGAAGATCATCTTGAGCTTGTGTCCCTTTGAGAGAAGTAGGATCATACTTCTCTTGTTGAGGAACAAACTTCGTCTTGGGGTATTGATCTTCTTCCCACTCAACTCCATTGGCATTGAACTTTCGTTCAAAACCAACACCTTGATTCTTCCCGGTGCCTTCCTTGCTTGCGTACAATTTCCTTGAATTGCTTACTTCTGGCAAGGCTCTTGTAAACACCTTTCTCTATAATTCCCTTCAATAAGCTATTTTCTTGCTCAAGTGTAACTTGGCTAAGAGAATCATTAGTGGAATCAATAGAACTACTAGAAGCAACAATGTTGGATTTAGCATGATTATTGTTACTACTAGAGGAAGAATCTTTCTTGTTCTTGTTACTAGACTTGACTTGAGGCATGTAAGTGGATAAGAGTAAACGCTTGGCAATGTAAGAAGAACTTTTCTTGCGAAGATCATCATTGATTGCTTTTAAGAACTCATGCTCTTGCTCAAGGTTGAGCTTTTCAAAGCGCAATTTCTCATGAGTCCTTAAAAGTTCTCAATGATCTCCTAAGATAGTTTCATGAGCTAACTTAAGAGTGTTTAGTTCTTTAGTTAGAGACTCAATCTTCTCCTTATCATTGTCATTCGTTTTATCTTGATTAGCATGATTAATTGACATTTCATCATAGTATTCATCAGTAGAGTTGTCAACAAGTAAATCATCATCACCTAACAAATCATCTTCATCACTATTGAAATCAACATACTTGGGGTGTGATACCTTTGGGCCTTTAGCCATGAAGCATGTTCCAACTCCTTCATTTGGTGAGTCAAATATGTCGTAGGAGTTGGTTGTCACAAGTGCTAGACCGGCAACACCTTCATCTTGAGTATATTTGGAGTCAGAGTGATAGCTTCTCTCGGGGTGGTTGTCGGAGTCAGAGCCGGATACCCATTCACCAACATGAGCTTGATGTCTTCGTTTTGTGTAGCTCCTTGATGACTTGTCCTTTATTTCCGAATCCTTGCTTCTCCGTGAGGGTCTTCGTTCATAACGATCATCTCTACTCCTTCTTTCTCTAGATGGTGATTCTCCTCTTCTACTTCTTCTCTTGGGAGAATCTTCTCTTCTCTTGTAGGGGGCCGTACATTCATTGGAATAGTGTCCGGGCCTTCCACAATTGTAGCAGTTTCGCTCTTGACTAGAAGATCTTTTGTCATTGTAGGACCTTGATTTGGAGCTTCTCTCTTTGCTTCTACTCTTGTAGAACTTGTTGAAGTTCTTCACCATTAAGCTCAATTCTTCATTGAAGGTTTGTTTCTCACTCGATGATGTGGGGGCTTCACATGAGGCTTTGTAAGCACCACTTGATTTGTTGTGAAGTTCCTCTTTATCCTTGAGTGACATCTCATGAGCAACAATTCTTCCGATGACTTCCGTTGGCTTGAGATCTTTGTAATTTGGCATCATTTGGATCAATGTGCACACGGTATCATATTTTCCATCCAAGGCTCTCAGGATCTTCTTGATAATGAATCTATCGGTCATCTCTTCACTCCCTAAGCCGGCAATCTCATTTGTGATAAGAGCAAGCCTAGAGTACATTTCAGCGACACCTTCACCATCCTTCATTTTGAACTTGTCAAGTTGACTTTGAAGCACATCCAACTTGGATTCCTTGACGGAGTCGGTACCTTCATGCATGTCAATCAAAGTATCCCAAATTTCCTTTGCATTCTCAAGACGGCTGATTTTGTTGAATTCTTCGGGGCACAATCCGTTGAAGAGGATATCACAAGCTTGAGCATTGTATTGTAGCATCTTCAACTCATCCGCGGTAGCTTCACGATTCGGTTCTCTCCCATCAAAGAATTCACCTTGCAAGCCAACACACACAATAGCCCAAACGGCGGGGTTATGTCCAAGAATATGCATTTTCATCTTATGCTTCCAACTAGCAAAATTAGTACCATCAAAGTAAGGACCTCTACGGTGATAATTTCCCTCGCTAGATGCCATACTCTCCTAGGTTGTGAAACCAAGGCTATGACCACCAAAAGCTATGGAAATCAAAGCAAATGGAGACCAAAGCTCTGGTACCACTTGTAGGATCGAAAGTATGTCTAGAGGGGGGTGATTAGACTTCTTGACCAAATAAAAATCTAGCATTTTCCCAATTTTAGTTCTTGGCAGATTTTAGCTATCTTAGCACAAGTCAAGCAATCTTCACACAATTCAAGCAAGCATGCAAAAGAGTATATGAGCAGCGGAAAGTAAAGCATGCAACTTGCAAGAATGTAAAGGGAAGGGTTTGGAGGATTCAAACGCAATTGGAGACATGGATGTTTTTGTCGTGGTTCCGATAGGTGCTGCTATCGTACATCCACATTGATGGAGACTTCAACCCATGGAGGGTAACGGTTGCGCGAGTCCACGGAGGGCTCCACCCACGAAGGGTCCACGAAGAAGCAACCTTGTCTATTCCATCACGGTCGTCGCCCACGAAGGACTTGCCTCACTAGCGGTAGATCTTCACGAAGTAGGCGATCTCCTTACCCTTACAAACTCCTTGGTTCAACTCCACAATCTTGTCGGAGGCTCCCAAGTGACACCTAGCCAATCTAGGAGACACCACTCTCCAAGAAGTAACAAATGGTGTGTTGATGATGAACTCCTTGCTCTTGCGCTTCAAATGATAGTCTCCCCAACACTCAACTCTCTCTCACAGGATTTGGATTTGATGGAAAGAAGATTTGAGTGGAAAGCAACTTGGGGAAGGCTAGAGATCAAGATTCATATGGTTGGAATGGAATATCTTGACCTCAACACAAGTGTAGGTGGTTCTCTCTCAGAAAATGTGTATTGGAAGTGTAGGTATGTTCTGATGGCTCTCTCCACGAATGAAGAGTGGGTGGAGGGGTATATATAGCCTCCACACAGAATCTAACCTTTACACACAATTTACCAAACTCGGTGGGACCGAATGGTTAAACTCGGTCGGACCGATTCAGCAAACCTAGTGACCGTTAGGATTTTTGGTGGGACTGAGATGCAACTCGGTAGGACCGATATGGTTAGGGTTAGGGCATAACGTAATCTCGGTGTGACCGATTACACAAACTCGATGGGACCGATTTTGGTAATAAGCTAACCAGAGAGTTGGTTAGGTAGACTCGGTGGGACCGATTCGCTCATCTCGGTGAGACCAAAATGTTACAAAAGGGAAACAGAGAGTTTACATTGCAATCTTGGTGGGACCGATCGCTCATCTTGGTAAGACCGAAACGTTACGAAGGGAAACAGAGAGATTACAATCCCATCTCGGTGAGACCGAGATCCCTATCGGCGAAACCGATTTGCCTAGGGTTTGTGGCAGTGGCTATGACATTTGAAACTCGGTGGCGCCGGATAGATAGAATCGGTGGGGCCGAGTTTGACTTTTGGTTTAGGTCGTATGTGGATGTGGGAAGGTAGTTGAGGGTTTTGGAGCATATCACTAAGCACTTTGAGCAAGCATGCCATTAAGCAACACCTCATCCCTCCTTGATAGTATTGGCTTTTCCTATAGACTCAATGTGATCTTGGATCACTAAAATATAAAATGTAGAGTCTTGATTTTGAAGCTTGAGCCAAACTTTTTGTCCTTAGAATTTTGAGGGATCCACTTTCCTCATCCATGTCATGCCATTCATTTAGCTTTTCCTGAAATATTAATCTTGGAATAATGTTAGCTCAATCAGCTATACGTTGTTAGGAATTACCAAAACCACCCAGGGATAGTTGCACTTTCATCCGGCCGGACCGGACGTGGCTGGCGGCACGGGGTGGAAGAAAGCTAGGGTTTCATCTGCGAATTTCGGAGGGGAGGCCCATTTATAGATTCTGGGAGCTAGGAGAGTCCAAATGGAGTGCGGTTTTTGGCCACGCGATCGTGATCGAACGGCTAAGAGGATGGTGGGGGTTTGGATGGGTTTTGGGCCACTTTGGAGGGGCGTTGGGCTGCAACACACACGAGGCCTTTACGGTTCCTCGGTTAACCGTTGGAGTATCAAACGGACTCCAAATGGCACGAAACTTGATAGGCGGTCTACCGGTAGTGTACCAAGGCCGCTTGGCAAATCTCGGTCCAATCCGAGAACGTTTATCACCCGCACACGAAAAGAGGCAAAAGGGAGGTGCGGAGATCATAGGAGTGCCGGATCACAAAACGGACAATGGGGAAAAATGCTCGGATGCATGAGACGAACACGTATGCAAAATGGATGCACATGATGGCATGATATGAGATGCATGACATGGACAAAATGCAAAACAAAGACAAAACCCAACCACGAGGGAATATCATAACTTAGAGCCGAAAATGGCAAGAGTTGGAATACAAATATGGCAAGTTACATACGGGGCGTTACAACATGGCAAATAATGTAATGCGGGAGATAAGGGTTTGTGATGGGTACTTGGTATGTTGACTTTTGCATAGACTCCCCGGCAATGGCGCCAGAAATCCTTCTTACTACCTTTGAGCACTGCGTTGGTTTTCCTTTGAAGAGGAAAGGGTGATGCAGCAAAGTAGCGTAAGTATTTCCCTCAGTTTTTGAGAACCAAGGTATCAATCCAGTAGGAGGCCACGCACAAGTCCCTCGCACCTACACAAACAAATAAAATCCTCGCAACCAACGCAATAAAGGGGTTGTCAATCCCTTCACGGTCACTTACGAAAGTGAGATATGATTGATATGATAAGATAATATTTTTGATATTTTTATGATAAAGATGCAAAGTAAATAAAGCGAAATAAAAACAGCACCAGAAATAGCTTGTTGACGGGAGATTAATATGATCGAAAGTAGACCCGGGGGCCATAGGTTTCACTAGTGGCTTCTCTCGAGAGCATAAGTATTACGGTGGGTAAACAAATTACTATTGAGCAATTGACAGAATTGAGCATAGTTATGAGAATATCTAGGTATGATCATGTATATAGGCATAACGTCCGAGACAAGTAGACCGACTCCTGCCTGCATCTACTACTATTACTCCACACATCGACCGCTATCCAGCATGCATCTAGAGTATTAAGTTCAAAGGAACAGAGTAACACTTTAAGTAAGATGACATGATGTAGAAGGATAAACTCATGTAATATGATATAAACCCCATCTTGTTATCCTCGATGGCAACAATACAATACGTGCCTTGCTGCCCCTACTATCACTGGGAAAGGACACCGCAAGATTGAACCCAAAGCTAAGCACTTCTCCCATTGCAAGAAAGATCAATCTAGTAGGCCAAACCAAACTAATAATTCGAACAGACTTGCAAAGATAACCAATCATACATAAAAGAATTCAGAGAAGATTCAAATATTGTTCATAGATAAACTTGATCATAAACCCACAATTCATCGGTCTCAACAAACACACGGCAAAAGAAGATTACATCAAATAGATCTCCATGAGAATCGTGGAGAACTTTGTATTGAGATCCAAAAAGAGAGAAGAAGCCATCTAGCTAATAACTATGGACCCGAAGGTCTGAGGTAAACTACTCACACATCATCGGAGAGGCTATGGTGTTGATGTAGAAGCCCTCCGTGATCGATGCCCCCCTCCAGCGGAGCTTCGGAAAAGGCCTCAAGATGGGATCTCATGGATACAGAAGGTTGCGGTGGTGGAATTAGGTTTTTGGCTCCGTATCTGGTAGTTTGGGGGTACGTAGGTATATATAGGAGGAAGAAGTACGCTGATGGAGCAACATGGGCCCCACGAGGGTGGAGGGCGCGCCAGGGGGGAGGCGTGCCCCCTACCTCATGCCTTCCTGGTTGATGTCTTGACGTAGGGTCCAAGTCCTTTGGATCACGTTCGTTCCAAAAATCACGTTCATGAAGGTTTCATTCCGTTTGGACTCCGTTTGATAGTCTTTTTCTGTGAAACTTTGAAATAGGCAAAAAACAACAATTCTGGGTTGGGCCTCCGGTTAATAGGTTAGTCCCAAAAATAATATAAAAGTGTATAACAAAGCCCAATAATCATCTAAAATAGAATATAATATAGCATGAAGCAATCAAAAATTATAGATACGTTGGAGACATATCAGTTACCAAGACTACATCAAGTTCTACTTCATCAAGTACGACTACAACTCCAAGGATTCCCATCAAGTTGATGTGGACCCCGAAGAAGAAGAACTAGAGAGTTCTTTAGGGTGACTCCACCAACATACTTCACTCATATCATTTTGGCAAGAACAAGTGCAAACAACTTCCACATCTTGCACTAGTTCAAGGAGTCACAAACCCTCTTGTTGGTAAGACAAGGGACAAGGTAACCTAATACTTTCATGGACATCATCTTGTGTGTACTTCACTCTATGTCTATTTATATCCCTGTTTGTTCCTTATGGGACTAACCCGTGTAGGTATTGAAAGTGCAACCCACTCCAATGGATTGCTCCAAATGATCTACATCAACATTGAGCATCAGCATCTTCAACATTTACATGAAGTCATCATCAACAAAACCCAAGGTTAGTTCATCCCTCTTAGGGGGGATATCACATCTAGGGGGAGCTTTACTCTAAGAATTGAGCTAAAGAAACTCTAATGGTGTGAGCACAACAATGCTTTATGTAAAAGTGATAACCCCACTTGCGCTTAAACAATGAGTATGACCTATGATCAAATGTTCTCATTTGACTCCTAAGTCAATATACTCATATATAGATGGCATAGTCATCGTCAATTGCTTGATAAATGCTAGAGTGTTTGTGCATGCTTTGCCACATATTTCATTTGCCATTTTATTGTGTGAGCATGTTGATTGCATATTTTTCTCATTCGAGGACGTCCATTTGTTGCTTTGATTGTTTGGCTCTTCTTATTTTGCAAAATGGATGGACAAGAATGCCTAAGAACGTCCTCTAGCTATCTATGCTTTTCTTGTCTCAAACTCTATTCATGCTACATCAAAAAGTTTGATCAAGTCATATTCGAACCCTCTGGGTGAGGAGCACTCGGAGTCACTGATTCGTCATAGACTTAAACTTCCAAAACCTCTCTGTGCATTTTGGTCTGACCGATTCATCCTTTTCAGTCATACCGAGTTCACTGACTTGATCTAGGTTTTCAATCTCGATGCAACCGATTAGAACCATTCGGTCACACCGAGTGTAGTAACCGCTTGCAATTCTGCATCTCAGTGCGACCGAGTTATTCCACTCGGTCACACCAGCAGGGTCAGGATATATATACCGACGGGTCAAATTTTGGAAATTTCTCCGAAACCCTTTCGCCCGTGCATGTCCTACTCTACCGACTCGGGTCTTCAGATCGTCCTCTCGTCACCAGCGACCTCCCGCCGCTGGTCTCCGTTGCCATCAATGGAAATCTTCACCGCTGTTGCTGCCGTAGCGAGCTCATCGCCAAGTTAGGGTATGAGTTCGATCCTTTGTGCAATTCTCACCTCCGATTCTTAGCACAAAGTCAATGCCATGTTTCCTACCACGTATGAGATCATCCTATCCAGCAAAAACTCCCTTTAGATTAGTTTTGATTCGAAAATTTAGGGTTAGGTTTCCGCCAAACTCATCTCGGACCGACCGAGTTGTGGAAATCGGTCTCACCGATTTGGCTTAGGCCATTGCACTTGTAACTTTCGGTCTGACCGAAACTTGTAAATCGGTGTGACCGAGTTCAACTCTCAGTGAAACCCTAACAATCTCGGAGTCATCGAACTGTGTCTCAGTCTGACTGATTTCACTAGTTTAGACTCCAAAGTTGCTTCGGTGTCACCGAGTTTAACAAATTGGTAGCTCCGAAATGCTTTCTGTGGAAAACTAAAACTAAGTTTTGACTCATCTGTTTTGCAAAATCTCTGCACTTCGTGATGCTCATCCACTCTATCTCATCTATAACTATTCACAGGGTTAGCCTTCAGTTTGCAGTGTCAACAATGTTAGATCAGAGTGATAGCCAGAACAAGTCTGAGTAGCAGGTAAATCTGAGTGAGGGCACTAGTCCCTCTGGCAGTTATGATGAAGGCAATAGAAGTACTCCTAGAAACCTGCCTAAGGCTGCTACTAGGCAGAGGTGAAAGAGAAATTCTGATTCAGAGGATGAAGACTACATTGCTGCTGAGGAGGATGTCAGCTCCAAAAAGAAGGTTGTCAAGAAGGAATTTGGCACGATTGTGTTAACAAAGCCTGGTATGCACAAGAAGGCTCCTTCCAAGAGAGTATCCACTTCAAAGGCCAGAGCCTCAACTCTTGAAACCTCCAAATCAACTATTGGAGAGGCTGCTGGTGAGGGCAAGAAGAGGAAGGATAGGGCCAAGAAAACTATGTCCAGAGTTATAGGCAAACCCTCAATGATGATTCAGTCTGATGAGGAGGAAGATGATGCTGCACCAGCACCTAAAGCACAAAAGCTGATGGGGGTGCCATCAAGTATGGGGCTGCTCCTTCAGAGCCCAAGACTGCCCCCAAATCTACTGCTCCAGCCCCCAAGACTGCACCAAAGAGGAGCACAAGAAACATATCAACTGCTGAGAAGAACAAGGCCCCAGTGTTTGAAGTTGAAGAAGAAGAAGATGATGAAGCCCAAGTGCTCAGGAAGCTAAAGCCAAAGATCCCTGACCATGATGACAATCATCCAGGGCAGAAAACATGGAAGTCGGAAAGGATGCAGGTCTTAGATTGTGGAGACAATCAAATCCATATGCTGTGAGGAGAAGAACTATTGTGGACTATAGGTTTTACACCAATTGACAGCAGGACTTCTATGAGACAATTCTTTTGGATAAGAAGCCCATAGTGTGTGACATGAAGTGGATTTACTGGAAATACATCAACAACAATGAAGACCACTTCCCAGAAGTGCATGAGAGCTTCAGACTCAATGGAGTAGACACTTTTGTGCGTCAGAAATTGACCAAGTGGAATGATGAGCTCATTATGCAATTCTATTCTACAACTCATTTCTATCCTGATGGAAGGATTTTATGGATTTCTGAAGGTACAAGGTACCAATCAACAGTTGCTGAATGGGCCAAGCTGATAAATGCCCCTACAGAGCTTGAAGATGACATAGATGTCTATGCCAAGAGAACGAAAGATCACAACTCCATGGCCAACATGTACAAGGAAATACCTGACAAGGCCTTGGAGAATCACAAGCTAGGTTCTATATATTATCTGTTGTCTGGACTGGCCACTATTAACACCATCTTGAGGCACACCTTGTTGCACAAATCAGGAGATCACAGGATGATCAAAGGCCACTCCATCAATTTGCTTTAGTTGTTTGATGTGACCCGGAAGTTTAAGGTGATGAGTTTGATTGTTGAAACAATCAAGAGGATAGCTGTAGACCAGAAGAGATCATGTGGGTATGCTCCACACATCCAGATGCTCATCAACTCCAAGATGGGCACATGCACATACTTGTTGGATAAAGAACACCTTCCCTTGAGGTCTTACTTTGAGGACAACACAGTTGTCATGGATGCTGATGATCCCACATCTATAGAGGCTCAAGAGAAGAGGGAGAAAGCAAAAGCTGAGAAAGCAACAAAGATGCCAAGTGCTGAAGAGGCTTCACAAGTCTTCCTCAAGACAAAGCAAGATCAACTTGGATATCTTATTCAAGCCACTCTAAAGATTGAGAAAGGATTGGCCACCCTGACTCAGAATCAAGAGAGTCTTGAGAGGATCATTGAGACAAAGTTCTATGATCTTGACTTGAAGGTGACAGAAATGCAAATAGATGTTGAGTAGCTCCAGGAAGAAACTGGAGAGAGGAAAGGGAAAGCTACCACTAACGCTTTTCAGAGAGTGCCTAGCGCACATAGATCTGCAGCAGTGCCCGTGACAGACACAAGAGCTACTACGTCAGCACCTGCAGCCACAGCTTCGGTAGCCCCTCCGGTTGCAACTCCACCAGCTCCAACAACCTCAACAGATGCATTCGTCCTCGGAGTCCTCTCCACACCACCTCCCGAAGATCAAGCCTAGAGAGCCGCATAGCACTATGCATTTTCGAGCTTTTTGGTAACTTGTTGCCAAAGGGGGAGAAAGTGTATAGATCATAGGCTGAGAGAGAGAGAGAGAGAGAGAGAGAGAGAGAGAGAGAGAGATTTGCTTCTTTTTGCTATCTCTTTTGCTACTTGTTTGATACTTATTTGTTTGCTTGCCTGGATGATACTTTATGTGTGTTAGATACTGATACGTCTCCGTCATATCTATAATTTTTTATTGTTCCATGCCAATATTCTACAACTTTCATATACTTTTGGCAACTTTTTATACTATTTTTTTGGGACTAACATATTGATACAGTGCCCAGTGCCAGTTCCTGTTTGTTGCATGTTTTTTGTTTCGCAGGATATCCATATCAAACGGAGTCCAAACAGGATAAAAACTGACGGAGATTTTTTTGGAATATATATGATTTTTTGGAAGAAAATCCCACGCGGGGCGGTGCCTGAGGGAGGCACGAGGCAGGGGGGGCGCCCCACCCCCTGGGCGCGCCCCTGACCCTCATGGCCACCCCGTAAGGTGGTTGGTGCCCTTCTTTCGCCGCAAGAAAGCTAATATCCGGATAGAGATCGTGTTAAAATTTCAGCCCAATCGGAGTTACGGATCTCCGGGAATATAAGAAACGGTGAAAGGGCAGAATCTGAGAACGCAGAAACAAAGAGAGACAGAGAGACAGATCCAATCTCGGAGGGGCTCTCGCCCCTCCCACACCATGAAGACCAAGGACCAGAGGGGAAACCCTTCTCCCATCTAGGGAGGAGGTCAAGGAAGAAGAAGAAGAAGAAGGGGGGCTCTCTCCCCCTCGCTTCCGGTAGCGCCGGAAGGCCACCGGGGGCCATCATCATCACCGCAATCTTCACCAACAACTTCACTGCCATCATCACCAACTCTTCCCCCCTCTACGCAGCGGTGTAATCCCTCTCTTACCCGCTGTAATCTCTACTTAAACATGGTGCTCAACGCTATATATTATTTCCCAATGATGTATGGCTATCCTATGATGTTTGAGTAGATCCGTTTTGTCGTATGGGTTATTTGATGATCGTGATTGGTTTGAGTTGCATGTTTTTTTATTGGTGATTCCTATGGTGCTCTCCGTGTCGCGCAAGCGTGAGGGATTCCCGCTGTAGGGTTTGCAATATGTTCATGATTTCCTTATGGTGGGTGGCGTGAGTGACAGAAGCACATACCCGAGTAAGTAGGTTGTTTGCGTATGGGATGAATAGGACTTGATACTTTAATGCTATGGTTGGGTTTTACCTTAATGATCTTTAGTAGTTGCGGATGCTTGCTAGAGTTCCAATCATAAGTGCATATGATCCAAGTAGAGAAAGTACGTTAGCTTATGCCTCACCCTCAAATAAAATTGCAATAATGATTACCAGTCTAGTTATCGATTGCCTAGGGACAAATAACTTTCTCGTAACAAAAAGCTCTTTACTAAAACTAAGTTAGTTATGTCTTTATCTAAACAGCCCCGACTTTTCATTTACGTAATCTTTATTATCTTACAAACCTATCCAACAACACTTACAAAGTACTTCTAGTTTCATACTTGTTCCAGGTAAAGCGAACATCAAGCGTGCGTAGAGTTGTATCGGTGGTCGATAGTGAAGGAAATATGCCCTAGAGGCAATAATAAAGTTATTATTTATTTCCTTATATCATGATAAATGTTTATTATTCATGCTAGAATTGTATTAACTGGAAACATAATACATGTGTGAATACATAGACAAACAATATGTCACTAGTATGCCTCTACTTGACTAGCTCGTTGAATCAAAGATGGTTAAGTTTCCTAGCCATAGACATGAGTTGTCATTTGATTAACGGGATCACATCATTAGAGAATGATGTGATTGACTTGACCCATTCCGTTAGCATAGCACTTGATCGTTTAGTTTGTTGCTATTGCTTTCTTCATGACTTATACATGTTTCTATGACTATGAGATTATGCAACTCCCGTTTACCGAAGGAACACTTTGTGTGCTACCAAACGTCACAATGTAACTGGGTGATTATAAAGGTGCTCTATAGGTGTCTCCGAAGGTACTTGTTGGGTTGGCGTATTTCGAGATTAGGATTTGTCACTCCGATTGTCGGAGAGGTATCTCTGGGCCCTCTCGGTAATGCACATCACTTAAGCCTTGCAAGCACCAGAGTGGTACGGTAATCCTATTCTGGAGTTCATGTTACTTGACCATGACGAACCTACGAACTATGAGGAAGCGATGATGAGCCCAGATTCCGCGAAATGGCTTGAGGCCATGAAATCTGAGATGGGATCCATGTATGAGAACAAAGTGTGGACTTTGGTTGACTTGCCCGTTGATCGGCAAGCAATTGAGATTAAATGGATCTTCAAGAGGAAGACGGACGCTGATAGTAGTGTTACTATCTACAAAGCTAGAATTGTTGCAAAAGGTTTTTGACATGTTCAAGGTGTTGACTACGATGAGAGTTTCTCACTCGTATCTATGCTTAAGTCTATCCGAATCATGTTAGCAATTGCCACATTTTATGAAATCTGGCAAATGGATAAACAAAGGTACATTCCTTAATGGATTTATTAAAGAAGAGTTGTATATGATGCAACAAGAAAGTTTTGTCAATCCTAAAGGTGCTAACAAAATATGCAAGCTCCAGCGATCCATCTATGGACTGGTGCAAGCATCTCGGAGTTGGAATATATGCTTTGATAAGTTGATCAAAGCATATAGTTTTATACAGACTTGTGGTGAAGCCTGTATTTACAAGAAAGTGAGTGGGAGCACTACAGCATTTCTGATAAGTATATGTGAATGCCATATTGTTGATCGGAGATAATGTAGAATTATTCTGCAAAGCATAAAGGAGTGTTTGAAAGGAGTTTTTCAAAGAAAGACCTCGGTGAAGTTGCTTACATATTGAGCATCAGATCTATAGAGATAGATCAAGACGCTTGATAAGTTTTTCAATGAGTACATACCTTGACAAGATTTTGAAGTAGTTCAAAATGGAACAGTCAAAGAAAGAGTTCTTGCCTGTGTTACAAGGTGTGAAACTGAGTAAGACTCAAAACCCGACCACGACAGAAGATAGAAAGAGAATGAAAGTCATTTCCCTATACCTTGGCCATAGGTTCTATAAAATATGCCATGCTGTGTACCAGATCTATTGTATACCCTACACTGTTTTTTGGCAAGGGGTACAATAGTGATCTAGGATTAGATCACTGGACAACGGTCAAAATTATCCTTAGTGGAATAATGATATGTTTCTCGATTATGGAGGTGACAAAAAGGTTCGTCGTAAAGGGTTACGTCGATGCAAATTTTGACACTGATCCAGATGACTCTAAATCTCAATCTGGATACATATTGAAAGTGGGAGCAATTAGCTAGAGTGGCTCCATGCAGAGCATTGTTGACATAGAAATTTGCAAAATACTTACGGATCTGAATGTGGCAGACCCGTTGACTAAACTTCTCTCACAAGCAAAACATGATCACACCTTAGTACTCTTTGGGTATTAATCACATAGCGATGTGAACTAGATTATTGACTCTAGTAAACCCTTTGGGTGTTGGTCACATGACGATGTGAACTATGGGTGTTAATCACATGGTGATGTGAACTATTGATGTTAAATCACATGGCGATGTGAACTAGATTATTGACTCTAGTGCAAGTGGGAGACTGAAGGAAATATGCCCTAGAGGCAATAATAAAGTTTTTATTTATTTCCTTATATCATGATAAATGTTTATTATTCATGCTAGAATTGTATTAACCGGAAACATAATACATGTGTGAATACATAGACAAACAGTATGTCACTAGTATGCCTCTACTTGACTAGCTTGTTGAATCAAAGATGGTTAAGTTTCCTAGCCATAGACATGAGTTGTCATTTGATTAACGGGATCACATCATTAGAGAATTATGTGATTGACTTGACCCATTCCGTTAGCATAGCACTTGATCGTTTAGTTTGTTGCTATTGCTTTCTTCATGACTTATACATGTTCCTATGACTATGAGATTATGCAACTCCCCTTTACCGGAGGAACACTTTGTGTGCTACCAAACGTCACAACGTAACTGGGTGATTATAAAGGTGCTCTACAGGTGTCTCCGAAGGTACTTATTAGGTTGGCGTATTTCGAGATTAGGATTTGTCACTCCGATTGTCGGAGAGGTATCTCTGGGCCCTCTCGGTAATGCACATCACTTAAGCCTTGCAAGCATTGCAACTAATGAGTTAGTTGCGGGATGATGTATTACGGAACGAGTAAAGAGACTTGCCGGTAACGAGATTGAACTAGGTATTGAGATACCGACGATCGAATCTCGGGCAAGTAACATACCGATGACAAAGGGAACAACGTATGTAGTTATGCGGTCTGACCGATAAAGATCTTCGTAGAATATGTGGGAGCCAATATGAGCATCCAAGTTCCGCTATTGGTTATTGACCGGAGACGTGTCTCGGTCATGTCTACATAGTTCTCGAACCTGTAGGGTCGGCACGCTTAAAGTTCAATGACGGTTATACTATGAGTTTATGTGTTTTGATGTACCGAAGGAGTTCGGAGTCCCGGCTGAGATCGGGGACATGACGAGGAGTCTCGAAATGGTCGAGACGTAAAGATCGATATATTGGACGACTGTATTCGGACATCGGAAAGGTTCCGAGTGATTCGGGTATTTTGAGGAGTATCGGGGAGTTACGGGAATTCGTATTGGGCCTTAATGGGCCATACGGGAAAGGAGAGAAAGGCCTCAAAGGGTGGCCGCACCCCTCCCCATGGGCTGGTCCGAATTGGACTAGGGAGGGGGCGCCCCCTTCCTTCCTTCTCCTTTTCCCTTCCCTTTCCTTCTCTCCTACTCCTACTACTTGGAAGGGATCCTAGTTCTACTAGCAAAGGGGGAATCTTACTCCCGGTGGGAGTAGGACTCCCCTAGGGCGCGCCATAGAGAGGGCCGGCCCCTCCCCTCCTCCACTCCTTTATATACGTGGCCAGGGGGCACCCCATAGACACAACAATTGATCTCTTGATCTCTTAGCCGTGTGCGGTGCCCCCCTCCACCTCGATCATATCGTAGCGGTGCTTAGGCGAAGCCCTGCGTCGGTAGAACATCATCGTCGTCACCACACCGTCGTGCTGACGAAACTCTCCCTCAACACTCAGCTAGATCGGAGTTCGAGGGACGTCATCGAGTTGAACATGTGCAGAACTCATATGTGCCGTGCGTTCGGTACTTGATCGGTCGGGCCGTGAAGACGTACGACTACATCAACCGCGTTGTGCTAACGCTTCCGCTTTCGGTCTACAAGGGTACGTAGACAACACTCTCCCCTCTCGTTGCTATGCATCACCATGATCTTGCATGTGCATAGGAATTTTTTTTGAAATCACTACGTTCCCCAACAGATAGAACTTGAGGGAATATTTGTTCTGCCTTTAGCTCCTTGTTGGGTTCGACACTCTTACTTATCAAAAACTATTGCGATCCCCTATACTTGTGGGTTATCAGATACTTGTATGGTCATGTGTTTGATCATATCTACTTTAATGCTTGTGCTTGGATGATGATATTATTTATCTCTCGTGTATGATCATTCACTTTGCCTTGGTGATGAGTGCATATTTCATATTCTATCATTTTGAGCGCTCCACCAGGATGTATGTGACATGGAAGAGTAACCCATGATCCTAATTGATTGTGCATTTGCATTCAAAAGCAAATTTTAAATAATGCACAAATTTAGGGGGAGCTCTTACTTATGACATACTTCTCAAAGCGACGATATATTTCACTCTTATTATCATGTGTCGAAGCTTCGATCTATATGTTGTCATCAATAACCAAAAAGGGGAGATTGAAAGTGCAACTAATCCCTAGGTGGTTTTGGTAATTCTTAACAACATATAGCTCATTAAACTAATACTCTTTCAAGATGATCATTTCAGAAAGTTCAATGATAGGCATGGCATGGACTAGAGATGTGGACCCCTCAAAATGCTAAGGACACATATTGGCTCAAGCTCAAGACTCTACACTTTCATTTTAGTGATCCAAGATCACATTGAGTTCATAGGAAAAGCCAATACTATTAAAATGGGATGAGGTGTTGCTTAATGGCTTGCTTGCTCAAAATGCTTAGTGATATGCTCCAAAAGCCCTCAACCACTTTCTCATATCCACATATGTCCCAAACTAAAAGTCAAACTCGGCCCCACTGATTTGATCTATCTGGCGCCACCGAGTTCATTTGGCATAGACACTGCCAGAAACCCTAATCAGTTAGGTCTCGCCGATAGGGATCTCGGTCTCACCGAGATGGGATTGCAAACTCTCTGTTTCCCTTCGTAACGTTTCGGTCTAACCGAGATGAGCGATCGGTCCCACCGAGTTCGCAATGCAAACTCTCTGTTTTCTTTTCGTAACGTTTCGGTCTCACCAAAATGAGCGATCGGTCCCACCGAGTTTTCCTGACCAACTCTCTGTTTGCCTATTATAGAAATCGGTCTCACCGAGTTCATGTGATCGGTCTCACCGAGATTATGTTATGCCCTAACCCTAATGAAATCGTTCACACCGAGTTGACATGTCGGTCCCACCGAAAATTCTAACGTTCACATTTTGAACTAATTAGTCTGACCGAGTTTAACTATTCAGTCCCACCGAGTTTGGTAAATTGTGTGTAATGGTTAGATTTTGTGTGGAGGCTATATATACCCCCTCCACCCTTCCTCCATTCATGGAGAGAGCCATCAGAACATGCCTACACTTTCAGCATTCATTTTCTGAGAGAGAACCACCCACTTATGTGTTGAGACCAAGATATTCCAATCCAACCACAATAATCTTGATCTCTAGCCTTCCCCAAGTTGCTTTCTACTCAAATCTCTTTCCACAAAATCCAAATCTGTGAGAGAGAGTTGAATGTTGGGGAGACTATCATTTCAAGCACAAGAGTAAGGAGTTCATCATCAACACATCATATATTACCTTTCGGAGAGTGGCATGTCTCCTAGATTGGTTAGGTGTCACTTGGGAGCCTCCGTCAAGATTGTGGAGTTGAACCAAAGAGTTTGTAAGGGCAAGGAGATCGCCTACTTTGTGAAGATCTATCCAAGTGAGGAAAGTCCTTCGTGGGCAATGGCCATGGTGGGATAGACAAAGTTGCTTCTTCGTGGACCCTTCGTGGGTGGATCCCTGCGTGGACTTGCGCAACCGTTACCCTTCGTGGGTTGAAGTCTCCATCAACATGGATGTACGATAGCACCACCTATCGAACCACGCCAAAAATCTCCGTGTCTACATTGCGTTTGCTCCCTCCAAACTCCTCCCCTTTACCTTCACATGCAATGATTTACATGCCGCTGCTATACGCTTAGATTTGCATGTGTAGGTTGATTGCTTGACTTGTGATAAGTTGCTAAAATCTGCCAAGACTTAAAATTGGGAAAAGGCTAGATTTTTATTTGGTCAAGTAGTCTAATCACCCCCCTCTAGACATACTTTCGATCCTACAATCTTCATCTTCAACCTCTACAGCAACCCTTGTTGCTCCCATGGTGATCCGGGAGTAGTCCACCTTCGAGGTTTGTGGTAGTAGCCATGTGTCACGTGCCTCGATCTCCCTCTCCCTTATGAATTTCCATCATGATTGTGATCTTGGGCGTCAATGATTAATTGAATTGTATGGTGTACCTCTTGTGATGAGTACCTTGGATTGAATCTTGTTCATGTTATATGCTTGAGCTTAACAAGTTAATGAGATTACATGATGCATGTCAATTATAATCCCTTGAGACGCCCGTGAGACACTGGGGTGACTCATTAGACAAAGACTTGACGACAAGGTCATATGGTGTTTTCGTAGTATAATCCATCGGGCTACCCGACGTGACATTGGGGTAGTGCAAAACATTATAAGATTTGAAAAAACGTTGAGGTGGTTTGTTTTCCGCACACCTACAAGATCTCTTTTGGAGTTGATAATTTTTTTATGAGGTTATACCATGTTTTTATTGATGTTGTCATGTTTGAGAATAGACAATTAGGCATGTTCTCAACCATTTCAAACCTCGTTTTAGTCACGTTTCCACCTTGTTACCTTCTTATTTTAAAATATTCAAAGAATACAAAAATATTACCGCCATCCATATTACCCTATTTACCATCAAATTTATTAATCTCTTCGGCAAACTAGTGAAACTATATTAGTTGTGTTGTAGACACAAGAGATTTCTCATATATTGTTGCAGGGTTGCTTGGGAGGAGAATATAATCATTCTACACTTGCCCCAGATTGATAAATCTTACGTCATCCACTTAAGGGAAATATGTTGTTATCCTACAAACTCTGTGTTTGAAGATCCAACAAAGTCTACAAGAATATAAGTGTGCAGTAAACACCAAGACACACAATAGTTTTCAACTTTCTATAGATTTGTACAACATGGCAACTTTCTATGACATGTGTTTCAAAGTTTCTTCACTATTTTATATACATGTGTAGACATGTGATACATCTCAATCGTATCTATAGTTTTTGTATGATGCATGCTACTTCGCTACCAATTTCATACACTTTGTGCTTACTTTTTCTCAACTTTTATTGAATTAATATATTAATCCAGTACGCAATGCCAGTTTTCTGTTTTTGTTGTTTTTGGTATTTCCCAAAAGATATCACGAAAAAAGTTTGAGAAAAAAACATACAAAAATGGTTTGGAAAATTTTAAGCCGGGAGAAGACCAGAGGGCCACGACACCACCCAAGGGGCTACCGTAGTGCCTAGGCGCCTAGGGTCCAAGGGAGCCTATGGCCTGTAGGCCCATTGGCTGGCCTCCGGTGCCCGATGTCGGTCGCAACGCGTTGTGGTGACGAGATCACTATTTTTCGCTTTAAGCAAGCCTTAACCATACGCATCGCTGAAGGTTCTCCATTACTGGGCTGACCTGTGTCCTGTGTTGCTTCGCTTTAAAAAAGGAAAAAAAATGACCATATGCATCGCTGAAGGTTTTCCTTTACTGGTCCGGCCTGTGTCCTGTGTTACTTCACTTTAAAAAAGGAAAAAAGAAAGACGGAAAACAAGTAATTGAACCCTTGTCTAGAAGGTGACTCACCACGCTCCTTGCCACTCGACTAACACCACATTCATGCTATGGTTGTTAGCCGCGTGCTACTAAAGGGAAAAGAGCTGGTTTTCCTGGGTTTTCAATGGGCCTTTTTGTTTTGTTTTGTTTTGTTTCATTTCTTTTTCTTCTCCGTTTTTTCTTTGCATTTTCTTCAGGATTTTTTTCTTTTCTGTTTTATTTTGTTTATTTTCTTTTTTCTTCTTTCTTTTCCATCCATTTCTGCATTTTATTTTTATTTGGTTATTATGATCTTTTTGCATTATTCTATTTTTATTTGATTTTCTTTTTTCCTCGTCATTTTTGTTTGGTTTCCTTCTCTCTTCTCCATTTTTTCCTTATGTTTGTTTTATTTTCACTCTACATTTTCGTATATGTCAAACCATTTCGTTAATAAGTGATCAATATTATTTTGTATACATGTTCAATATTTTAATACTTATTCAACATTTTTCAAATATATGTTCAAAACATTTCAAACACTCATTCAACATTTTTTAATACTTATTCAACATTTTCAAATACTTCTACAACATTTTTAATACTTATTCAATATTTATAAAATACTTGTTCAACATTTTTAATACTTATTCAACATTCTCAAATACTTGTTCAACATTTTTTGAATACTTGTTCAACAATTTTTAATACTTATTCAACATTTGTCCAATACTTGTTCAACATTTTTAATACTTATTCACAAAAATTAAATAGTTGTTCAACATTTTTAAAATACTTCAACATTTTTTAACACTTATTTAATGTTTTTAAAATAGTTGTTCAACATTTTTCATATGTTTTTGAAGAGTGTTTTCTGTACATATATGTAGAATAGTTTAAAGTATAAGTATAAAAATAAAGCAAAAAAACGAGAGAGAAAAAAAACAAAAAGACAGCCATGGCCTCCCGCGCGGCTGGGCCGGCCCATCTGGCTCCCCCAAGACGCGAGGCTTCCACTGTGCTCGCTTAAAGCGAGACATAGGGGCGCCTTTGTGGTGACTGCTGGGACTGGCGAGCCTGGCTGTTGCGATCAACAACGGGTGGTGCTGGTATGGTCCACCGGAGATTGGAGCGACGTCGATTATGTTAATGGCGATAGACAGAGATACCTGATTGGTGCTATTGCCAACTTAATAGTTAACATGTATAGTAGCTAGTACATAGTTACTAAGTAGTACTGTTTTATTTATACATGATTCACTTTACACTCTCACAATGATTTTTAGAGTCTGTGTTGTAGCTGGCTGTTAATCTACAGTTTGTTTCCTTTCTCTCTCCTCTTTTCTCATGTCCAACTAGTAAAAATATAATAGTTTATTCTTTACAATATGCTAATTGCACCTTATTATACTTGCTCTTCTGTTGAAACCCCAATGGTCTGGTATTGGGACAACGTCACCGGGCTATTGCGACCACGACCGTTGCGTCCTACGATGACACACCGACACTTCAATGGGGTGTTACAGGCACAAAATTAAATCGCCCGCAAAATAGCTGCACTATTGCTGACCGGGAGCCTTGCCGCTACGCCACAGCCGCCGCCTTGAAATCCTTCACAAATCCCTCTAAATGGCTCCAAAATCAACAAAAACCTCTAGAATCATCCCTCCAATCTAAAAAACTGTCGCTATTGCCGTGATTGCCCGCTATAGCGACCACTACAGCTTCTAGGAGAGTCTGCTGTGAAATCGTCAATCCCTAATTTTAATTTGGCCACTGGACAACGACAACGACGACGTGGTGACCTCGAAGGAATTTTTTGCCGCTCTGTGTAGGAGGCCGACAGCTTCTACGAGCGCGGAGGGAGAAGCGCATGCGTTGAAGCAGCGCCAGAAGGGGATGAAGAGAGAGAGAGATGGAGAGAGAGAGAGGGAGAGAGAGAGAGATTGTGCGGGGTGGGAGGTCGATCAGACGGCTGGGGCTGACATGATCAGATGGTGTGGGAGGCCACCAATTTAGGCTACTTGCCGGTCAACCGACTCCTAGCATCGCCCACGATCGGTCGCCCGATTGATCGTTTTCCTACGAAGAATCATGGCATCTATATCTATACAGTTACTAAGCTCCCAAGATTTCCACGCTCATGGTGCATCGTGGTTTTTGGGGTCGGTTGTGGGCCTATTTATTAGGATGACTTTAGTTGTTGCGTGTATATGGGCCTACTCAATGCTGAGTCGTGGTGATTCATGTAGCTTTTTTTTGGACGCGTCAATGTGTGTCTGCTCTCTCGGCGCTCTCCTTCTCGATGGAGCGCTGATGGACCAGGTTGTTAGCCTGCAATTGGGTGTGGCGGTGTGCCGCCAATAACAACCACATATCGATTCCGTGTTTTTTTTTCTTCTTTTGTGTTTTTCTTTATAGGTTCTTTGATTTATTTTTATTTTTTGGTTTTCGTGTGTTTTCTCATTTTTTCTTTTGAGATTTTTTATTCATATTTTTTATAAATACATGTCCACTTTATTTAAATATACATTTAACTTTTTTTATACAAGTTCTACATTTTTAAGATACACGTTAAACATTTTTTCAAATACTTGTTTACAGTGTGATGAATGTACACTGTGAACATTTTGTGAACGCACATTAAACATTTTTATTCAAATACTAAGCTCAATGATTTGGAGCCTCCTGGTGCGTCATGGGCCGTCTGGTCTCTATAGGCCCCACTTGTAAGGGGGTGTGTCGCTTGTTGGGAGTAACACATATGTATATAATGTGCCACGCGGTTTTTCCGGTTTTGAGAAGGTTCTAGGAGGTATTTTTTGAGTATTTTTCATTCTTTTCTATGTGTTTCTCTACCTATTTTAATAAATTATAGTCATGTTTTTCATTTCCTTGTTCTTGTTTTGTTCTCTTTTCACATTTTTATTCATGAACGATCCTGCATGCTAACATTTTGTCATTTATGCCACTAGTCATGTCTCACTATTCAGTTTTGTCATTACAAGTTACAACTGCTAAAAATGCCATCGTTCCGTAAAATGCTTGCTCCAAATTTTCATTAGATATCTCAAAACACCATCGTTTTCAAATGCTTGCTCCGATGGCTCTTGCGCTCTATGTGGACATCATGAAGATGCCAACCACATCTTTTTCAACTATTACCTCGCACGCTTTCCTTGGAGTGCGGTTAGGGAGGCGTTTGACCAGATCTGGAATCCCCACCCAGCTTTGGACCTTCGCGCTATTCTTGTCGCTCGTAGGGGCGGTTTCGGTCGTGTTTTATGGAGATGTGTGGAAGCTTTGCTATGGGCCATTTAGACTACACGCAATAAGATGACTATTGAGCACACATTTCCTTCTCACCCGACTGACATTATCTTCAAATGCCACTTGTTCCTTCAGACATGGACGCCGTTGAGGAAACGGCGTTATGCGGATCAGATGACGGAGGCTATGGAGCGGATTCGGTTGATCCAAATTGGTGCCCGCCACTAGCTTGCTGTTGGATGTGACCTTCCGGCGTCTTGGTTCGAAAAAAAACACCATTGTTCCATTAGATCGATGTTTGCTCAAAAGTGTCATTAGACATTGTTATTGTCAGGTCAAACCCATTGACCATGTTATATAATAAAAATACCCTAGACCTACATGTCAATTCTCTCTATCTCACAATGATAAATGTGCGCCCACTTGTGAGGAGTAAGTAAGTGAATAATTTTAGAGGAAAATAATAATGTTGGTGGGATCAAGTTCGACCCACACTTTATTGTAGTGAGATAGCGGGAGGGCTGACATGTTGGTCCATAACTATCTTGGTCATTATAACATGGTAAACGAGATTTGAGCTCACAGTAATGGTGTTTAGAGGCATTTTTGGGCATGCGTCTGACGAAGCGATGTAATTTTTGAGCAGTTAAAATTCCTCGTGGCAAAACTGAGTAGTGTGACATAACGAGTGGCATAAATGAAAAAAAACCTATATTTAAATTTCATGAACATTATTAAAGTCTTTAGATTTTTTTAGTTTTTGAACTTTTTCAAATTTGAGAACATTGTTTGAGATCCAAAATATTTTAAAATGCATGAACATTTTATTTAAAAATCTGTTGTTTTTAAATTTGCAAAATGTTGGAAAAATAAATTTATGAACATCTTTTGATTTAATCAATTCTTTCCAATTAAATAAATGGTAATAGGTTTTGCTGAGCTAGCATTGGAGTAAATGGAAAAAACGAGTGAGAGTTTGATGGACTGGCCTATAAGTGACTGTTATATCATCAATTTCATCGTTTTACTGTGGAAGAGTAGCTTCCAAGAGGCTCACACTACTAACACTGGCTGACACCAAGTTCAAAACATGAAAGGACACCCATCCACGCACGAACAACACCACTCTCCTCTTAAAACAAATACCATCGGGCCAACAAAATTCGTAAGAAAAACCAGCAGCCCAACACAATATCTAGATGATAAAAGAACGCCAGAACAGAACTAAAACCCAAACCAACACAGATAAACTAGAACAAAATAACTGACTGCAATAACATGCTAAAGAAGAAAAAAGTTAATCCTACAGGTGAAAAACGACGCAGCAAAGCGTGCGACAGCCTCTAGTACTAATTGACATTATAAACGAGGCATACGTCAACCACGCTGCCCTGTCTGGCAATTAATCCCTACTACCTTCGTCCGGATTTGTTGGCCCCCTTCGTATTTTGTGCCCAATTTTCATCGTAGATTTGACTAACAAATTCTAAGTGGTATGTCACAAAACTTATATTGTTGGATTCATATTTGAAAGAGGTTTCCAATGATATTATTTTTAGTTTATATAACTTATTTTTGATAGTTAAATCAAAGGTGAAAGTTTGATCCAAACTAAAAGGGTGACTAATAAACAGGACGGAGGTAGTACCACAGAAGCCCCACTATGGCATGTAGTTGATCAGCGCGCACCATTTTCGGAGCTCATGCTTAATTGCTTCGATCCATGGCATTTAGCGCGCGGCCTGGCTCGTGATCTTTTTAATTGCCCCCGATTTCAGCTATTTGATTCCATATCAGCGTTACCGACCATCCATGCGTGTGCACTATAAATATCCTTCCAACCAAGGTTGAGAGTGGCAGGCTTGCAACACCAGTAGCAGACACCTCACCTGATGAGTTTCCTTTTTATCTTTCATTCACAAGGATGAAGACTGTCAACACGGTGTTCGTGGGTCTTACTCTTTTGGTGCTATCCTCAGGTAATCAACAGTTTAGTATTATGCATGTAATCCGACGTTCTTTTCTGTTGATTTTTCCTAATCCTTGTTCGTTTCTTTCTGAGATCTGCAGGCATGTTGATGCAGGCTTCAGCGGAGCTCTGCAGTGACTCGATAGTTTCGCCAAGTTGTGATGGCAATGGCGTCTCATGTAAGGAGCTATGCAAAAGGTTCATTTACATCGGCAAGGTCACTGCAACATGCGTTCCCCAGGGGTGTAAGTGCACGGTCTGCATACCACATGATTAAGCACGCGTTCGTTTTCCTGTGGTTAGTGGTGAAATAAGGTCTTGTTTTAGACAAGTTGTAATCAGGGCCTCAGGGGCAGCCAGCCCTGAGTCACTACATTACTTGTCACTGCAGAATGTATTGATTTATAAGCCAATGTATTTTGCTTTTTTGATATGCAAAAGGACAGAAAAGTATACCTGCATTTTGCCTTTTCATATTAACTTGGCCAAAGAATTTGTTAGATCACTCGAGATATATGAGCGGAATTAGATAAACTAGATGAGGCCCCACGCGCTGCTGCGGAAACCTTGCTAAAAATGCATGAATAGTTGCTATGAAAACATCTAAAAACTAATAGAATGCAAATGTAAGCTTAAAAGATAAAAAAAATGAGAAGTGCCTAAAAAGAGAGGGAAAAAATGTCATTTCTAACAAAATATGAAGGATGAACTCTAATATAAAGAATAACTGATGACTAATTTGCATGAAGTGATGATGTGGTAACATTTGCATGCATACAGTAATGCAAAAATAAATGTAACTTATGGCTTGCATTTATCACATATTTATGTGGCATGGTTGCATGACTAGAAAAAAAATAGATAGTAGGTTCTAACTATTTAAGAATAAAAGACAATAGAAGTTGTGCATTGTGATGCACATAATTCACTCATATTGTGAAATTCACTTCTCAAGCTTATCTAAAAGGTACATGATGGGACAAAGAAAATAAAAATACTTATAAGGTCTAACAATAATAATTTATGACAATATGCATTGCTCCACGCAGTCGCCGGAGGGTCACACCTCCTTCTCTAAACAAAAACAAAGGCAATAGATTGCTCGGCCTAAGTGGTTATAGCTATATAAAAAACTATCAACAACAAAGATAATATACTGTAACATTTATGAGAAAAAGTTGTAACAATTTTGGTTTTGATACCTCCTGCTCTTGGAGTATATATGTTCATGTCGAACACTATGCATATCATTCCTTGTAAACCAAAAGAACATTATTTTGACAATCAAATGAATACCTTTGCTTTTCTTGAAGCGATTTGAATGAATTTCCCATCTCTATTCTTGATCTCTTAGATTATATACGTTCTTGTCAAACAATATGAATAAAGAAAGAGAAGGAAACTCAATGTTGGTGAAACAAAACCTATAAAAAAAGGAACCGACGGATGGGTTCCCGCTCCTCTTGTCGCCGATGAAATCATCGGACGTGGAAGAGGAGGGGGGCCGGTGTGGCAACATCGAGGAGAAAGTTGGCGACAACGGTTAGGGTTGAGAGAGGTTGGGGACAAGACTTTCCTTCTCTTTCTTTACTCTCGATCTCTTCGTAATACATTGAAATGAAAAAGTATACAAGGAATACCCGAACACCTCCAATCGCATTGAGAGATGTAGGAGATGGACAGTCGGGTACCTACAAAGGGAATGTATTGCAGAAGAAAGGATGCTTAGAGATTGGTCAAACATGTCACTTGCTAGGATGTGTATTGGTGAGACTAGGGACAAACTTTCATAGGATTTCTTTTCCATCATCACCACATAGCATTTACCACTTTTTTCTCTCTCGAAAACATACGAGTTTGCGTACTATATATAAAAGAAGAAGTGCAGTGAAGAACCCCTCCACATTGGCGGTTACATTACAAGAACATGATACGTCTCCAACGTATCTATAATTTTTTATTGCTCCATGCTATATTATCTACTATTTTGAATGTTTATGGGCTTTATTATACACTTCTATATCATTTTTGGGACTAACCTATTAAGCGGAGGCCCAACCCAGATTTGTTGTTTTATGCCTATTTCAGTGTTTTGAAGAAAAGGAATATCAAACGGAGTTGAAACGGAACGAAATCAACTGGAGAAGTTATTTTTGGAAGGAAACCTACCAGATAGATTTGGACCCTACGTCAGAAGATGAAGGAGGAGCTCACGAGGGTAGGGGGCGCGCCCGCCCCCTGCCTCATGGTCCTCCCTTCGGTCCACCGACGTACTCCTTTCACCCATATATACCCACGTATCCTAAAACTTCCATAACGCACAATAGATCAGGATTTCCGCCGCCAGAAGCCTCCGTAGCCACCGAAAGCCAATCTAGACCCGTTTCGGCACCCTGCCGGAGGGGGAATCCCTCTCCGGTGGCCATCTTCATCATCCCGGTGCTCTCCGTGACGAGGAGGGAGTAGTTCTCCCTCGGGGCTGAGGGTATGTATCAATAGCTATGTGTTTGATCTCTCTCTCTCTCTCTCTCGTGTTCTTGAGGTGATACGATCTTGATGTATCGCGAGCTTTGCTATTATAGTTGGATCCTATGATGTTTTCTCCCCCCTCTACTCTCTTGTAATGAATTGAGTTTCCCCTTTGAAGTTATCTTATCGGATTGAGTCTTTAAAGATTTGAGAACACTTGATGTATGTCTTGTCGTGGATATCTGTGGTGACAATGGGATATCACGTGATTCACTTGATGTATGTTTTGGTGATCAACTTGCGGGTTCCGCCCATGAACCTATGCATAGGGGTTGGCACACGTTTTCGTCGTGATTTTCCGATAGAAACTTTGGGGCACTCTTTGAGGTTCTATGTGTTGGTTGAATAGATGAATCTGAGATTGTGTGATGCATATCGTATAATCATACCCACGAATACTTGAGGTGACATTGGAGTATCTAGGTGACATTAGGGTTTTGGTTGATTTGTGTCTTAAGGTGTTATTCTAGTACGAACTCTAGGGCTGTTTGTGACACTTATAGGAATAGCCCAACGGATTGATTGGAAAGAATAACTTTGAGGTGGTTTCGTACCCTACCATAATCTCTTCGTTCGTTCTCCGCTATTAGTGACTTTGGAGTGACTCTTTGTTGCATGTTGAGGGATAGTTATGTGATCCAATTATGTTAGTATTGTTGAGGGAACTTACACTAGCGAAAGTATGAACCCTAGGCCTTGTTTCCACGCATTGCAATACCGTTTACGCTCACTTTTATCACTTGCTACCTTGCTATTTTTATAACTTCAAATTACAAATACCTTTATCTACTATCCATATACCACTTGTATCACCATCTCTTCGCTGAACTAGTGCACCTATACAATTTACCATTGTATTGGGTGTGTTGGGGACACAAAAGACTCTTTGTTATTTGGTTGCAGGGTTGCTTGAGAGGGACCATCTTCATCCTACGCCTCCTACGGATTGATAAATCTTAGGTCATCCACTTGAGGGAAATTTGCTACTGTCCTATAAACCTCTGCACTTGGAGGCCCAACAACGTCTACAAGAAGAAGGTTGTGTAGTAGACATCAAGCTCTTTTCTGGCGCCGTTGCCGGGGAGGTGAGTGCTTGAAGGTATATCTTTAGATCTTGCAATAGAGTCTTTTAGTTTCTTTCTTTATCACCAGTTTAGTTTATAAAAGAAAACTATAAAAAATGGAATTGAGTTTGTCTCATACGCTTCACCTTTTTAATATTTTTCGTGAGTATGATGGAAAGGATAATTGTGCTCAAGTGCTAGAAGAAGAAATCTATAAAATGTTTGGCACTAAATCTTTGAATGATGAGCATGATTGCAACGTCGTTAGTATAAATTCCTTGAATATCCATGATGCTAATGATATGCAAAGCCACAAGCTTGGGGAAGCTATGTGATGGGGTCATGTACCTAGGGTAGGGTCATGAACCTGATCTAAGTACCTTGCCCAAGGACACCCTTAGAAGAGGTCGCCTTCCAGTCGACCAACGAGGGACTCACTCGACTGACTTGAAGGACTCGACCATGAAGACTCACTCGACCACCAGAAGGTCAAGAGGCACTCTGCACTGCAACGGCCTGTAATTAAGTAGGCTTTATGATAGTAAAGACACTTTATGTGGGGCGTTACCAGTAACGCCCCGGACTTAACTCACCTTACATCCTCTCCTACGTGGGCTGGCTGGGGTCCTGGCGCATTCTATATAAGCCACCCCCCTCCACAGGTAGAGGGGTTCGGCACCTTGTAACTCATATACTCATAATCCACTCGACCGCCTCCGGGCTCCGAGACGTAGGGCTATTACTTCTTCCGAGAAGGGCCTGAACTCGTACATCCCTGGTGTTTACAACCTCTCCATAGCTAGGACCTTGCCTCTCCATACCTACCCCCCACTCTACTGTCAGGCTTAGAACCACGACAGTTGGCGCCCACCGTGGGGCGGGTGTTTTAGCGATTTTGTGGAGAAGTTGCGATTCTTCCGAGTACCTTCATCATGGTGTCTGCTGGAGTTTTGGTCGAGGGTCGAGAGATCCGTCTCGGCACTCTCACCTTCATCGCCGACGACTCCGCGTGGCTCCAGGAGGCTCCACTCGACGTTGATGCGCTCCCCGTCCTCGGTGCGACGCATTTTCGCGCATGTGTCCGCGGCGTTCTGCTGCGGCAACCGTCGACCCCGTATCGGTCGGCTCCTCCATCGTCCACCCTCCCGGTCTCCCGCCAGCGCAAGCGCTCGGGCCGATCGAGGCTTCAGCGATGGGTGAGGCACGTGGTGGCTCGCCAATCGGCCACCACCCAAGTTGCGGCAATCGAGCCCGACGAATCTCTCTACGACTTGTTCGATCTGTCGACTGGCTCCGTAGAGACGGCATCCGAGTGCGGTAGCAGTGATCCAGCGGCGGAAATCTTGATGGTCGACGGGCCCCGCAGTCCCCCTGGCTTCGCCCGTGATGGTGGAGCAGGTGACGGAGGCGACCCCGCACGAGGCCACGAAGAGTACCAGCCCGAGCCACTCGACTCTCTGCAAAGAGAGGAACTTCGCCGCAGGAACGTGGATGCTCTGCGTACTCCCGTCGCAGGAGAAACCCCCGAGGCTCGTGCCTTGGAGGAGGCACGTCTGGCCAATTTGGCCGAACGCACTCGACTGGAGAATCTTCAGCGAGCACTCGACGAGCGCGCGCGGCAACGAGTTCCCGACACCAGTCGACGTCAACTCTTCCCGCCGACTCAGGTATATCGAACCCCAATCCAGAATTTAGCAGCTGCGACCCGTATAGCAGAGTCCATCCAACCTTCTCAGTCGGAAGCTGGCAGAGGTTTGATGCAGATCAGAGATCTGCTCCGGGCAGCAGGAGATCAGAATTCAGCCGTGTCTCAGTCGCGCAACAGAATTCACAGTCGATCCGTCACTGCGAATACGGTTCAGTCGGCTCACAGCCCCAGATCGCCTCCGCGGCGTGAAGGGCGCGAGAATCGGCGAGATCAATATGGCGACCGACTCGACCGAGATGATAGGCGTCGAGTGCCCAATTCCCCTCCGAGGGGTGGGTCTTACGCTCCTCGACAGCAAGATGACAGGCGTCAGTACAGTACAGGGCGAAGGGTTCCAGTCGACCCCAGAGAACCAGGCTTCGACGCGCGATCCATTATCGTGCAAGGTTTGGTCGACCGGAACAGAGCCCATCGAGGCGGACTCGACAGAGACGCGCCCACAAGCAGTCGAGTGCATGTTTCTGGTCCTGAATGTTTCAGCAGAGCCATCAGAGCCGCAGTTATCCCTCCCAATTTCAGGTTGGCAACAGGAGTCAACAAGTTCACTGGTGAGTCTAAGCCTGAAACTTGGCTTGAGGACTACCGAGTGGCAGTTCAGATTGGTGGTGGGAATGACGAGGTGGCCATGAAGCATTTGCCCCTCATGCTGGAAGGTTCTGCCAGGGCATGGTTAACTCAATTACCGCCTAGCAGCATTTACACTTGGGAAGATTTGTCCCGAGTGTTCATCAGAACGTTTGAAGGAACTTGCAAGCGACCAGCTGGACTGACAGAGTTGCAAGTCTGCGTGCAGAAGACCAATGAGACTCTCAGAGAGTATATTCAGAGATGGATCACTTTGCACCACACTGTGGAGAATGTGTCTGATCATCAGGCAGTTTGCGCCTTCAAAGATGGCGTCAAGAACAGAGAACTGAGTTTGAAGTTTGGTCGAACCGGTGACATGACCTTGAGTCGGATGATGGAGATTGCTACCAAGTACGCCAACGGCGAAGAAGAAGACCGACTCCGAAGCGGCAAGCACAAGCCGAGTCAGTCGGAAAAAGGAAACACCAGTCGGAAACAGAAGCGGAAGGCTGAACCGGCAGCTCCTGGAGAGGCTCTGGCCGTGACTCAGGGAAAGTTTAAGGGGAAACCAAAAGGATCCTGGAACCCCAAGAAGGTAAAGGATAAAGAAGGGAACGACGTAATGGATATGCCATGTCACATCCACACGAAGAAAGACGAAGAGGGGAATATCATCTACCCGAAGCATACCACTCGCCAATGTCGACTCCTGATCCAACAGTTTCAGGGAAAACAGTCTAAGGACAAGGAGAAGGAGTCGGACAAGGCCGAAGACAAGGAGGACAGTGAGGAACGCATATCAACTCCACTCTGATGATCTTTGAAGATGTGGAAAGCAGGAGTCGACTGAAAGTCATTAACCGAGAGGTGAACATGGTTGCCCCAGCAAAAGCAAATTATCTGAAATGGTCTCAAATACCCATCACATTCGACCAATCTGATCACCCGACTCATATTGCCACCCCTGGGAGGCAAGCTTTGGTGGTCGATCCAGTTGTCGAAGGCACTCGACTGACAAAAGTGCTGATGGACGGTGGAAGCGGGCTGAATTTATTGTATGCAGACACACTGAAAGGAATGGGCATTCCGATGTCCCGACTGAGCACTAGTAACATGAGCTTTCATGGAGTTATACCAGGGAAGAAAGCCGAGTCACTCGGCCAAATAGCTTTGGACGTGGTGTTTGGTGATTCGAAACATTTTCGCAAAGAAAAGTTGACGTTTGAGGTCGTGGATTTTCAGAGTGCGTATCATGCCATTTTGGGGAGACCAGCTTACGCACGGTTCATGGCTCGACCATGTTACGTGTACCTCAAATTGAAGATGCCCGGCCCCAAAGGAGTGATCACTGTCACCGGTGATCGGAAAAAGGCAGAAGAGTGCTTTCAGAAGGGCTCAAAGATTGCCGATTCCTAGGTGACAGCGGTCGAGTTCGAGGAATACAAGCAAAACGCAGATCTGAGTGACTTGCTGCGATCCAAGAAACCCGCCACAGAGTCTGCATTTCAGTCGTCCGGTGAGACGAAGCCTGTTCACATTCACCCGACCGACCCCGATGCAGCTCCGACCCGCATCTCCACAACACTTGACCCAAAATAGGAAGAAGCGCTCATCCAGTTCCTCCGTGAGAATTGGGACATTTTTGCATGGAAGCCCGCTGACATGCCAGGTGTTCCCAGGGGACTGGCTGAGCATGGCCTAAGAGTCGACTCATCTGCAAAACCAGTCAAAGAGCATCTTCGGCGGTCCGCCGTCCAGAAGAGAAAAGCCATTGGTGAGGAAGTGGCTCGACTATTGGCGGCAGAATTTATCCGAGAGATATACCACTCCGAGTGGCTCGCTAATGTCGTCATGGTTCCTAAGAAGGACAAATCACTCCGAATGTGCATTGATTTCAAACACATCAACCGGGCCTGCCCGAAAGATCATTTTCCTCTCCCTCGCATAGATCAAATTGTTGACTCGACCGCGGGATGCGAGAGATTGTCTTTTCTAGACGCCTACTCCGGGTACCACCAGATCCGTCTGTACGGACCTGACGAGGTAAAAACAGCTTTCATCACTCCATTCGGGTGCTTCTGCTATATCACCATGCCATTTGGCCTCAAGAATGCCGGAGCCACATTTATGCGAATGATTCAGAAGTGTCTACTCACTCAAATCAGTCAGAATGTGGAAGCATATATGGATGATATCGTTGTCAAGTCACGAAAAGGTTCCGACCTGCTCGCTGATCTCGCCGAAACATTTGCCAACCTCAGAATATATGATATCAAGCTCAATCCATCAAAGTGCACATTTGGAGTTCCTGGTGGCAAGTTACTCGGTTTTCTCGTTTCCGAACGGGGAATCGACGCTAATCCAGAGAAGATTGGCACTATTCTCCGAATGAAACGCCCTGTGCGAGTGCACGATGTCCAGAAGCTTACTGGATGCTTGGCCGCATTAAGTCGATTCATCTCACGACTCGGTGAAAAGGCATTGCCTCTTTACCGACTGATGAAGAAGACAGACAAGTTCGAGTGGACTCCAGAAGCTGATGCAGCGTTTGCCGAGCTAAAAGCTCTGCTCTCCACCCAGCCGGTGCTTGCTGCTCCAATCAGCAAAGAGCCTCTGTTGCTCTATATCGTAGCCACAGGACAAGTCGTCAGTACTGTGCTTACGGTCGAGCGGGAAGAAGAAGGAAAAGCTCTCAAAGTTCAGCGCCCAGTGTATTATTTGTCTGAAGTCTTGACTCCATCCAAGCAGAGATATCCTCATTATCAGAAGCTTGTGTATGGAATATACATGACCACAAAGAAGGTTGCTCATTATTTTTCTGATCATTCCATCACAGTCGTCAGCGACGCTCCACTATCAGAGATTTTGCACAATAGAGATGCAACTGGTCGAGTGGCCAAATGGGCGATTGAACTTCTTCCCCTTGATATCAAGTTTGAGGCAAAGAAAGCCATTAAGTCCCAGGCAATAGCAGATTTCCTCGCCGAGTGGATTGAACAGCAGCAACCGACTGAAGTTCACTCGGAGCATTGGACCATGTTCTTTGATGGCTCTAAGATGTTGAATGGTTCCGGTGCTGGGGTTGTCCTGGTTTCCCCCAGAGGAGATAAGCTCAGATATGTGCTCCAGATTCACTTTGATTCCTCCAATAATGAGGCAGAATATGAGGCCCTCTTATATGGGTTGCGCATGGCGATTTCACTCGGCGTCCGTCGCCTGATGGTCTATGGCGACTCGGATTTAGTGGTCAACCAGGTGATGAAAGAGTGGGACGTGAGAAGCCCAGCCATGACTGGATACTGCAGTGCAGTGAGGAAGCTGGAAAAGAAGTTCGAGGGGTTGGAGCTCCATCATATACCCCGACTGAAAAATCAAGCAGCTGATGATCTAGCAAAGATAGGTTCCAAGAGAGAAGCCATTCCGAGTGGTGTGTTCTTGGAGCATATACACACTCCGTCAGTCAAAGAAGATCCTTTCACCGAAGAAACTCCACAGCCCAAGAGTGCCACAGATCCGACTGAGGTTGAAGTCCCAGCGGTGGTCGACTTGATCATGGAGGTCTTGGTGGTCATTCCCGACTGGACAGTTCCATATGTCGCGTATATCCTGAGAAAAGAGCTTCCGGAGGATGAGGAAGAGGCTCGACAGATCGTCCGTCGATCTAAGGCCTTTACCGTAATCAAAGGACAATTATACAGAGAAAGCGCGACTGGAGTTGGTCAGAAGTGCATAACACCAGAAGAAGGTGGACTCATCCTCAATGATATCCACTCGGGAACCTGTGGTCATCATGCGTCCTCTCGGACCATCGTGGCCAAAGCATACCGAGCCGGATTTTACTGGCCAAAGGCGAATGAGATGGCAAAAGAGATAGTGGATAAGTGCGAGGGATGTTAGTTCTACTCGAATATGTCGCACAAGCCTGCATCGGCTCTGAAGACCATCCCACTCGTCTGGCCTTTCGCAGTATGGGGATTGGACATGGTCGGTCCTTTGAGAACAGGACGAAGCGGCTTCACGCATGTACTGGTGGCAGTCGACAAGTTCACCAAGTGGATCGAGGCTAAACCAATCAAGAACCTTGACACCGGTACTGCTGTTAGCTTCATCAGGGAACTAATATTCAGATATGGAGTCCCGCACCGCATCATTACGGATAATGGGTCGAACTTTGACTCGGAGGAATTCAGAGATTTCTGTAACTCCCAAGGCACACGGGTCGACTACGCTTCAGTTGCCCATCCGCAGTCGAATGGACAAGCAGAGCGAGCTAATGGACTGATTCTTAAGGGTTTGAAGCCCCGACTGATGCGTGATCTCAAACACGCAGCTGGAGCTTGGGTCGACGAACTTCCCTCAGTGCTTTGGGGGCTGCGGACCACACCTAATCGGTCGACCGGAAGAACTCCATTCTTCTTGGTCTACGGAGCTGAAGCAGTCTTGCCGAGTGATCTTCTCCACAATGCTCCTCGAGTTGAAATCTACAACGAAGCAGAGGCTGAACAAGCGCGGCAGGACGCAGTCGACCTTTTAGAGGAAGAAAGGGAGATGGCTCTGATCCGGTCGACCATCTACCAACAAGATTTGCGTCGTTTCCACGCCAGAAATGTGAGAGGTCGAGCCTTCCAGGAAGGAGATTTAGTTCTCCGAGTGGATCAGCACAAACCACACAAGCTTGCTCCTTCTTGGGAAGGTCCCTTCATCGCCACCAAGGTTCTCCACAACGGGGCGTACCGTCTTTACAACGTCGAGCATAATATCGACGAGCCCCGAGCTTGGAACGCGGAACTACTCCGCCCATTTTATACTTAAGTTTTATCACTCGGATGAGTTGCAATAAAGTACTTCTGTAGTTCATGGACCTCAAAATAATAGTGTCATAGTTCCTCCATAATTTTTGTCACTTTTTATTTTTGTCCAATAAAATTCCCCCTCAGTGGGTGACTTAGCCGCGAATCCGTTTCGCCTAAGTTTGTAAAAATCCTACCGAGTGGTGAGCCAGACTCCTACTCGGAGGCTTAGCTGCGAATCCGTTTCGCCTAAGTTATCAAAATCCTACCGAGCGGTAAGCCAGACTTCCACTCGGGGGCTTAGCTGCAGCCCTGTGCTCGCCTAAGTTGTAAAAAATCCTACCGAGTGAAGAGCAAACCTCTCACTCGGAGGCTTAGCTGCAGTCCAAGGACTCGCCTAAGTTTGTAAAAATCCTACCGAGTGAAGAGCAAACCTCTCACTCGGAGGCTTAGCTGCAGTCCAAGCACTCGCCTAAGTTATAAAAATCCTACCGAGTGAAGAGCAAACCTCTCACTCGGGGGCTTAGCTGCAGTCCAAGGACTCGCCTAAGTTACAAAAACCCTACCGAGTGAAGAGCAACCCTCTCACTCGGAGGCTTAGCTGCAGTCCAAGCACTCGCCTAAGTTATCAAAATCCTACCGAGTGGTAAGCCAGACTTTCACTCGGGGGCTTAGCTGCAGTCCAAGCACTCGCCTAAGTTATAAAAATCCTACCGAGTGAAGAGCAAACCTCCCACTCGGAGGCTTAGCTGCGAATCCGTTTCGCCTAAGTTATCAAAATCCTACCGAGTGGTAAGCCAGACTTTCACTCGGGGGCTTAGCTGCAGTCCAAGCACTCGCCTAAGTTATAAAAATCCTACCGAGTGAAGAGCAAACCTCCCACTCGGAGGCTTAGCTGCGAATCCGTTTCGCCTAAGTTATCAAAATCCTACCGAGTGGTAAGCCAGACTTTCACTCGGGGGCTTAGCTACAGTCCAAGCACTCGCCTAAGTTACAAAAATCCTACCGAGTGAAGAGCAACCCTCTCACTCGGAGGCTTAGCTGCAGTCCAAGCACTCGCCTAAGTTATATCCTACCGAGTGAAGAGCAAACCTCTCACTCGGAGGCTTAGCTGCAGCCCAGTGCTAGCCTAAGTTATCAAAATCCTACCGAGTGAAGAGTAAACCCCTCACTCGGAGGCTTAGCTGCAGCCCAGTGCTCGCCTAAGCTATAGAAATCCTACCGAGTGGTAAGCCGGGCTTCCACTCGGAGGCTTAGCCGCAGCCCAGTGCTCGCCTAAGTGGACTAAAGAATAAGTCGATTGCAGTAAAGGCGCCTTGCTTTGAACCTGCAAAAGACATTTCGAGCCAAAAGCAATCGTATTCAAGCACCAAATTCAAGTTTGAATCGATATCTAAAGGAACCGAAAGTGCTCAGGCGTTAAGCCTGTTAAGGTTTATCGGTTACAATTCCACTCGGCATACCGAGGCAAATTTAAAGCGTCGAGCCAGAAGAAGTTTTTTACCCCTCCTGTGGAGGGCTGGAAGGTGCAACGAATTCATCAAGGTCAATTCCGTCGGTGATCCGAGTGGCAGCCGCAAGGAAAGTTTCCATAAAGGACCTGAAGTCGTGTTTCTTGGTGTTGGCCACCCGAAGGGCCGCCAGCTTCTCTTCTCGCGCATCTTTACAGTGGACTCGGGCCAGACACAGAGCAACATCTGCACCACACCAAGCCGAGGACTTCTTCCATTCCTGCACTCGACCAGGGATCGTGTTCAAGCGGGCCATCAGCGACTCAAGGTCATTCTGAAGTGTCTCCTCAGGCCAAAGCGTCGAGTCGATGCGAGATGTGGCGGCCTTCAGCCTTGCGAGATAGTCCACGACAGCTGCAACACGAGACTCCAGTCGGAAAACATCCATGGCAACTTCGTCGTTCACCGGAGAATTGACGGGGTCAAGGTTTGGCTCCAGCCGGCTAGTTTCTTCTTCAAAGTTTTGGCAAAATTCTGCAAGGATGATCACTGAGTCAAGGGGATGGTCGAATGGAAAAACCACGAGTGGAAATGTTTGCCGAGCATAGAGGTTTACCTTCAAGCATAAGAAACAGCTTCTTGGCAAGACCACTCAGGAAGGCCTCCAGATCATTTTTCTTCCCAGTCAACTTACTGACTTGGTCGGTCAGGGCAGCTTTATCAGTTTTTAGTCGACTGACCTCCTTGTTGGCGATCCCAAGAGCAGCTTTCAGATTGGTATTGTATTGTTCAAGCTTGTTGACTGAAGCTAACTTCTCGTCAGCAAGCTTGATCTTCTCAGCTAGTTCGAGGTCTTTCTTCTGTTGGGCCTCCCTTACCTTACCTGCAAGTTACAGCAAGATCAGATTTTGAAACAAGCAAGGGGAAAAGCAGTCGTCAGGGTCTCACCAAACATACCTTCGGTCTCCTCCTTTGCCTTCGTCAGCTTCTCCTGAACCAGCTTCAAGCTCAGCTCGAGTTGAGTGTGCTTGTTTTCCAGCTCAGAGTAGCGAGCCACAAGATCACAGGTGTTCTGCGAAGAACCAATCGACTAAATGTTAAATATAATTCACTTCCGAGTGAAAAAGGAAAAATCACACGTTTCTAAGACTACAGCCGAATACAAGCATTCGACCGTAGTCTCGGGGACTACACCCAGTGGGTGCACTCAGCGTGCCCCCACTAATCCTGTTGAAGATAAAGTCGACCAGTCGACCTCAAAAAAAAAGAGAGATGTATTCTTTAAGACTGTAATCAACTGCAAGCAGTCGACCACAGTCTCGGGGACTACACCCAGTGGGTGCACTCAGCGTGCCCCCACCGGTTTGTGAAATCCAGTCGACTGACAGAAAGATTGACATCATAAAGCCTAAGGCCGACTGCCAGCAGTCGACCTTAGCCTTGGGGACTACACCCAGCGGGTGCACTCAGCGTGCCCCCGCTAACACGGAGTTTAATCGACACACCCAGTGGGTGACTACTATAAATTCCGGAAAGGAAAAAGTTTTTGGTAGCATATCCAACAGAACAAACGGTGGTCGACTGACCTGAACATTGCTTTGGAGGGAAGAACTGGCGTCATAAGCTGCCTGGCTCGCATCCCGGATGGTCTTCAACTGCTCCATCATGATTCCCGCCTGGCGTATCGCCTCCTTCGCCGCGCCAGCTTGGTCCTCTGGGACGTGGTGCGTCGTGAAGAGGGAGGGCTGCTGAGCACTCTCAGTGGATCTGCGAAGGACACCGTGTGTCGAGTGGTGTTCTCTTCCTCCGCAATCAGAATCTCAGGCGCCGTCACATCCTGGGGCACCTTGCTGGCGGACACTTTCCTACTCCTTCTGCGCTTCAGCGGTTCCTCATCCTCATCATCATCAGGGAGATTGATAACAGCATTGGGTGGAGCTACGGAGAAGAATCAGGATCAGAGATCGCGAGTCAGTCGACTAAAAACAGCGTTAAGAATATAGTACCTGGTTTTGAAGTTGCTGCGTCCTCCATCTCATGGTCATCAGCCCGGGCTGAGGTCTCAGAAGTAGCAGCACTGCAACTCCAAAGAATCAGTTGACTAACTTCAGCGTCAACCAGAGATAAAGTTCACACAAAATAAGAAGACTTAAGCAGCACGATTACCCTGATATGGTGGGGATGGACACCTTCATCTTCTGCAGGAGCTTGATCGGCTTCGACGGGGCCGCCCTGGGCTGCTTCGGCGCCTTTTCAGTCGGCACTGGAGAGGTGCTCCGAGGGCGTTTGGTCGACTGAGCAACGGTCGCAACCCCCTTACCACGTTCAGTCGAAGGTTCGTGGACAAGCTTCGACCGCCTTTCTGAGCGCGGTGGTACGACTTCCTCCTCCTCTTCTTCCTCGTCTTCAACGTCATCTTCATCACCGTCATCATCATCATCGTCACCATCATCCTCAGCAACGTCCGAGTCCCATTCCTCCTCCTCCTGGCTCTCGCCCCACTCGCCTCACCCTCCTCAGTCGGAGCTTGTGCCCCATTGGGCATTGAGTACAGCTCGGTGAGGGCCTAGCAGATATCAAGACAAGGATCAATCGACCAGTCGGCAGGATAAACAGAAATGAATGTGACAAGAACACAGTGGAGAGCAGAGCAAGCGTACCTTGTTTGGATCGCTGTTGTGGTCGAGTGGAGGAATCCTTCTGGCTCCGCGTGGGTTATCCTTGTTTCCGGTAACGGCTGCCATCCATCTTTCCAGAGTGACATCGTCGACTGCTTCTGGATGGACTCGAGTCTCGTCTTCAGTCCCACAGTACAACCACATGCAGTGGCTCCGGAACTGAAGGGGCTGGATGCAACGCCTAAGGAAGACCTCCAGGAGATCCATGCCCGTCACGCCCTCCCGAACCAACTGCACCACGCGCTCCATCAACATCTTCACGTCAGCTTTCTCCTCTGGAATCAACTTCAGAGAAGAGGGCTTGTTCACTCGGTCCATGGTAAACTGAGGGAGTCCACTCGACTGCCCCGGCGTCGACTGGTCCTGGCAGTAGAACCAGGTCGACTGCCAGCCTCTGACTGACTCGGGAAAGGTCATGGGCGGGAAGGTGCTCTTATTCCTCACCTGGATCCCCAGACCCCCACACATTTGGACGACTCGGGTTCTTTCATCGCCTGGGCTCGCCTTCTTCACGGTCTGAGAGCGACACGTGAATATATGCTTGAACAAACCCCAGTGCGGTCGACAGCCCAGGAAACCCTCACACATGGACATGAACGCGGCAAGATAGGCGATAGAATTTGGGGTAAAGTGGTGGAGCTGCGCTCCAAAGAAATTCAAGAAGCCACGGAAGAAAATACTCGGCGGCAAAGAAAATCCACGATCAACATGGGTGGCCAAGAGCACGCACTCACCCTCTTCTGGCTGGGGCTGCCACTCCTTCCCCGAAAGCCTCACAGCTCCATGAGGGATCAAGCCCTCGTTGGCCATGTCGAGGAGATCTTTTTCTGTGATGGTCGACTGGATCCAGTCTCCTTGGACCCAGCCCTTCGGCAGGCGGGATCTGGACGAAGACCCGCCGCGGCTGGTAGATCTCCCCTTCGCCTTCTCCGACGCCGACGCCTTCTTCGCGCGTTCCAGCGCCGCCGTCTTCTCCTTGACCATGGTTGCCGGCGAGGTGCGCGAGGGGAAGTTGTGCGGAGGCGAGAGCGAGCGCGCTGGACGGGGACGAAGGGAGCAGAGAGAGAGAGAATGCTGAGGCACAGTACAAAAAATCCTCGCCGGGCGCATTTATAAGGTCCCTTCCGAGTGGATGACAGGTGGGCCCGGTCGATCTAATCATATCCAGGAACAGTTATGCAGACGGGATACGTGGCGAAGAAAGCGGCGCAGAGATCGAGGCGTCTATGTCCCGTCCCATCCGAACGCCGCGGTCCGCTCCGCTTCGCGCGCATCCCCAAATTTCGCACCCGCGGAATCCGCGAACGGCAGATCGGTCTGTCAGACGCGGGGTTTCCCGCGATCCGTCGCTCGGAGATCGTCGAAGCCCGAAAGATCATTCGACGAAAGAAGAGAATGGATCGAGTCGACTTAAGACAAGTTGCTCACTATCGACGAAGAGATTCTTTGGTCCAGAACGACGCACGACCAGTGTGCAAAGGTTAATCGGAAACAACATCAACTCCTTCCTCACTCGAAGCCTCAATCCATTCGGGGGCTAATGATGGGGTCATGTACCTAGGGTAGGGTCATGAACCTGATCTAAGTACCTTGCCCAAGGACACCCTTAGAAGAGGTCGCCTTCCAGTCGACCAACGAGGGACTCACTCGACTGACTTGAAGGACTCGACCATGAAGACTCACTCGACCACCAGAAGGTCAAGAGGCACTCTGCACTGCAACGGCCTGTAATTAAGTAGGCTTTATGATAGTAAAGACACTTTATGTGGGGCGTTACCAGTAACGCCCCGGACTTAACTCACCTTACATCCTCTCCTACGTGGGCTGGCTGGGGTCCTGGCGCACTCTATATAAGCCACCCCCCTCCATAGGTAGAGGGGTTCGGCACCTTGTAACTCATATACTCATAATCCACTCGACCGCCTCCGGGCTCCGAGACGTAGGGCTATTACTTGTTCCGAGAAGGGCCTGAACTCGTACATCCCTGGTGTTTACAACCTCTCCATAGCTAGGACCTTGCCTCTCCATACCTACCCCCCACTCTACTGTCAGGCTTAGAACCACGACACTATGTTTGATGAAGATGATATTTTTTGTCCCCCAAGTTTTGATGAGCAAATTTATTATGATGAGAGCATGCCCCCTATTTATGATGATTATTGTGATGACTTGTATGCTATAAAGAATAATGATATCCATGAAACTTGTCATCATGATTTTAGTTTTCAATTGGATTATGCCTCACATGATAGTTACTTTGTTGAGTTTGCTCCCACTACTATTAATGAGAAGAATTTTGCTTGTGTGGAGAGTAATAAAATTTCTATGCTTATAGATCATGAAAAGAATGCTTTAGGTGCTGGTTATATTGTTGAATTCATTCATGATGCTACTGAAAATTATTATGAGGGAGGAATATATGCTTGTAGGAGTTGCAATAATATCAAGTTTCCTCAGTATGTGCTTAAAGTTTTGAAATTATGCTTGTTTTACCTTCCTATGCAAGTTGATTATTGTTCCCACAAGTTGTTTGCTCACAAAATCCCTATGCATAGGAAGAGGGTTAGACTTAAATGTGCTTGTCATATGCTTCATGATGCTCTTGTTATGTTTCAATTCTTATCTTTTATGTGAGCATCATTGAGATCATCATGCCTAGCTAGGGGCATTAAACGATAGCGCTTGTTAGGAGGCAACCCAATTTTATTTTTGTTCCTTGCTTTTTGTTCCTGTTTAGTAATAAATAATTCATCTAGCCTCTGTTTAGATGTGGTTATATGCTTTTAATTAGTGTTTGTGTCAAGTAGAACCTTTGGGAAGACTTGGGGAAAGTCTTGTTGATCATGCTGTAAAAAACAGAAACTTTAACGCTCACGAGAATTGCTGCCATTTTTATTTGGAGAGTGCTATTTAGTTAATTATTTTTGCAGATGATTAATATATAAATTCCTAAGGTCCAGCAATTTATTTGAGAATTCTATGTGCTCCATAAGTATACGTTTAATTCAGATTACTACAGACTGTTATGTTTTTGACAGATTCTGTTTTTCATTTGTTGTTTACTTATTTTGATGAATCTATGGCTAGTAAAATAGTTTATAAACCATAGAGAAGTTAGAATACAGTAGGTTTAACACCGATATAAATAGAGAATGAGTTCATTACAGTACCTTGAAGTGGTGTTTTGCTTTCTTATACTAACGGAGCTTACGAGTTTTCTGTTAAGTTTTGTGTTGTGAAGTTTTCAAGTTTTGGGTAAAGATTCGATGGACTATGGAATAAGGAGTGGAAAGAGTCTAAGCTTGGGGGTGCCCAAGGCACCCCAAGGAAATATTCAAGGACAACCAAGAGCCTAAGCTTGGGGATGCCCCGGAAGGCATCCCCTCTTTCGTCTTCGTCCATCGGTAACTTTACTTGGAGCTATATTTTTATTCACCACATGATATGTGTTTTGATTGGAGCGTCAATTTATTTTGTTAGGATTTGCTTGCTATTATTTAAAACAATATTTTGCATCTTTTATTTCAATAAAAGTGGCATTGATAGCCTTTACTATGTCTATTTTAGAAGTCCACATGTTGCTGTTTGAAAACAGAAAGTTTACCGCTGTTGAAATAATTCCCTAGAAAAGTCAGAATGTGATAAAATGTTGAAACCTTTTGCATATTAAGCTCTGATAAATTTACTACAGTGGGAATTTTATTTCATAATTTTTGGAGCCAGGGAAGTATTGATGTTGCAGCATTCTTTACAGACTATCCTGTTTAGGCAGATTGCTGTTATGTTTGCATTGTTGCATATGTTTGCTTCTTTAATGATTCTATTTGAAGATAGGACTATTAAATATGCAGAGGCATTTAGTATGCAATGTATAATAATAATTTTAGTGATTTGCTACAGTAGAGTATGATAAGGTTTTGGCAATGGTTTATACTAGCTTATCTCACGAGTCCTTGTTGAGTTTTGTGTGGATGAAGCTTTTGAGATTTAGGGAGATCGTGATATGAGAGGAATTAAGGAGACACAAAAGCTCAAGCTTGGGGATGCCTAAGGCACCCCAAGATAATATTTCAAGAAGTCTCAAGCGTCTAAGCTTGGGGATGCCCCGGTTGGCATCCCGCCTTTCTTCTCCAACAACTATCGGTTAGTTTCGGTTGATCCTAAGTTTTCGCTTCTTCACATGATGTTTGCCACTCTTAGAATGTCATTTTATTTTGCTTTGCTTGCTATTTGAATAAAATACCAAGATCTTAAATTATTAAATGTTAGAGAGTCTTCACATAGTTGCATAATTATTCGACTACTCATTGATCTTCACTTATATCTTCCGGAGTAGTTTGTTGTTGCTCTAGTGCTTCAGTTATATCTTTTTAGAGCATGACGGTAGTTTTATTTTGAAAAAATAGATGAACTCTCATGCTTCACTTAGATTATTTTGAGAGTCTTAAATAGCATGGTAATCTGCTTAAAATCCTAATATGCTAGGTATACAAGATTAATAATAAAATTCTCTTATGAGTGTGTTGAATACTAAGAGAAGTTTGATACTTGATGATTGTTTTGAGATATGAGGATGGTAATATTAGAGTCATGCTAGTTGAGTAGTTGTGAATTTGAGAAATACTTGTGTTGAAGTTTGTGATTCCCGTAGCATGCACGTATGGTGAACCGTTATGTGATGAAGTCAGAGCATGATTTATTTATTGATTGCCTTCCTTATGAGTGGCGGTCGGGGACGAGCGATGGTCTTTTCCTATCAATCTATCCCCCTAGGAGCATGCGCGTAGTACTTTGTTTCGATAACTAATAGATTTTTGCAATAAGTATGTGAGTTCTTTATGACTAATGTTGAGTCCATGGATTATACGCACTCTCACGCTTCCACCATTGCTAGCCTCTCTAGTACCGCGCAACTTTCGCCGGTACCATAAACCCACCATATACCTTCCTTCAAACAGTCACCATACCTACCTATTATTGGCATTTCCATAGCCATTCCGAGATATATTGCCATGAAACTTTCCACCGTTCCGTTTATTATGACACGCTCCATCATTGTCATATTGCTTTGCATGATCATGTAGTTGACATCGTATTTGCGGCAAAGCCACCGTTCATAATTCTTTCATACATGTCACTCATGCATCATTGCACATCCCGGTACACCGCCAGAGGCATTCATATAGAGTCATATCTTGTTCTAAGTATCTAGTTGTAAATCTTGAGTTGTAAGAAAAATAAAAGTGTGATGATTATCATTATTAGAGCATTGTCCCAGTGAGGAAAGGATGATGGAGACTATGATTTCCCCACAAGTCGGGATGAGACTCCGGACAAAAATAAAAAACAAAAGAGGCCAAAGAAGCCCAAATAAAAAAAGAGAAAGAAAAGAGGCCATAAAAAAGGAGAAAAGGCCCAAATAAAAAAATAAAAATGAGAGAAAAAGAGAGAAGGGACAATGCTACTATCCTTTTACCACACTTGTGCTTCAAAGTAGCACCTTGATCTTCATAGTAGAGAGTCTCTCATGTTATCACTTTCATATACTAGTGGGAATATTTCATTATAGAACTTGGCTTGTATATTCCAATGATGGGCTTCCTCAAAATGCCCTAGGTCTTCGTGAGCAAGCGAGTTGGATGCACACCCATTAGTTTCTTTTTGAGCTTTCATACATTTATAGCTCTAGTGCATCCGTTGCATGGCAATCCCTACTCACTCACATTGATATCTGTTGATGGGCATCTCCATAGCCCATTGATACGCCTAGTTGATGTGAGACTATCTTCTCCCTTTTTGTCTTCTCCACAACCACCATTCTATTCCACCTATAGTGGTATATCTATGGCTCACGCTCATGTATTGCGTGAAGATTGAAAAAGTTTGAGAACATCAAAAGTATGAAACAATTGCTTGGCTTGTCATCGGGGTTGTGCATGATTTAAATATTTTGTGTGGTGAAGATAGAGCATAGCCAGACTATATGATTTTGTAGGGATAGCTTTCTTTGGCCATGTTATTTTGAGAAGACATGATTACTTAGTTGGTATGCTTGAAGTATTATCATTTTTATGTCAATATGAACTTTTGTCTTGAATCTTTTGAATCTGAATATTCATACCACAATTAAGAAGAATTACATTGAAATTATGCCAAGTAGCACTCCGCATCAAAAACTCTGTTTTTATCATTTACCTACTCGAGGACGAACAAGAATTAAGCTTGGGGATGCTGATACGTCTCCAACGTATCTATAATTTTTGATTGCTCCATGCTATATTATCTACTGTTTTGAATGTTTATGGGCTTTATTATACACTTTTATATCATTTTTGGGACTAACCTATTAACCGGAGGCCTAGCCCAGATTTGCTGTTTTATGCCTATTTTAGTGTTTCGAAGAAAAGGAATATCAAACGGAGTCGAAACAGAACGAAATCAACTGGAGAAGTTATTTTTGTAAGGAAACCTACCGGATAGACTTGGACCCTACGTCAGAAGATGAAGCAGGAGCTCATGAGGGTAGGGGGCGTGCCCACCCCCTAGGGCGCGCCCCCCTGCCTCGTGGCCCCCCCCTTCGGTCCACCGACGTACTCCTTTCACCCATATATACCCACGTATCCTAAAACTTCCAGAACGCACAATAGATCGGGAGTTCCGCCGCCAGAAGCCTCCGTAGCCACCGAAAGCCAATCTAGACCCGTTCCGGCACCCTGCCAGAGGGGGAATCCCTCTCCGATGGCCATCTTCATCATCCCGGTGCTCTCCATGACGAGGAGGGAGTAGTTCTCCCTCGGGGCTGAGGGTATGTACCGGTAGCTATGTGTTGGATCTCTCTCTCTCTCTCTCTCTCTCTCTCGTGTTCTTGAGGTGATACGATCTTGATGTATCGTGAGCTTTGCTATTATAGTTGGATCCTATGATGTTTTCTCCCCCCTCTACTCTCTTGTAATGAATTGAGTTTCCCCTTTGAAGTTATCTTATCGGATTGAGTCTTTAAAGATTTGAGAACACTTGATGTATGTCTTGCCGTGGATATCTTGTTGGGGAACATAGTAATTTCAAAAAAAATCCTACGCACACGCAAGATCATGGTGATGCATAGCAACGAGAGGGGAGAGTGTTGTCTACGTACCCTCGTAGACCAGCAACGGAAGCGTTGACACAACATAGAGGAAGTAGTCGTACGTGTTCCGGATCCGACCGATCCAAGTACCGAACGTACGGCACCTCCGAGTTCTGCACACGTTCAACTCGATGACGTCCCTCGAGCTCTAATCCAGCAAAGTGTTGAGGGAGAGTTTCATCAGCACAACGGCGTGATGATGGTGATGATGTTCTACCGACGCAGGGCTTCGCCTAAGCACCGCTATGATATGACCGAGGTGGAATATGGTGGAAGGGGGCACCGCACACGGCTAAGGAACGATCACGAAGATCAACTTGTGTGTCCTGGGGTGCCCCCTTGCCCCCGTATATAAAGGAGGGAGAGCGGGAGTTGCGGCCGGCCCAAGGGGTGCGCCTGGAGGAGTCCTACTCCCACCGGGAGTAGGACTCCCCCCTCTTGCCTTGTTGGAAAAGGAAGGGGGAAGGGAGAAAGAGGAAAGGGGGGCGCCGCCCCCCCTTCCTTGTCCTATTCGGACTAGGAGGGGAGGGGGCGCGCGGCCTGCCCTGGCCGGCCCTCCTCTTCTCCCTTAGGGCCCATGTAGGCCCAATAACCCCCGATGGGGTTCCGGTAACCCCCCGGTACTCCGGTAAAATTCCGATTTCACCCGGAACATTTCCGATATCCAAATATAGGCTTCCAATATATCAATATTTATGTCTTGACCATTTCGAGACTCCTCGTCATGTCCGTGATCACATCCGGGACACCGAACAACCTTCGGTACATCAAAACACAAAAACCCTAATTACGATCGTCACCGAACATTAAGCGTGCGGACCCTACGGGTTCGAGAACTATGTAGACATGACCGAGACACGTCTCCGGTCAATAACCAATAGCGGAACCTGGATGCTCATATTGGCTCCCACATATTCTACAAAGATCTTTATCGGTCAGACCGCATAACAATATACGTTGTTCCTTTGTCATCGGTATATTACTTGCCCGAGATTCGATCGTCGGTATCTCAATACCTAGTTCAATCTCGTTACCGGCAAGTCTCTTTACTCGTTCTGTAATACATCATCCCGCAACTAACTTATTAGTTGCAATGCTTGCAAGGCTTGAGTGATGTGCATTACCGAGAGGGCCCAGAGATACCTCTCCGACAATCGGAGTGACAAATCCTAATCTCGAAATACGCCAACCCAGCAAATACCTTCGGAGACACCTGTAGAGCACCTTTATAATCACCCAGTTACGTTGTGACGTTTGGTAGCACACAAAGTGTTCCTCCGGTAAACGGGAGTTGCATAATCTCATAGTCATAGGAACATATATAAGTTATGAAGAAAGCAATAGCAACAAACTAAACGATCAAGTGCTAAGCTAATGGAATGGGTCAAGTCAATCACATCATTCTCCTAATGATGTGATCCCGTTAACCAAATAACAACTCATGTCTATGGTTAGGAAACATAACCATCTTTGATCAACGAGCTAGTCAAGTAGAGGCATACTAGTGACACTCTATTTGTCTATGTATTCACACATGTATTATGTTTCCGGTTAATACAATTCTAGCATGAATAATAAACATTTATCATGATACAAGGAAATAAGTAATAACTTTATTATTGCCTCTAGGGCATATTTCCTTCAGTCTCCCACTTGCACTAGAGTCAATAATCTAGATTACACAGTAATGATTCTAACACCCATGGAGCCTTGGTGCTGATCATGTTTTGCTCGTGGAAGTGGCTTAGTCAGCGGGTCTGCAACATTCAAATCCGTATGTATCTTGCAAATTTCTTTGTCTCCCACTTGGACTAAATCCCGAATGGAATTGAAGCGTCTCTTGATGTGCTTGGTTCTCTTGTGAAATCTGGATTCCTTTGCCAAGGCAATTGCACCAGTATTGTCACAAAAGATTTTCATTGGACCCGATGCACTAGGTATGACACCTAGATCGGATATGAACTCCTTCATCCAGACTTCTTCATTTGCTGCTTCCGAAGCAGCTATGTACTCTGCTTCACATGTAGATCCCGCCACGGCACTTTGTTTAGAACTGCACCAACTGACAGCTCCACCGTTTAATGTAAACACGTATCCGGTTTGCGATTTAGAATCGTCCGGATCAGTGTCAAAGCTTGCATCAACGTAACCATTTACGATGAGCTCTTTGTCACCTCCATATACGAGAAACATATCCTTAGTTCTTTTCAGGTACTTCAGGATGTTCTTGACCATTGTCCAGTGATGCACTCCTGGATTACTTTGATACCTCCCTGCTAGACTTATAGCAAGGCACACATCAGGTCTGGTACACAACATTGCATACATGATAGAGCCTATGGCTGAAGCATAGGGAACACCTTTCATTTTCTCTATATCTTCTGCAATGGTCGGACATTGAGTCTTACTCAACTTCACACCTTGTAACACATGCAAGAACCCTTTCTTTGCTTGATCCATTTTGAACTTCTTCAAAACTTTGTCAAGGTATGTGCTTTGTGAAAGTCCAATTAAGCGTCTTGATCTATCTCTATAGATCTTAATGCCCAATATGTAAGCAGCTTCACCGAGGTCTTTCATTGAAAAACTCTTATTCAAGTATCCCTTTATGCTATCCAGAAATTCTATATTATTTCCAATCAATAATATGTCATCCACATATAATATCAGAAATGCTACAGAACTCCCACTCACTTTCTTGTAAATACAGGCTTCTCCAAAAGTCTGTATAAAACCAAATGCTCTGATCACACTATCAAAGCGTTTATTCCAACTCCGAGAGGCTTGCACCAGTCCATAAATGGATCACTGAAGCTTGCACACTTTGTTAGCTCCCTTTGGATCGACAAAACCTTCTGGTTGCATCATATACAACTCTTCTTCCAGAAATCCATTCAGGAATGCAGTTTTGACATCTATTTGCCAAATTTCATAATCATAAAATGCGGCAATTGCTAACATGATTCGGACAGACTTAAGCATCGCTACGGGTGAGAAGGTCTCATCGTAGTCAATCCCTTGAACTTGTCGAAAACCTTTCGCAACAAGTCGAGCTTTGTAGACAGTAACATTACCATCAGCGTCAGTCTTCTTCTTGAAGATCCATTTATTCTCAATTGCTTGTCGATCAACTGGCAAGTCAACCAAAGTCCACACTTTGTTCTCATACATGGATCCCATCTCAGATTTCATGGCTTCTAGCCATTTTGCGGAATCTGGGCTCACCATCGCTTTTTCATAGTTCGTAGGTTCATCATGATCTAGTAGCATGACTTCCAAAACAGGATTACCGTACCACTCTGGTGCGGATCTTACTCTAATTGATCTACGAGGTTCGGTAGTAACTTGATCTTAAGTTTCATGATCATTATCATTAGCTTCCTCAATAATTGGTGTAGGTGTCACAGAAACTGGTTTTCGTGATGTACTACTTTCCAATAAGGGAGTAGGTACAGTTACCTCACCAAGTTCTACTTTTCTCCTACTCACTTCTTTTGAGAGAAACTCCTTCTCTAGAAAAACTCTGAATTTAGCAACAAAAGTCTTGCCTTCGGATCTGTGATAGAAGGTGTACCCAACAGTCTCCTTTGGGTATCCTATGAAGACACATTTCTCCGATTTGGGTTCGAGCTTATCAGGTTGAAGCTTTTTCACATAAGCATCACAACCCCAAACTTTCAGAAATGACAACTTTGGTTTCTTGCCAAACCACAGTTCATAAGGCGTCGTCTCAACGGATTTCGATGGTGTCCTATTTAACGTGAATGCAGCCGTCTCTAAAGCATAACCCCAAAACGATAGCGGTAAATCAGTAAGAGACATCATAGATTGCACCATATCTAATAAAGTATGATTACGACGTTCGGACACACCATTACGTGTTCCGGGTGGCGTGAGTTGCGAAACTATTCCGCATTGTTTCAAATGTAGACCAAACCCATAACTCAAATATTCTCCTCCACGATCAGATCGTAGAAACTTTATTTTCTTGTTACGATGATTTTCAACTTCACTCTGAAATTCTTTGAACTTTCCAAATGTTTCAGACTTATGTTTCATTAAGTAGATATACCCATATCTGCTTAAAACATCTGTGAAGGTGAGAAAATAACGATATCCGCCACGAGTCTCAACATTCATTGGACCACATACATCTATATGTATGATTTTCAACAAATCCGTTGCTCTCTCCATAGTACCGGAGAATGGTGTTTTAGTCATCTTACCCATGAGGCACGGTTCGAAAGTACCAAGTGATTCATAATCAAGTGGTTCCAAAAGTCCACCAGTATGGAGTTTTCTTCATGTGCTTTACACCGATATGACCTAAATGGTAGTGCCACAAATAAGTTGCACTATCATTATCAACTCTGCATCTTTTGATTTCAACATTATGAATATGTGTATCACTACTATCGAGATTCATCAAAAATAGACCACTCTTCAAGGGTGCATGACCATAAAAGATATTACTCATATAAATAGAACAACCATTATTCTCTGATTTAAATGAATAACCGTCTCGCATCAAACAAGATCCAGATATAATGTTCATGCTCAACGCTGGCACCAAATAACAATTATTTAGGTCTAATACTAATCCCGAAGGTAGATGTAGAGGTAGCATGCCGACCGCGATCACATCGACTTTGGAACCATTTCCCACGCGCATCGTCACCTCGTCCTTAGCCAATCTTCGCTTAATCCATAGCCCCTGTTTCGAGTTGCAAATGTTAGCAACAGAACTAGTATCAAATACCCAGGTGCTACTGCGAGCATTAGTAAGGTACACATCAATAACATGTATATCACATATACCTTTGTTCACTTTGCCATCCTTCTTATCCGCCAAATACTTGGGGCAGTTCCGCTTCCAGTGACCAGTATGCTTGCAGTAGAAGCACTCAGTCTCAGGCTTAGGTCCAGACTTGGGTTTCTTCTCCTGAGCAGCAACTTGTTTGCTATTCTTCTTGAAGTTCCCTTTCTTCTTCCCTTTTCCCTTTTTCTTGAAACTGGTGGTCTTATTGACCATCAACACTTGATGCTCCTTCTTGATTTCTACCTCCGCGGCTTTTAGCATCGCGAAGAGCTCAGGAATAGTCTTATTCATCCCTTGCATATTATAGTTCATCACGAAGCTTTTGTAGCTTGGTGGCAGTGATTGAAGAACTCTGTCAATGACACTATAAACAGGAAGATTAACCCCCAGTTGAGTCAAGTGATTATGATACCCAGACATTTTGAGTATATGTTCACTGACAGAACTATTCTCCTCCATCTTGCAGCTATAGAACTTATTGGAGACTTCATATCTCTCAATCCGGGCATTTTCTTGAAATATTAACTTCAACTCCTGGAACATCTCATATGCTCCATGACGTTCAAAACGTCGTTGAAGACCCGGTTCTAAGCCGTAAAGCATGGCACACTAAACTATCAAGTAGTCATCAGCTTTGCTCTGCCAGACGTTCATAACATTTGGTGTTGCTCCTGCAGTAGGCTTGGCACTTAGCGGTGCTTCTAGGACGTAATTCTTCTGTGCAGCAATGAGGATAATCCTCAAGTTACAGACCCAGTCCGTGTAATTGCTACTATCATCTTTCAACTTTGCTTTCTCAAGGAACGCATTAAAATTCAACGAAACAACAGCACGAGCCATCTATCTACAATCAAAGATAGACAAGCAAGATACTATGAGGTACTAAGTTCATGATAAATTTAAGTTCAATTAATCATATTACTTAAGAACTCCCACTTAGAAAGATATCCCTCTAATCCTCTAAGTGATCACGTGATCCAAATCAACTAAACCATGTCCGATCATCACGTGAGATGGAGTAATATCAATGGTGAACATCAATATGTTGATCATGTCTACTATATGATTCAAGTTTAACCTGAGTATTCCGCGTGTGCAACTGTTTTGCACCCGTTGTATTTGAACGTAGAGCCTATCACACCCGATCATCACGTGGTGTCTCAGCACAAAGAACTTTCGCAATGGTGCATACTCAGGGAGAACACTTATACTTTGATAATTTAGTGAGGGATCATCTTATAATGCTACCGTCAATCAAAGCAAGATAAGATGCATAAAAGATAAACATCACATTCAATCAATATAAGTGATATGATATGGCCATCATCATCTTGTACTTGTGATCTCCATCTCCGGAGTACCGTCATGATCACCATCTTCACCAGCACGACACCTTGATCTCCATCGTAGCATCATTGTCGTCCTGCCAATCTTATGCTTCCACGACTATCGCTACCGCTTAGTGATAAAGTAAAGCATTACAGCGCGATTGTATTGCATACAATAAAGCGACAACCATATGGCCCCTGCCAGTTGCCGATAACTTGGTTACAAAACATGATCATCTCATACAATAAAATTTAGCATCATGTCTTGACCATATCACATCACAACATGCCATGCAAAAACAAGTTAGACGTCCTCTACTTTGTTGTTGCAAGTTTTACGTTGCTGCTATGGGCTTAGCAAGAACCGTTCTTACCTACGCATCAAAACGACAACGATAGTTTGTCAAGTTGGTGTTGTTTTAACCTTCGCAAGGACCGGGCGTAGTCACACTTGGTTTAACTAAAGTTGGAGAAACTGACACCTGCCAGCCACCTGTGTGCAAAGCATGTCAGTAGAACCAGTCTCGCGTAAGCGTACGCGTAATGTCGGTCCGGGCCGCTTCATCCAACAATACCGCCGAAACAAAGTATGACATGCTGGTAAGCAGTATGACTTATATCGTCCACAACTCACTTGTGTTCTACTCGTGCATAACATCAACGCATAAAACCTAGGCTCGGATGCCACAGTTGAGGAACATAGTAATTTCAAAAAAAATTCTACGCACACGCAAGATCATGGTGATGCATAGCAACGAGAGGGGAGAGTGTTGTCTACGTACCCTCGTAGACCGGCAACGGAAGCATTGACACAACATAGAGGAAGTAGTCGTACGTCTTCCCGATCCAAGTACCGAACGTACGGCACCTCCGAGTTTTGCACACATTCAACTCGGTGACGTCTCTCGAGCTCCGATCCAGCAAAGTGTTGAGGGAGAGTTTCGTCAGCACGACGGCGTGATGACGGTGATGATGTTCTACTGACGCAGGGCTTCGCCTAAGAACTGCTAGAGGTGGAATATGGTGGAAGGGGGCACCGCACACGGCTAAGGAACAATCACGAAGATTAACTTGTGTGTCCTGGGGTGCCCCCTTGCCCCCGTATATAAAGGAGGGAGAGGGGGAGGTGCGGCCGGCCCAAGGGGTGCGCCTGGAGGAGTCCTACTCCCACCGGGAGTAGGACTCCCCCCTCTTGCCTTGTTGGAAAAGGAAGGGGGAAGGGAGAAAGAGGAAGGGGGGCGCCGCCCCCCTTCCTTGTCCTATTCGGACTAGGGGGGAGGGGGCGTGCGGCCTTCCCTGGCCGGCCCTCCTCTTCTCCCTTAGGGCCCATGTAGGCCCGACGGTACTCCGGTAAAATCCCGATTTCACCCGGAACATTTCCGATATCCAAATATAGGCTTCCAATATATCAATCTTTATGTCTCGACCATTTCGGGACTCCTCGTCATGTCCGTGATCACATCCGGGAAACCGACAACCTTCGGTACATCAAAACACAAAAACCCTAATTACGATCGTCACCGAACTTTAAGCGTGCGGACCCTACGGGTTCGAGAACTATGTAGACATGACCGAGACACGTCTCCGGTCAATAACCAATAGCGGAAGTGGATGCTCATATTGGCTCCTACATATTCTACGAAGATCTTTATCGGTCAGACCGCATAACAATATACGTTGTTCCTTTTGTCATCGATATGTTACTTGCCCGAGATTCGATCGTCGGTATCTCAATACCTAGTTCAATCTCGTTACTGGCAAGTCTCTTTACTCGTTCCGTAATACATCATCCCGCAACTAACTTATTTGTTGCAATGCTTGCAAGGCTTGAGTGATGTGCATTACCGAGAGGGCCCAGAGATACCTCTTCGATAATCGGAGTGACAAATCCTAATCTCGAAATATACCAACCCAACAAATACCTTCGGAGACACCTGTAGAGCTCCTTTATAATCACCCAGTTACGTTGTGACGTTTGGTAGCACACAAAGTGTTCCTCCGGTAAACGGGAGTTGCATAATCTCATAGTCATAGGAACATATATAAGTTATGAAGAAAGCAATAGCAACAAACTAAACGATCAAGTGCTAAGCTAATGGAATGGGTCAAGTCAATCACATCATTCTCCTAATGATGTGATCCCGTTAACCAAATAACAACTCATGTCTATGGTTAGGAAACATAACCATCTTTGATCAACAAGCTAGTCAAGTAGAGGCATACTAGTGATACTCTGTTTGTCTATGTATTCACACATGTATTATGTTTCCGGTTAATAAAATTCTAGCATGAATAATAAACATTTATCATGATACAAGGAAATAAGTAATAACTTTATTATTGTCTCTAGGGCATATTTCTTTCATATCAGTGGTGACAATAGGATATCACGTGATTCACTTGATGTATGTTTTGGTGATCAACTTGTGGGTTCCGCCCATGAACCTATGCATAGGGGTTGGCACACGTTTTCGTCATGATTCTCCGGTAGAAACTTTGGGGCACTCTTTGAGGTTCTATGTGTTGGTTGAATAGATGAATCTGAGATTGTGTGATGCATATCGTATAATCATACCCACAGATACTTGAGGTGACATTGTAGTATCTAGGTGACATTAGGGTTTTGGTTGATTTGTGTCTTAAGGTGTTATTCTAGTACGAACTCTAGGGCTGTTTGTGACACTTATAGGAATAGCCCAATGGATTGATTGGAAAAAATAACTTTGAGGTGGTTTCGTACCCTACCATAATCTCTTCGTTCGTTCTCTGCTATTAGTGACTTTGGAGTGACTCTTTGTTGCATGTTGAGGGATAGTTATGTGATCCAATTATGTTAGTATTGTCGAGGGAACTTACACTAGCGAAAGTATGAACCCTAGGCCTTGTTTCCACACACTGCAATACCGTTTACGCTCACTTTTGTTATTAGTTACCTTGCTGTTTTTATATTTTAAGATTACAAAAACCTTTATCTACTATCCATATTGCACTTGTACCACCATCTCTTCGCCGAACTAGTGCACCTATACAATTTACCATTGTATTGGGTGTGTTGGGGACACAAGAGACTCTTTGTTATTTGGTTGCAGGGTTGCTTGAGAGAGCCCATCTTCATCCTACGCCTCCTACGGATTGATAAATCTTAGGTCATCCACTTGAGGGAAATTTGCTACTGTCCTACAAACCTCTGCACTTGGAGGCCCAACAATGTCTACAAGAAGAAGGTTGTGTAGTGGACATCAGAACACAACCCCAGCTCCACCGCTAAGCCACAATGCTAACTATTCCCCCTCATGCCCAACGACAATCTCCCTAGAAAGGCGTCCACATTTCCCTTAAGGAGGCTCGCATCCTTCCACACTCTCCCCTCAACCTCTAAACGATTAATTATATATCGAGTCGAGGGGGTAGCATTGTCGAAGACAATTCCGTTTTGGTGTTTCCATAGCTCCCACGATACAAGAACCACAACCGCTCGAGTGACCTTCTTACCTAGGTTGGTCCCATCCTTATGAATGCACCATTCCCTTAGTGTTGATCCACTGGTGGGTATCCAAGATTGCTTGTCCAAAGCGAGGCACACACGATTCCACACCTCACGCGCAAAGACACACTAGTAGAATCTGGTAAATCGTCTCATCCTCTTGGTCACAGAAAGGGCATTTTCCGTAGTTATCCAAGCCGCTTCTCGTGAGTCTGTCCGAGGTCCAACACCTATTCCGGAGGGCCAGCCAAGTGAAGAACTTGCATCTTAGGGGAGCTTTCGATTGCCATGTGAACTCAACGGCTGGCGTTATCCCTCTGCCCCAGAACCACACTGCATATGCCTATCGTGTGGTGAACCATCCACTCTTGTCCCAAGCCCATCGGTAGGAGTCCACCTCATCTGGGTCAAGCTGGATCTCAGCAAGTTGAACCCAAAGTCTCAAGTATTCGTCCAACATTTCATTGGTGATCTCTGTCCAATGTCGAGAACCCAAGCTCCATCTATCAAACCTTGTCACACCGTGCGTGTTTTCCTTACCGATTGCTTGACTCGGGCATACAAGGCTGGGGCCAGCTCCTCTAGACGATGGCCCTCCATCCATCTATCCTCACAAAAGAGTGTGGTGTTCCCGTTTCCAATTGTGGTCCAGGTAGCAGCCTTGAAAAGTTGCATTGATGCTTTTGGTACACTAATCTCAAACTCCGTCCATGGCCTAGAGGGATCTGCCGCTTCAACCAAGGCCATCTCGCTTGCAATGCCACATTCAACTAGTTGAGGTTTGGTATGCCGAGGCCACCCGCCCACCCATGGCGCGCACACGTCCTCCCAAGACACAGAATACCGGCCACCGTTACCTTCCTCCTGACCGCACCATAAGAAGCCCCGACAAATTTTTACCCCACCATAAGCATTTACCACTTTGAGAAAATAATAGTGGACCGTTGATTTTTTTATTGAGTTGTGGACCTATCAGACTACACCACAATAGAAGATACCATAGGAAAGAAAAAAATTGGACAGGAGGAAGCAAAACAGTTGCAGTACATAGCACATTGGTGTTTGACTGTCCGCTCTGATAGGCAATTACTTCCTTCGTTTCAAAATAGATGATTCAACTTTATACTAACTAACTCCGTTCCAAAATAGATGACTCATCTTTGTACTAATAGTTAGTATAAAGTTAAGTCATCTATTTTGGAACTGTGCAAGTACGTGATTGTATGCATTGTTCATGATACACATATGCGGCATACTGGACAAAGTGGCGCACTTCATAGCACATATAATACATATATTGATACAAAATCAATTGCTAGCAGATTAGCATGTATTTAACAGACCATAAAATAGGTCCTAATTTGGTATGGTATTTGATCTATATTTAGCAATCGTTATAAGTTGATTCCAAAGGAAAAAATACAACAATCTCCAACATTTTCCCCTAATTTAGAATAGCTAAATAAGAAGCACCGTGGAACCCAACATTTAAATTTTTTAAAAAGTCAAATTATTAAATTTCGAATAATTATGAAAAAAATACACACATACCTATGGATGTATACTACCTGTCTGTAAAGTTTTATAGAGAAATACATTTGTTTGCGAGCTAAAAAAGAAATCATATATTTCTAGTGCATGCACCATTCACTGTAGAATTACATGATTTTGTTGTTTTGTAGAACTCATATCAAAACTTATTTCGGAAGGAATTTTTACAAACATTTATTACACATCTGCAAGTACTTGTGTATTTATTTCCAGCTATTTTTTGAAACATAAAAAATGTATTTTTATTTTTATTTGAAAATTTTATGCTCCATAGAGCCCGAAAGCCAAAAAGGCCCGCTCGCGCCATGGCCGCTGTAAAGGGGGCTGCTACGGATCAGCCGGCTTATCTTAGGGGGAGATCAGCCGCCTGCCCAGCCGTCTGATTAGGCGCATGTATGTCGTTTGATCAGACCAAACGCAGCCGTCTTCCTCCTCCTTTCTTTTGTATCCACCACGCTGCAAAAAAATAGGTGACTACATCTTCGCGACCCCCAACGAAGCTCCATTGCAACCCCCGACCCGACGGCGCAGCGAAGCTCCATCGCATCCCTCGGCGGCGAGACCCGCCGGCGCGGGCGAAGCTCCATTGCAACCCCCGTCGGTGAGACAAAGCTGCAATGCAGCACCGACGACGCCGGCGAAGCTCCACTGCAACCCCCGGCGACAAGACAAAAGCTGCAACGCAGCACCGACAGCGTCGGCGAAGCTCCATTGTAGCACCAACGGGGTCCTATGCAGCACCGGCGGAGCTCCATTGCAGCCTAATGACCCCGGCGAGCACCGATGAGGCTTCATTGCAGCCCCGGTGATGCTTCAACACAACGCCGGCGAGCCCGCTAGCTGCAACACCGTCACTCGCTTGAAGCACAAGGGAGAGCGTCGGCCGCCTCCGTTGCGACAGCGCCCCGCGACCCCATTGCATCGCCGTTTGCAAACCGCCGGCACGCAACACGTAGCTCCTTCCCTGTGTTGCTTTGAAGCAGGCCTCGCCGACGAGGACGCTCCACTGCTCGCGGCGACGATGGATGCGGCAGCGCTATTGGCGCGGCAACCAGTTTTGCAGCGGTGCAAACAGCGAGTTGCGCGACGGGTGCAATGGCGGCAGCAGACCTCATGGCGTGGTGCTGGGGTTGGGGCAACAATGGTGGTGGTTTGGTGGCCTGAACTAATGCCAGCGAGAGATGTGTGGAGGAAGCGAGCGGAGCAGAGGAAAGAAGGAAAGAAGAAAAGCAGCTCGGCGCGAGGAAAAATCTGTGGACATGCTTCACGGGGAAGAGATGGGATGATGGGGACAGCTGTGGGCAGCGCCACATGGGACACGCGTCGTCCTACGGAGGCGGTTGACGCGAGAGAAGTTTCATCCGGTTTAAAACAAGGGGTGCTAGGCGTAAGTCGGCTGATGGTTCGCAGTTATAAGCCGCTTTGATAACCGTCCAATCGTGCACATCGTAGCCGGTCGCTTGCTGTCCCGCGAAACGTACTTCCCCTCAATGCATGCAGCGGCCACTCTCGCGCTCCAACACAGGAAAAACCCATGCAGCGCCCACTCGCGCTCCAAGCAGACCAACCCGCACTGCGGTAGTGGCTGCGACGCCGTCGTCGGAGTCGACGCCGCCGGAGCTGCGGTGCAGCGGTCGTTGACACCGCCGGAGCTGCGATGCAGCGGCCGTCGGAATCGACGCCGCTAGAGCTACAATGCAGCGGCCACGACACCGCCGGAGCTGCGATGCAGCGACCGTCGGAGTCGACGCCGTCGGAGCTGCTGCCATCGGAGTTGCGATGCAGCAGCGTGTTGGAGCCGACACTGCCAGAGCTGCGGCCGTCGGAGTTGCAATGCAGCGGTGCGTCGGAGTCGACGCCGCTGGAGCTGAGATGCAGAGGCCGCCAGAGTTGCAATGGAGCGGCCACGACGTCGCCGGAGCTGCTATGTAGCGGCCGTCGGAGTCGACACCGCCAGAGCTGCAATGCAGCGGCCAGGATGCAGCAGCCGTCGAACCTATGATGCAGCGGCCAGGACGCCGGAGCTGCTATGCAGCAGCCGTCGGAGTTGCGATGCAGCTGCCGTTGACGCTGCCGCTCATCGGGGCCTCGGGGCTGTTGGAACTTGGAACACATGGGCGTCACTAGTGGCCGTCACCTGCCCCATGGAGTAACTCGTGCGTGTTAGCAGCAGCAGCAAGTGCCGCTCGCCGTCGGAGCCTCCTCCAGCAGCAAGTGGCGGGATCTCGCAGCAGGCCGCGGCTGGGCATCGCCTCCGGCGTCTCTGTGCACACAGCTGCGTATTGCTTGCTGCCTTGTGAGATGGGGACGAGACGATAGGAAGAGAGGAAGAGGAAGGATCGAGAGAAGATGGGATAATATTTCTGCGGTTGGGAAGTGGTAAGGCCCACGCGGGACACGCGTCATAAGCAGGAGGCGGCTTACGAGCGCGTATTATCAGCCGTTGGAAACGAAGTGATTTCCTTAAAACAATCGTTTTCCCTGTATAAAAGTACAACTTCCGGTCTATTGCTTATGCACTAGTAGTGGAAAGGTCCTAGTCAGCGCTTATGGCGCTGGATAGCAATCTGCCGCTCACTGGCCCCTCTCGCGTGGGCTGACCCAGGAAAACCCGACCTCTCCCTCGCTCAGGTATTTCCCCCTCGCTCGATAATTCCCCGGTTGACCGTTGGGCGGTTGACATCTAAAAAATCATGAATATGAAAATACAACGTAAATTTGAAAAGTCTCATGCATTTAAAAAGTTCACAATTTTTATGGAAGGGTCAAAAATTTGATAAAAAGTTCATGAATATAATTTTTTTGCAATTTAAAAAATGTTCACAATTCATTTATTTATTTACAAATATGGAATTATAAAGATGTTAAAAAACTTGAAAATATTCAAAATTTGGAGGAAAGCTCATGTTTTTTACCACGAAATAAACAAAACAGGAAAAAAGAAAAAGAGAAACGAAAAAGAAAATATGAGGAAAAACTGAAGATAGCTGATAAAAACCACGAAATAAACAAAAATCAAACCAAAGA
>NC_041392.1:205113901-205115825 GCF_002162155.2 Triticum dicoccoides
AAAACAGCGACCGGGCGAAGCAAGTGTTGCCAGCGATAGCGTGCGAGCAAGCAAACGCTTGAATGTGGAGAAATGGGCCGGCCCAGTACTGTAGTATCTGTAGGCAAGTCTTATTAAAATTGAAGTAATTCTCAAAATAAAATAAGGCCTACTTTGGTTTGTAGGAATTCTATAGGCTAGGATTTGCAAAGGAGAAATTCCTTTGAAGGCCCTATGGTTTGTAGGAATGAATTTCTATTCCTATGTAGGATAGGAATCAATCTTTCACATTTTGGAGGAAAAAAATATTAGCCTAAACTCAATGAAAAATTCCTATCCTATGCACCAAATGGCATCTCTTCCTCTATAGGAATTGAGATGCATGTCATCTCACTTCCTATGATTTTTCTATTCCTATAAAATTTCTATCCTATGAACCAAGGAGGCCTAAAAATAAAACTGAAGTACGAGAGGTACATAGCATTTGCGTAGGAATTTTTCCTCTAACGTACTTTTTTTTAGAATCTCCCTCTAACACACATTGTCTCAAATAGCTGGCGTTTTGCACAGGCGACAGTGAGTGGGCCGGCCAACTTAACGCTAGCAGAGGCTTCTGACTTAGGAACATTAGGGTTTCATTTAGGGCTGCAGTAGCCACCGCTGCTGCCGCCGACGGAGAATTTTGATCCCCTCGTCTTCAGCTTTCATCTTGGCGCTGAAAGGTAGGGGGACCTCACATCTTCAAGAGTTATTTGTTCTTACTCATCGTCTAGTGATCATTGTTTTTTGAGAATAAAATTACTCCCGTTCTTTTGCCGGCGTCATGAGGTTAGAGAGTTTTCTGTCCTCGCAGATCCGATTATTCGGATTTGATGAGTTTATGTTGGTATGTCAAACTTTTTTTGTTTGTTTGATTCTTTTTGGAGTTGAAATCTTTCATCGAAATCATGGTAAAAATATTGTTATTAGACGACCTGTACTTCTAGGAGGTCCAAGTACGTTCATCGATCAAGGCTTTTCATCTTTTTGGACCGGCGACTCAAGGCGCTATCAAAAAACATTATTGGTATTGTTCATATGGGTGAAAGAGAGATAACATTGTTGCTCCAGTCCAATTGCAGGCTTTTTACCGAAGTCGTTGGAGTATTTCTTAGCAGAGTTTGATACCACAAAGAAGGTGTTTGCAAGAGGTTTCATTGTAATTCTAAGTTATAGAAGTTACTTTGTATTTTCTTGGATTTCAGAACCAAATCAATGTACTTGTAATTGTAGTATAAATAAAATTACAGGTGATTCTAAAAAAAAGGAACGTCCGTGACACTAAAAAAAGGAACGTTCATGATAACTAAGAAAAAGGAACATTCATGAAGATTTGTCCTTTTTTTAACCGAGTTTTTCCTGTTTGTTTCTTTTCTGATTGTTTTCAGTTTTCTTCCCCTTTATCCATTTCTTTCTCTTTCTTTTTTTTAGTTTTTTCTGCTTTCCTTTTTCTTTTTGTTAAACATTTCACGGTTTTAAAGAAGTTTGTGACTTCATAAAAAGTGTTGAAAATTTCTAAATATATTCATGAATTTGAAAAATTCCTCTCATTTTCAAATGTTGTTTTGAATATAAGAAATTATTTTTTAAAAAGTATTCACATATTCAAAAAAATGTTCGCTTTACCAAAAAAATCGGAGTTTCAAAAAATATTTGATTTATTTTTAGAGAAAAATACAAATTCAGAAAATGTACGTGCTTTGTTCTTAATTAAAGGTTAGCACTCCTTTTAGTCAGTAACGTTGATGAGCCCGTTGGCTATCAACGCGCATCCACGACGGGAGGTCTTTCTATCCTCTCCGTTGTATTGTACTCTCTTTGTAATTTAATATAAGTCATTTTGACACTAGGTCTTATCTACGTGCGGTCCAATCCGTAACTATCGCCCAGCCGCTCCGGCGAGCGG
>NC_041392.1:205115979-205118753 GCF_002162155.2 Triticum dicoccoides
GCTTACACCCCCTCGCCACCGCCGGAGCGCGCCACCAGGGTCGGGGCCCTCTCCTCCCTTCCCGCGGGGTTGGCTGGCGTGGGACAACAGCCTCAGGCGGAGCCGCCGTGTTATGCAGGGCGCGGCGGCGCAAGCCCGACAGCGGCCTCGGTGGCGACCAGAGCTGGTGGCATTGACGTGAGGCGCTGCTGGAGGCGTGTTGAGTATTTGACAAAAAACTACCACATTAGGGGTTGCCGTTCCATAGAATTACCACATTTAAAAAAGTGACTGATAACTATCAAAAATCTATAATTTTATGACTAAAAACTACCACTTTTGAAAAATGGCAAGTTTAGACGATTTAAACGTGTTTATGACAGACGGGGCCCACCTGTCAGGGATGACATGGCGACAAAGTTAACTCTGTTTGTTTTGCTGTCAAGTTGGCCGTTATGACAAATGGGGCCCACACGTCATCGTCAACCTTCCTCCTCCTCCTCCTCCTCCCCTCTCTCTCAGGCATTTCAACAAGCACCTTCTGTGCATCCAAGGGAAGGAGGCGAGGTCACGTTGGAGGTGGACGGCGGCGTGCTGCCGCTGGCCGAGGACCTCCTTCTCGCGCCCCGATGACGATAGCAGCAGGTAGCGGTGCCGGCCAGATGTTGCAGACGGTAGCTGGCAAGCTTCCACCTGCTCTGGGCGCGCGCGGTCGTGAATGTCCGTGGCGCTGGCCAGCGGCGAGGCGCTCGACCATGAGGATAGAGGGGTTCATGGAGGCGGAGGCAAGCACGCGCGCGCCGTTGCGCTGCAACAAGAGGACCAAAGCAAGGGCAGCAGTGAAGAAGCCAACATGCGGTGGGAAGCATCTTGAGAGCTCGTCGGAGTTTCTGTCGAGGCAAGGGCGCAAGGCACAGGGGCGCCATGGCTGCACGAGCTCGCGTCGCGTGCGAGCAAGGGAGAGGACGGACGGCTCGGGCGCTGCGTGGTTTTGGCGCGCGCCTGCGCGGTAGAGGGGGGCAGCGTGGCTCGGTCCTGGGGTCAGGGACGGCAGCTGGATGAGCACGCTCGCGCCCGTCGTCGGCCGGAGTTCACCTGCTTTCCTGCGTGCACATAAGATGTTTGTTGAAATACCAAAGAGAGGGAGGAGGAGGAAGAAGAAGGTTGATATGGGCTCCCACTTGTCATAACGGTCAACACTAATGGTCAAAACAAACTTAGTTGACTTTGCCGCCACGTCAGCCCTGACGAGTGGGTCCCACATGTCATAAACGCGTTTAAATCGTCTAAATTTATCATTTTTCAAAAGTGGTAGTTTTTAGTCACGAAATTAGAATTTTTTGGTAGTTATCAGTCATTTTTTTGAATGTAGTAGTTTTATGGGACGGCAATCCCTAATATGATAGTTTTTTGTCAAATACTCATGACATGTTCCATGTGGGTGGTGCACTCGAGGCAACGATGATCTGGTTGGAGTCGTCCAGATCTGGGGCCTCCTCTTGGACTTGCCAGTCTGGACTCTGAGCGGCGTGGGCTGCGACGGCAAAGACCGGTGGTGGCTGCCCTGCCTCCCAGCAGTGGTGACGTGCCAGGTGCTTGGACCTGTGATAGCGGCGGCCGGTTGGTGCTCAGGCGAAGGCCCGTCTGGTGGTGGGCTGGGTCGAGGTGGAGCTCCCGTCCATGGTGGTGGCTTGCCCCGATCTGGTTCTGATGGATATTTGCCGTAACACTCTTCTTCCGTAAAACCATCTCTCTGTCGGATGTTGACCTCTTGAATCTCGCCGCCTGCTCGCCGCTGACGAGTTCTGGTCTTTCATGTCCAAGATGTAAATGGATTGACGTATGATGGCCCTGGATATCTAGACCGGTAATCGCTTTTTTATCTGTTTCATGGGACATGTCTAAGATTTTTTTTCAAGACATTGACAGAGGTGGGAAAAGTCATGGCCGTTGAGTTTGGATGTCTTGAGCTCTCGTGAAAGGGTGTGTTGGACGTGATGAAGATTCTGTGTCAGGTGTATGGTGACTAGTAACAGTGGCCTCGGTAAGCGGGGGCCGCAACACTGAGGACTGCATTTTTTGTGGTGCTCCTCGAGGACCAAGTTCTGATCCCCAAGGTGAAAACCCAAGGTCTGACCTTTATTGGTTGTATCTGGCAATGACTTTGTTGAAGGCTTTATTTTGGTGAACTCGAACTTTCTTCGGGTGAAAATCCAAAATCTTCGATCGGGCAACGTCGACGCTTCTGCACTGTTTTCTTTTTGTAAGCGTTGCTTTTGAAGAACCTCTTTTGTATTTCGAATGTTATTTTTTGGGTGGTTAGAGTGCTGTTGCTGATAGTGATTGTTCACCATGGCAAGGCCTTTTTTTCTTTTCTTTTTATGTTTTCTTTTCTTGGTTGTGTGTAATGTATTTAAACATCTTGTTGATACAGAGTTTGGGTACATATAGTATCTTCGTGATATTAATATATTGTCTTTGTTAAAAAAGTTACAGAGGTAGTAGTTTTTTTTCCAGATTTTCACTGTGTTGTGCTACAGTATAGTCGCATCCATGGATAGGCCTGTGCTGTCGTTTAGTCTTTCTCTCTTTTTGTATGGTAGAAAAGACTCCCTTATTGATATATCCTACTCATGGACATAAACTAGTTTAATGTGATACATACATTTGTACTCTTCCGTTCACAATTATAAGATGTTTTTAATATTTTAATACTTCCTCCATTTCATAATATAGTGCGCCCACATATCTTGAGATTTAAGTTTGACTGTAAATTTAACCAACAAGACCGATCG
>NC_041392.1:205119030-205136341 GCF_002162155.2 Triticum dicoccoides
CGATACGAATTCAGTGATATAATTTTTGTTTCCGTCACATTTGGTCTTGTTTGTTAAATATACGATCAAAGTTAGGTCTTCGGAAACACGGACACACTATATTGTGGAATAGAAGGAGTATAGACAACATAAAAACTTAAATAAATAAACAAACATGCTAAAACATGTCTATATATATCTGATTCAAAAAAAGTTAGAACATTTTATATTCGCGAACGAAGGAAGTACATACTTATAGAACATGACCGATAGACAGATCACAAAAACTTCAAATTGTGCAGCCATACTGACCGTAACAGGAAACAGTGATGCAGTGAAACAACATGACAACGAGGCGTTTGTGTCATTGGAAAGGCAATAGAAATCACTACAAAAGTTGGCCTGATGAATCTGCCGGGCCTTCGGCGGTCGATCATAGGGATGAAGGCTAAAGCGGCAAGTTGCAGATCGTGAACGTGCGGGCTACGACTGGATCGGCACGACTGATGACTAAGCCATGATCGTCCGTAACTAACAGAGGCCAGCAGCTTGCCATGCATGCAGTTACTGGTGAGCACGAGACGGCGGTGCAATGTTCTCAAGCAGAACAGAACACCAGCAGATGGCCACACGCGACGGAGAACCAACTAGAATATGCATGTGCGATGCATCTTTTACAATGCTCAACAGAGTAATAAAACGATTAACAGGTTCATATTTGGTCATGTAAATGGAGAAGTGAGCACGCCGACGCCATGGCCGGCCGATTTCTCCTCTCCTGGTGTGAGCCATGCTAGCTCTACCATAATACTCCTACATCCATGTGCTTGTTGCTTTACACTGTGAAACGGAAGAAGTGCACTTGAAGTCATCTATCTCATCCCGTGTCTTTGTCAACTGGATGTGGTTTGTCCCTCTCGATCGCCTGCTCGTGCTACCTCGTTGCGCCGTACAGTACTTAACTGCTCCCATGAATCCATCATTGCCCACTACCACAGCTGATCGAGCGGTCGAACCTTGCGCCTGCCGCTACGCCTGTATGTAAGGCAGCTCGCTCCTCCTCTCGTCTCGTCGCTTCAGTACAGAAGCCAGCATCCGTCAAGTCTCTCCTTCCTTTGCCAGTATGCATGACCTCCGCGCGCCCACTATGTGCGGCGCCACTGCGCTCTTCATGGCTCTCTTGCTAGTGCCGGTGATTCCCGTGGCAGAAGCTGCTCGAGTTAAGGTGCAGGCGCCGGATACCCGGGGCGGTACCTACAATGGAAGCGGCACCGTCGGCCGAAAGCAAGAAGACATGGGGGGCGGTGGATGTGGTGGTGGTGGAGGCGGGGGGAGTAGCGGCGGCAGTTCTTGGTGATACGGCTGGGGGTGGGGGTGGGGATGGGGCAGTGAGGGCGGTGGTGGAGGAGGAGGCGGCGGAGGAGGTGGCGGCGGTGGCAAGAGCACCAGGTCGGAGTGGCGCGGAAACGGAAGCCGGCCGGGGGCGGCGCGCGGGAGGAGAGCGCGGCATCGGCCCAGCTACAGCTCGAGAATGTACCGCATGGGGGAGTACGCGCGTTGCACGGCGCCGGGGAGGTGCCGGGGCATGAAGCTGCTGTGCCCGATGCAGTGCGACGGCCCTTGCTTCTACGACTGCGACGCCAACTGCAAGGCGCACTGCCGATTCTAGCTCCATGTGTTGCTGCATGTGTGACTGTTTTTATGATGTGTCAGTGTGGTTGCTCCGTTGATGCCACCGTCTCAGCTTTGTTTTCTTTTTATCCTTCGGTTATATGTTGTGTTTACTTTGGGATCACATGGCTTGTGTTTTCTTGACAGAAGTTTAGCTCAAAAATGCATATTTTTTTAGGTCTCATCCGCCGGTTTGTTCACGCTTGTAAGAAATTTTTTCTAACTCATTGTGCGCACAACCCAAATCTCCACCGCACATCGCCATGCACGTCACATCAGCCGGTACACATTTTTTCAAAAAGAGGCCCTTTATTACTTAAAAAGTTTAAACATTACACCCAGCCTCTACATAACTAAGATGCACACAGCCACACAAAAGTCCTCTGCAAGAACGAAAATAGATAGGCGGAATACAAATATAGAGTCTGTATAACGCCTAAAGCGGAGGTGGGCCAATCCTATGATCATGTTGCCACCCCATGTTGGATAAAAGTATCCCTCGCCGTATCCTCCAATCGTGTACACACCTCCGTAAATAGGTCTCGATTCTCCACGCATTGTAGAAAGGACCATAAACGAAGAGTTCCGGTACATCTGTAGATAACCTCCATTAGAGAAGTACTTTTATCGTTAAAAATCTTATCATTTCTACATAGCCAAAACGACCAAATAACGGCTAGCGCTCCCACCCTAAGAAGAGTTCTAAACCTGTGATCAATCCCATGTACCAGTTGTCAAATATATTGGCAACACTACAAGGAGGATACAAGCCAGAAGCTATCTGGATGACTGACCATATAGACCGAGCCAATTTGCATTGGAAGAATAAATGTTTTATTGTCTCATCATGATGACAAAAAACACATCGCAGACTTCCATGCCAATTCCTCTTGATAAGGTTATCTTTAGTAAGAATGACTCTGCGACGAAGATACCATGCAAATATTTTATTCTTAAGAGGTATCTTCATCTTTCAGATCTTCTTATTATTATCAACTAGCACATCAGACTGGATTAACGCTCTATACATAGACTCCACTGAGAATTTTCCATTCTCATGTAGGTTCCATCAAAATACATCAGACCCATGTGACAATTGCACCGTGGACAACCGTTGAAGCAGGATGTACCACGATTGGAGTCTAGGTCCAATTAAATCTCTTCTGAACGTCACATTTGGCGGAAATGATTCCATTACAGTGGAAATAGTATCACCCTTGTGACGCACAATGTTGTATAGAGCCGGATATTGTTCCTGGAGTGTGGCATTTCCTAGCCACTTGTCCTCCCAGAATCTAATTTCCGAACCGTCCTTAATCGAGAAGGATCCATAGGAGAAGAAATATTTCTTCGTAGCCATTAGACCCGCCCAAAAGTGAGAATCCCCAGGCTTCCAGTATACTTGGGATACCGCCTTGGAGCCCACATATTTCCTCCTCATGAGGGTTTGCCATACACCATTTTCGTCAGTAATTTAAACAGCCATTTGCCGAGGAGGGCCCTATTCTTAACCTCAAGGTCATGAATGCCCAACCCGCCTTGGTCTTTGGGACGACAAACCACACTCCATTTAGCCAGTCGATATTTCTTTCGCTCGCTATCTCCTTGCCAAAAGAATCTTGATCGGAAATAATCCAATCTATGTAAAACTCTTTTTGGCAACTGGAAGAAGGAAATCATATACAGTACCATATTACTTAGTACTGAGTTTATGAGGACCAATCTATGTAATAATCCATATCAGCCGGTACACATGATGTCACATCAGCATGTGCCCACTCTCTCTCTTCTCTCTCCCAAACAAATCATCCCTTTTATTCCACCTTTCCTAACTTAAATCCGTTACATCTTTTCAACTAATATTTCGATTTCAGAAGTTTATATATATTTGAACTCCTGACAAAAGGATCTTTACAACAAGATCAATTTTGGTTCTATTTTGACTAGTTTAAATTTTTCAATAACATATTTCACTAGTTTCAATAACATGTTTCACTCTTTTCAATAATAGATTTCACTCATTTCAATAACATGTTTCACTCTTTTTAACAATAGATTTCACTCATTTCACTCGTTTTGATAACATAATTCACTCATTTCACTTGTTTCAATAGCATATTTAACACATTCCACTCATTTCACTTGTTTCAATAATAGATTTTGGTGATTTCAAAAATTGGTTTTCATCTCATTTTACTCATTTCACTCGTTTTCAATAACAAATTTCACTCATTTCAAAAACTGATTAACTCGTTTCACTAATATCAATAACTGATTTCACTTACCCCGCAAAAAAAACTGATTTCACTTGTTTCAATAACAAATTTCACTCATTTCACTCGTTTCAATAATAAATTTCACTCATCTAAAAATCCAAAGTAGTTGAAATATATTCAATATTAGTCTTATTATAAAGGTCTTTGAGTCATGATTATAAAGAACTAATTTGTTTTGAAATCAGAATATTGGTTTGAAAGATATAAATGATTTAAGTTAGAAAAGATGAAAATAAAAGAGGTGAATTTGTTTGGGAGAGAGAATAGAGAAGAGAGAGAGTGGACATGCAGATATGACAGCATGTGTACCGGGTGATGTGATGTGCTTGACGATGTGTGGAGCAGATTTGAGTTGTGCGCACAACTAGTTAGGCATAGCCTTATTGGATGATCCAACTCTTTCTATTTATCTCAACATGCAGCTATCACTATTGGGAAATGAGTTTAACTATATCACATCTAGATATGATATAATATCTCATATCTAAATATGACACTCAGCAGTATTTGTGATCCTCTTTTGTTTGTTTGTCTCAGATTATTTGTTTGACGCTCCCTTCCCTAGCAGCCGTGGCCCGTTGGCTGCTAGTAATCACTTTGCACGATCTCTCACCCAGCGATCTGACTTCTGGCTGGGGCCTAATCCAAACTTGAGGACCCATTTGTTAGCAATCAAACACGGCACCTGGATGCCTATGCGTTTGAAAACGATTGTAGTATAGCTGTGAGCTTGCATTTTAGTCCAATACGTGTACAACTTTTTTTTAGGGGAACTTGTTGCTTATTTATTCAGAGCTTACAGCTCCATCTGCGTCTAATTCCGAGAGTACACACTCCGGAGCCGCATGGAAGCAAGTTTTACATAGCAAATTACAGCAACCTTCTCTAGAACATGTGCGGCCTTAGTCACAGAGCGTCGCACCCAAGCAACTAAACTCCTGAAAATACCTAAGCAAACTCTTGATCTCTTCAACTAGTTGCCCAGTAGCTGAAAGATCCTTCATTCCGCTTCTAATCTTGCGCACCGCCACCTGTGAATCAGACTCTATAATTATCTTCTGGATGTTCAGTTCTTGTGCCAATTGAATAGCTCTTCGGCAAGCCATTAGCTCCACTGTTTCAGGTTCAGTCGCCCGTGGAAAAAAATGGCGTGTACAACTTGAGAGTTACTTGGAGATGATTAGTACTACCTCTGCAAAGAAATATATGATCTAAACACTCTTATATTTCTTTACGGAGGGAGTATTTGTGAGCAACTTTTGACGAAGGAACATTGTTTCAAACCTTTTAACTTTTTTTAAAGAATGAACATATTTTAAAACTTGCAAACATTTTTTATAAAACACGAGTTGTTTTGATATTTTCTAACATTTTTTGAGAAATCCCTTTTTACTAAAACAAAGAACTTTTCAAATTCCAAACACCTTTTGAAATAGAAAAATGATTAAGAAGAAGAAAAGGAAAACATTTTTGGAAAAAATAAATAAAAGAAATGGAAAGCCAGCAAAGAAAATAAACATAAAAAATGAAAAGCTAGGAAAAAACTGAAGAAACCAGAACCAGCGGCCTCATGGGTTTTATAAGCTAATCAGACCATTCTACAAACGATGCGGACAAAACTGGTCTAACCGGCCATTTTTTTGCTCAAACTGAAAGAAAAACCGAAACCGGTTGAACCGTTGGCACACGCCAGCATCGTTGGGAAAAAGGAAATAAAATGACGCCGCTGGGGATCGACCCTTGGGCGCTAGGAAAGCGGACGACGTCACTGGTTTGTCCCGATAACAAATTTTTGTGGCTCAAGAACACAAACAAATGAATAAGTGAAGTAGCGGTCTGACTGGTAAAAACCTGAACTAGAGGCATCCGGTTCGATCACTGGTTAGGATTTTGAAATAATGCTTGTAAGTGGGATAACACTTACTACGGGGCCAGTTGCGAGTCGAGGTGGACTTGCAACTGGTAGAAGAACAAAAAGAACAACTTGATTGCGAGTCGGTGGTGGACTTGCAACTGGGACAGAAAAAAGATCGGGTCCCAGATGTGTGTCGAGCGTGAACTTGCAACTGAAACAAAAAAGGTCAGATCCAGTTGCGAGTCTTGGGTGGACTTGAAACTGGGACAAAAAAAGGTCAGGCCTTAGTTGTGGGTTGAGGGTGAACTTACAACCAGGACAAAAAAGATCGGGCCTCAGATGCGAGGCAATAGTGGACTTACAACTGGGACAAAAAAATAGGCCTCAGTTGTGAGTCGAGCGTGGACTTGCAACTGAGACAAAGAAAAGATTATGCCTCAGTCACAAGTCGAACGCGGACTTGCAACTAGGACAAAAAAGATCGGGCTTCAGTTGCGAGTCAAGGGTGGACTTGCAACCGACACCAAAAAGGTCAGACCCTGATTGCGAGTCGAAGATGAACTTTCAACTGGGACAAAAAAAGGTTTGGCCTCAGTTGCGAGTTGGACATGGACTTGCAAGTAGAAAAAAAGGTCTGGCCCACTGGCGAGTTGAGGATGGACTTGCAACTAAGAGAAAAGATCGGACCCCAGTTGCGAGTCGAAGATGGACTTGCAACTGGGACGAAAAAAATAGGCCTAGCTGCGAGTCGAGGGTGGGCTTGCAACTGGGAGGAAAAAAATATCAGACCCTAGTTTCGAGTCGAGGGTGGCCTTATAACTAGCACAAAAAAGGTCGGGCCCAGTTGCGAGTCGAGGATGGACTTGCAACTAGGGAAAATTTGTTTCCCCAGAGTCGAGGATGAACCTTGCTTTTGGGAGAATAAATGTCGGTCTCACTACGAGTCGAGTGTGAGCTTGCAAATGAGACAGAAAAGTTAAGCATTAAAGGTGAACATATAATTCTCGTTCACTATGACAAATACGACGTTGATGTGGTTGAATTTAATAAGATATTATTTGTGCACAGTAGAATAAAAACTGACAAAGAAAGAAAAAAAGGATGAGACTAAGATGATTAGAAAATGATATATTTGGTGTATCACTGGTCTCCCAAACATCAAACCTCTTGGCATCTGTTTCCCAATTGCTTTCCAAATGAAAAAAATAAATAAAAGCTGAGCATCGCAGCCCAACATGCGTATAAAACTGCAGCCCAAAAATAAACACAACTAAAAGGACAACGGCCCAACGAACAACACAGGAAACATGGAAACAACCGCTTCATACGTGCCTGTCCGCACAAAAATACAAATCTTAAAGCCTTTGATCACAAAAACGGATGAAGTACAATTAATTTCATTCGGACTGCCTATTCTACATCCGGATGAAATCCAATTCGCTTTCATTCATATTTTTCAGCCAACTAAAGGATGACAAGTGTCCCCTGTCCCGTGTCTCCAGCTCTTTCCGTCCCGCAAATCGTTTGTAAAACAGGACTGCGCAGCAGGCTTTAAACGAGTCCACACCCTACACTTTTCCAACCCGCACAAGGACCAAAACTGATGACATCTAACCACACAGCCGACTAATGACAGTCGTTGTTGCTGTGACTTAACTATACAAAGGGCTAAAAATACACTAACAATACCACTGAAAATGGCAGTGCAGAAACCACTAAAAATGCATAGTAACTCCACTAAAAGACACTGAAATTCCACTAGTAATGAAACTTGCAAAAAACAGTGTAAAATCCACCAAAAGTACATTGTAAATCTTCAGTGGATTTACACTATGAATCCACCAAGAATACACTAACAATTCCGCATGAAATACACAAAAGGAATTACACTGTAAATACTGCTTAAATAACAGTACGAATTCCACTGAGGAAGTACTAAAATTACACTAACAGATACACTGATGAATTACAGAGTAAATTCCACTTTAAAATGCATTGTAATCCACTAAGAATTACAGTGTAAAATAACCTAAAAGTACACCGAAATTGAACTAAGATTTACAGTGTAAATCATATCAAAGCTGCAATATCGACAAAGAACTACACCGTAAAACCAGCCAAAATTACATTGTAAACTTAGAGAAGAATTACAGTGTAAGTCCAGATAGGAACTACAGTGCAAATCCACTTATAAAAACACTGTAAAACCAGTAATAAATACACTGTAATTTTATCAGCTTTACAGTGTAAAATTCACTAAACAAAGTTAACTACACTGACAAAATGCACTGGTACAAGTACAACCACATATAGGAGGACGAACATGGAGAAGCGCCACCAGTGAGGGCGATTCCTCCAAGATCTGGGAGACAAACATCAACAACATGGCTGGAGAAGTAGGAAAAACACAAGGAAAACATCCCTCTCCCCCCTCCTATGCATTCATCACCTCCTATCGTCTCTCTCCTGCCCGAAGAAATCTGGAAGAAAGAACAGATGGAAAAGAGAATATAAGCACACAAAAGAAGGAACCAGCACAAATACTAGGAACAACTAGGATATGGTCACATGTACAACTAGTCTATAATCACAAGACCACTATATACTAAAAACTAGATGCCCAGGTCATAGGTTTCTGAATTTGCAAAAAAGAACATACTACAAGGGACAAAAACCCGCTCAAGATCACTAGGCTAGGAATTCCATTTTGGGGACAAAAACACACTACTAGGCTAGCAATTCCATTTAGGTAAAACTAGTTGAAAATATACAAGGTTGAGGATTACTGCAGTTGAGAGAATATATGACTATTTCCACAAACTATGGAAACTGAAAAACTAAACACTCTTAAGAAACTTTGATCTAACAGTTTGGACACTTCCTCCCTGTTCATAAATAGTTGTGATTGAATGACTGGATATAAGTAACTTTGGAAGTGTAAACTGCTATGAACTGATACTTGTTAACACTGAATATTGATTAGTATTAAGATAAACACTGAAAATAGAAATTAACAGAAAAATGAGTAACCCGATCAGGCTAAAAGCACTGACACTAGAAGGCACTTACGCTAGTAGCAAGAAACAAAAAGAATCTATAAAAGTGATAATAAATAGCAGTTTCTTCAGGTCACACAAGTATATGTCAGATGAAGAAAAATGCTCAATCTAGAATGAACATGGCATAAAAATACGACAAATACAACAACACACTTACGTGGGACACATAGAAATCATATAAGCTTTTTCACACTCAGGGTTATCCATTTCACCATCCTGCATAAATACAAGAGAACATAAAGAGAATAAACTACTGGGACCAAATAAGCTAAGCCACAAAAACAATATACAAAAGGGAAAAAAGAGAACACAAGAAAAAAAGAGAAGGACCTCGGAAACTTGGAAAGAATCGTCCTCAGCAAAATCATTGGGCACAAAAGGATCACCATCTGAATCACCTTGCTCTTCGGAACAAGCAGAATGAATACCCTTACCAAAACACTTCCCGAGTCTACCCATAGATTAAACAATTCCCTAATATATAAATCACATAGAATAAAAAAATACTGAGAAATATGGCATAAAGGATAAACATTATACAAAAAATACAAAACGAAAATGCTTACTACATACCCATTACCAGATACATAAATGGGTTAGGCAAAGACAATATAACAAAAAGAACACATGAACTAAATCAAAAAATACAAATACTTCCATAAAAGTGTAATGTGCTAAAATGCTCCCTCCGTAATCTAATATAAGAGCGTTTAGATCACTACTTGAGTGATCTAAACGCTCTTATATTTCTTTACTGGGGGAGTATAAAATAGCTAATTACAAGGGTATAAAATTAATCACATCAACTGAGCTAAAAGGGGGTAAAATGAACAGTACAAGAAATATTCCAATCAATACATCATCACTGGATTACACACAAATAAGATGACCCGACAAAATAAATTACACAAATAAAACTGGGAAAAAAGAACTAACCAGACATTATCATGCAACTATCCATAAAACACCCTGCAAAAATACCAAAAACTAAGATTAGCATCAAGCATGACAACAACAGAAACCTAAGAAAAGATTTAAAATGAACTAAAAGCAATCAACAGTTGCAAGAGAAGTCCTACACTTACAATGCAACCCAATATGATAACCAGTGTAAAAATCACTGATAAAATAAGTAAATACAGTACAATGCACAAAGATTTACATAGTAAAAAAATTAAGAATTACAGTGTGAATCCACTGAGAATTACACTGTAAAATTCAAAATAAAGAATTACAGTGTAAATCCATTGAGAGTTACACTGTAAAATCCACTAACATACATTGGCAAATGCACCAAAAATTACAGAATTACACTGTAAAATCAACTAAAGTATTACATTACAAGAGCACTACGAATTACAGTGAAGATTCACTAAAAAATAGAATTACAGTGAAAAAAATGTAAATCCAATTAGAATTACAGTGTATCGACTAAGAAAGTTCACTGTAATTCCACTAAGGATTACTGTATAAATCCACTGAGAATTACAGTGTAGATCCGCTGAGAATTTACACTGTAATTCCACTAAGGATTACACTGTAAGAAATCAATAAAATACACTAAGAATTACATTGTAAATCCAATTAGAGTTACAGTGTAAAATCCAGTAACAAAATGTAATTCTTGAAATTTCTGAATTGGAATTCAGGAATGTACATGCACAGATTGAATGGAATTTCCTGAAACCAAAATGACTTGGCATGAGACTAACTGAATGAAATTGAACGGAGCAGCATATATACACATTTACAAAACTACTTCATTGTAAACAATGAAAATGGACTGAAATTAAAGTGTATTATATACTTTAGTTGTCAGGGTGGTGGTTGTGATTATTAGTAGTAGCCTGGCAGTGGCAGTGGCAGTAGACTAGTTTGGTTGGTAGGTAGTTGAGGGCGAGGAAACAAATGAGGATCCCATCCATCCATCCGTACAAGCAAAGCAAGGGTTCTGAACTAAAAGAAACATCATCACATCCGACAGCGACATGGACATGGATGAAATTAGGATCCCCGCATGTCCAGGCGCATGACAACTAGCTGAATTCAACCAGACAATGTAGCTCACATGATAGACGAGATTCAACACAGCAACGGGAAATTACCACACACAACGGACGAAAGGGGAATAGATCTGACCGTGAAATCCTACACACAGCTAACAACAACCCCTAGCGAATGGGGGATAGATCAGGTCATAATCGACGAACATACATCACAGGACCATAAATGCCGGCGGGGGAAATGGAGGCCGGGGTTGGGTACGGTGGCCGAGATATGCTGCCCCTCCGACGCGGACATCAGAGAAGCCGGAGGGGCTTGGGCGGCCGGAGGGAGAGCGCTGGACGCCGGGGCACCCTAGCGAATCGAGGGACAGGGGAGCTCCAAATCTCCATGGATCTCTCTCTCTCCTCTGTTTTTTTTTAAAGCAACATGGCTTTATTACTCAACGTGCGGGCAAATCACCCAACACACAGGCGCCCACTTGGGCTGGTACATCCGTATCCAACTGCATACAGTGGGCTGATTCACATAAATGACCAAGACTAGCAAGTTCATGAGCGACAGAGTTCGCGCTACGACGACAAACAAAGATGTTAAAATGAGAAAACCAAAGCTTTAACTGGTATTTCATGTCTTCAATCACCACTGTGTAGGCCGAAGAATCCACCCTACGCAGGTCCAGCGCCTCCTCTAGTAGTTGCGAGTCAGTCTCAAACTCCACACGAATCATACCAAGTTCTGCTGCCAAGTTGATCGCATGTGACATAGCTGCAGCTTCAGCAGCGAAAGCATCACATATGTTGTCAGTCCGTCCCGCCCGAGCACAGATCAAGTTTCCTTGTTTTGTTCTTGCCGCAACTCCCCAGCCTGCATGGTTCTGCCCGGGCATAAAAGAACCATCGACATTAATCTTGTATTCCATGTCACTTGGCGGTCGCCACCTCTCCGGGTTGTTCTTGACAGGGGGATTTAGAAAGATGTGCACATACTCAATCACATTGCTTCTTGTTCGCCTCGCTACTTTCGATGGCGCTAGAGGCATCTCACCCTCTCTAAGCTTATTCCTGTTTGACCACCAAAGCTACCAGAAAGTGAGTACGTGGAGCCTCTTTTTCTCATCTAGACCCCATACTCTATCATCGCATGCACAGACGTGATTACTTCCAGCTCCATGCGCTCTTTCTCCAAGCCTAAGTCCCTCCACACTTCCTTTATTGTCTTGCATTTGATGAAGAGATGCGCCCCGTCCTCGTCAGCCCTTCCGCAGAAAAGACATTTTGTATCCGCAATACAGATCCCTTTGCGAGCTACATTAGTGCGGAGAGCTAGGGAGTCGTGCTTCAGCCTCCACGCGAACATCTGAATGTTTTTTGGGCACGGTAATCTCCACAGGCGCTTCCATGAATCATCCTTAACCGAGTTCAGATTACTAGGATTTTCCTCGCTGCCACCCACACCGGCATTATGCATATGAAGCTCAAGCTGACGCTGAAGCTTGTAAGCGCTTTTAACGGAGTGGGTGCCTTTGGAATCATAATGCCATGCAATGAAATCCCGAACTCCCTCCCGTAGCGGAATTTGGAGAATATGTTTGATGTCATCCGCCTAGAAGGTGTCTCTCACCAATTGCTCGTCCCACTGACCAGATAACGGATCGATGAGATCAGATACACGCTGTAGGAGGTTCTGTCCCTTGGGTGTCAGGACACGCCGTAACCAGGCCCGTGGAATCCAGGGATCAGACCAAATATTCACTTGGGTGCCATCTCCAATTCTCCAAATGTACCCCTCCCTGAAAAGATGAAGACCATGTAGGAGGCTGCACCATGAATAGGAGATGCCGTCCCTAGGAGCCGCTTCAAGAATCTGTCCGTTGGGGAAATAACGCGCTTTCAGCGTTTGGGCACAGAGGGATTCAGGATGCTGAATCAGTCGCCAAATCTGCCTGGATAGAAGAGCCAAGTTGAAGTCATGCATGTCACGGAACCCTAAACCCCCTTGTGCTTTGGGCTTAATGAGAGTTTTCCATCCGATCCAGTGGGTACAATGGGATTTATCTTGTTGGCTCCACCAATAGTCTCCTACCAATGAACTTAGTTCATCACAGAAGGACTTTGTTAGGTAAAAGCAAGACATTGCAAATGTAGGGATGGCCTGAGCGACTGTTGTGACCAAAGTTTCCTTGCCCGCCTTCGCTATGAGCCTTTCCTTCCATCCATAAACTCTCCCAGCCATTGCGCCTTTGACAAAAGCAAAGGCCTTCCTCCTAGATTTGCCCACATGAACAGGCAACCCCAAGTACTTTTCGTTCCAAGTCTCGCTCTGGATTTGTAGAGCGTCCTTGACACTCGTTTTTACCGTATCACTTGTATTGGGACTAAACATGACTGCAGACTTCTCCAGATTGATACATTGCCCCGAGCACTCCTCATAAAGGTCCAGTATCCTACGCAGCTCTTGTGCCTCTGTTTGTTGCGCTTTCAGCAGAAGGACAGAATCATCGGCGAAGAGTAGGTGCGACACCACCGGTGCCTGAGGACAAATCCTAACACCAGTGATTGTACCGGTCTCCTCCGCATCGTGTAACAGTGCTGACAAACCCTCTACACAAATGACAAAAAGATACGGCGAGGCAGGGTCCTCTTGCCTGAGTCCTCGGGAGGGCGAGAACTACTCAGATAAAACGCCGTTAACCTTGATCTGGTACCGAACCGAGCTAACACAGTGCATGACTAAGTCGATCCAGTGAGTACCGAAGCCCAGCTTTGTCAGCATCTCTCTCAGGAATCCCCACTCGACCCTGTCGTAAGCTTTGCTCATGTTCGCTTTCACCGCTGCGATGCCCTCCTTGCCTCTCTTCTTGTTCAGTAGGTAGTGTGACACCTCATAAGCCACTAACACATTGTCGGTAATCATACGACCAGGAACAAAAGCACTTTGATTCAGAGAAATGATGTCAGGAAGCACAATTTTGAGTCGGTTGGCGATAACCTTCGAGACTAATTTGTAGACCACATTGCAAAGGCTTATCGGGCGAAGATCCTTGATCCTATGGGTATTCTTGACCTTCGGAATGAGAACCACGACCGTGTCATTCCACCCGGTCGGCATAGCTCCACCGTTTATCACCGCAAGAACCTCATCCACCACTTTGTCCCCCATAAAATGCCAATGTTTCTTATAAACGATCGAGGGCATCCCATCAGGGCCCGGGGCCTTCAAATCACCAATGTGGTCTAACGCCGCCTTAACTTCCTCCCTGGTGACATCCGCTTCCAGAATTGCTCGCATTGCAGGAGTCACACGGGGTTTAACCTTGTCAATGAGTTCCGGCAGGTGATTAGCCCCCGTAGAAGTAAACAGGTCCTGAAAATAAGAGTAAACATAATTAGTTAACTCCTCCCCTTCCTTCACCTCAGATCCATCCTCCCTTCTCAGCTTCTTAATCCGGTTGGCTTTCTTCTTCGCAGATGCAACGGCCATAAAATATTTTGTGCTTTTATTGCCATCCCGGAGCCATGTAACATGAGAATGTTGCTTCTCTTTGGTGTTCTTCTTTATCTCCAACTCCTCTACAAGACACCTCAGACGCGCTTCCTCCCTGACTTTTGCTTCTGAAACAGGCACCCGCATGCATGCCTCCAGCTCCCTCCGGGCTCTCCTTAGTCTCCCCTCTAATTCTCCCACCACCTCCCTACTCCACCTTTTCATCCTCCCAGCCACATTGATCATCACAGAAGCAACATCATCCCTCTCCTTCAGGCAGCCTTCCTCCCACGCTCCTTGGATCTCAGCACCACACCCCTCTTCCTGCAACCACCACGCCTCGAATCTGAACCCCCGATCGCCTCCGCTCGCCATACTGGGCACACCTTGTGTGTTAACGATTATCGGTCCGTGGTCTGAGTGGCGAGGAGCTCCGTTGATCACACTGAATTCCGGGAACCATTCGCACCATTTTGCATTGGTCGTGGCTCTGTCCAGGCGTTCACAGATGTACGTATCCACCTCCTTGCTGTGATTCCTCCAAGTGTATTTGTCTCCTTCATATCCAATGTCGCATAAATCACACGCCTCCAAAGCTGCCAGAAAGTTGTCCATAAACCTTTGAGGGCGGACATCACCCCCCATCTTTTCGTCCCCTGTTAGGATCTCATTATAGTCTCCAAGGCATAACCAAGGATGACCATTTTGGTGCTGTTGCCCAAGGATGCGCATCATCTTCCAAGTCTCCACCTTGCGCTCCAGCTCAGATTCACCGTACACCCCCATCAGTCTCCAAATCCTCCCATCCTCCTCCGTTACATCCACATCCACATGTCGCCTCCCATACGATCTTAACGAGATACTTAATCCTCTCCTCCAAAAAAGCGCTACACCTCTACTTCGACCCACAGGATTCCAAACCACCATATTTGCTAACCCCAACGACCATCGAAACTTTTCAAGATCCTTCTCTGTTAATTTCGTCTCCGCCAAAAGCAACACGTCAGGCTCCTCCGTCCTCCCTAGCTCAAGGATGCTACGAACTGCCGGGCCGTTCCCGAGGTCCCGGCAGTTCCAACCGATCAGTTTCATTGATCCCGGCGGGGCTGCTCCGGCAGCCCGACCGATATCTTATCATTGACGTTTCCACCTTGTGCATGGGACACTGGCACATCCTCTCCTACCTTCTCTTCCAACTTACCCTTCTTTCCCAACTTCTCCACTTCATCTTCTTCTTTAGTCCTCCCCCTCTTCCCTCCCACACCCGTGGCCTCCACATGTTCACTTGCCTCCATGGTCCTCTCCCTCCCTTTCTTTCTGTACTTCCTCCCTCCTGCGCCCTTATCTTTGTCTCCACTGCCACCTGATGCAACCCTCCTTTCTACCTTGTTCGTTGGGACCATGGTTTCTGTGTGTGCCTTGTTTGGTACCGCATTGACCACTCCATCCTGGCCAACAGGGATAATCTGCAGATGCTGTTCCGCACTTACACCCAGTTCCAGCTTCTTCGGTTTGCCCTGGCCTCTATGTTTATTATCATTTTTGACAGGCCTAGTGATCTCCTCCTCCTTCCCTGTCCTACCTGAGCCACCACCGCTGGAATCACTCTTCCTCCATGATAGACTCTCGTTTCCACTCCCTGATCTCCCTTCTGATCGGCCAAAACCAAAACTGCGTGTCCCACTTGAACTTCTGCCTCCAGACCTCCATGCTTTCTCCTCCCCCCACCCTCTGCGTTGACCTAAGTCCGCCCGTAGCCATCTTCCAAACTGTGGACTGTCTCCCTTCACAGCTTTCTTATCGCAGTCTTTCTCCACATGGCCGATGATCCCGCATGAGTAGCAGAAATCAGGAAGAAATTCATATTCCAGCCTACAACAATCTCTATCCTCTTCCTCTTCCCCACTCTCCATCGCAGCCTCCCCTTTTGTAACGCCCTCGATGCGGCTATATCTCCTACGTGTCGAGGCACGACTTAGAGGCATAACCGCATTGAAAGCAATGTCGCAAGTTAGGCAATCTTCAAAACATCCCATGTAATATATAGATAATAAAAGGGGAGAATACATAGTTGGCTTACACTCGCCACGTCAATCAAAGTACATAAATAGCATTACATCAACCAAACACTCATGGCCTGACTATGGCGCCCAAATAAAAGACCAACCCAACATGCGACACGGTCTAGATCGCCCCAACTAGGCACCACTACTGATCATCAGGGAAAGACACATAGTAACGGCGTGAGTCCTCGTCGGACTCCCACTTGAGCTCAAGCACATCATCTGGAACGGAGTCATCAGGCCTTGCATCTGGTTTGGAAGTAATCTGTGAGCCACAGGGACTCAACAATCTCGCACCCTCGCGATCAAGACTATTTAAGCTTATAGGTAAGGCAAGGTAAATATGTGGAGCTGCAGCAAGCGACTAGCATATATGGTGGCTAACCTGTTCGCAAAAGAGAGCGAGAAGAGAAGGCAAAGCGCGAACGAATAACTAGAGAATAACCTGCGGCAAGCATTACTCCAACACCGTGTTCACTTCCCGGACTCCGCCGAGAAGAGACCATCACAGTAACCCACACAGTTGATTCATTTTAATTAAGTTAAGGTTCAAGTTATCTACAACCGGACATTAACAAATTCCCATCTGCCCATAACCGCGGGCACGGCTTTCGAAAGTTCAAAACCCTGCAGGGGAGTCCCAACTTAGCCCATGACAAGCTCTCACGGTCAACGAAGGAATAGACCTTCTCCCGAGACATTCCGATCAGACTCGGTATCCCGGTTCTACAAGACACTTCGACAAGTTAAAACAAATCCAGCAACACCACCCGAATGTGCCGACAAATCCCGATAGGAGCTGCACATATCTCGTTCTCAGGGCACACTCAGATAAGCTCTCCATACAACTAAAACCAAACCTCGAGTTTCCCCGAGGGGGCACTGCACAGGACTCTAGTTCGGACCAACACTCAGAGA
>NC_041392.1:205136544-205153543 GCF_002162155.2 Triticum dicoccoides
TCGGGCTCCGAAAACCCAAGGGAAAAAGAGGCTAGGTGGCAAATGGTAAAACCAAGGTTGGGCATTGCTGGAAAAGCTTTAATCAAGGCGACTATCAAGGGGTTCCCATTATCACCCAACCGCGTAAGAAATGCAAATTTCGGGAACATAATACCGATATGACGGAAACTAGGGCGGCAAGAGTGGAACAAAACACTAGGCGAGAGGCCGAGCCTTCCACCCTTTACCAAGTATATAGATGCATTAAGATAACAAGGCAATATAATGATATCCCAACAAGTAAATAATGTTCCAACAAGGAACGGTCTCCAATCTTCACCTGCAACTAGCAACGCTATAAGAGGGGCTGAGCAAAGCGGTAACATAGCCAATCAACAGTTTGCTAGGACATGGTGGGTTAGAGGTTTGACATGGCAATTTGGGAGGCATGATAAGCAAGTGGTAGGCATTGTAGCATAGGCATAGCAAAAGAGCGAGCATCTAGCAAAGCAAAGATAGTAGTGATTTCGAGGGTATGATCATCTTGCCTGCACAGTTGTCAGAGTTGACTGGATCCTCGAAAGCAAACTCAACGGGCTCCTCGTTAGCAAACTCGTCTCCCGGCTCTACCCAAACAAGACAAACAAGCAAACGGAACAAAATCAACCACGTGCAAACTCAAACAACATGATGCAAACATAGTATGCTATGCGGGATGCGACATGTGATGCATATGCAAGATTTGACAAGGAATGAATGAACCTGGCCTCAACTTGGAATTCCAAGTGTGCCACTGGAAAGGTGAGATGAAATCACTTGAAAACGATATAAAGAATGCCGAAATCGGAGTCACGGTTTGGAAATGGCAAGCAATTCAAATATGGCACCGGTCTGCGATATACAGCAAGTAGACACCTAAATGCAACAAGATGAACATGCTACAACACCCAAACATGACAACAAAATACACGGCAGGGATCCATTCATGATGCTTAACAAAAGATGAACACTGAGCTACGGCCAATTCATCCATTAATAGGTTCAAACAAGCATGGCAAAAATGCATTTGATAAACAGATTTCAGACTTAGTGAAATTAACACTTGTCTGGAATTTCAGATCAGGTAGCACACTTTGGAGCATGAAAACTATATGCTACAGGACCTGAACATGAAAAGTAAAGCATGGCATGGAGCTACTCAACGAACTTAACAAAAGTCCCTTAGTGACATTGAGCCAAAAGGGATCCTAAAATACATTTGCAAGCATGTGAACATGGCAAAAACATAATCAGATCATAGACTTAGTGAAAAACTGGAGCATGCAAATCAGATATCAAGTAGGCATGTTTATGAGCTCGATGCACTCACTACAGAGCAAGTCATGACAATCTAAGCATACACCCATCAAGAATACACATTATACAAGCTAGACATGGCAAGAACAATAACATAACATGCACGGATCAACTACAACATCCTCGGCAAAATCGCTAACAAGTAGACAATCTGCCCAGATTCACGAAATAGCAAAAGTAGAGCTCGATTGACTCAAACTAGGGTGCTCCATAATTGCAAACAGAGACATGGATGGATAGAGCACTACAAGATTAACAAATCACCCTTACCGATCATCCTCAAAAGAGGCACGGATCACTAGAAAACAACATGAACATGTGGCATAATGAAATAAACAGATCAAGGACTTAGTGGGATTGCTAAGTCCCTGAAATCAGCATTAACGAATGCACCACTTTGCAAGCTTGTGCTAGTCACCACACACATCACAAAAATACATGGGTTGCACCTCTGGATAGATGGCAAAGCATATAACAAAACACATGTAGAGCTCAGGGGCATATCATGCACACAATAATCATGGCAAAAATGACAAATATCTAATTGGAGCAGCAGATCTGACAATTATCTCAAATAGCATTCTTCCAACAGCATTTAGGGCATCAAGATGAACTCAAATGAAAATAATGCAATGATATGAAATGATGTGCTCTCTGAGACGAACATTTTGATATGCTATATGCCCAAAACGGACCTACGGATGCGGAGTTACGGCACGACGAACATAGCAAAATAATTAGGGTTTAGGGGCAAAAAGTCAACCGAGAAAACTCAGATCTGAGATTTGCACACTTCCCGAGGTTCGTCCTCAAGCTCGCCAGAGATGGAGCTTGAGCTCGTCGGAGAGAGGCCGGCGGGGGAGGAGGAAGCGCGGGGCGGCGCCGGAGTTGGAGTAGAACGGCGGCGGGGCGCGGCTCCGCGGCGAGCCGGCATGGAGGCGCGGCGTGGAGGGCCACCGGCGGGCGGCGAGGTGGGGTGGCGCGGCAGAGCGGCGGGCGCCGGCGAGGAGGCGCGGTGGCGCCGGGTGGAGGAGCCTGCCGGCTCGGGCGGGGAAGAGGCAGGCTCGGGCGGCGCGGAGGGAACGGGCTCGGGGGCCCGCGGCGGGCCGAGCAGGCCGGCAGCGGGGGATCTCCCGGCGCGACACGTGGCGCGCTGTCACTGGCCGGGCGCGGCGGCGGGAAACGTCCGGCCAGGGACATACATGTCCGGCGTGGCGCGATGCGATTTTTAGGGTTTCGGGGGGAAGAAGAAACGTGGATCTTGGAGGGGGTCTTTAAATAGGCATAGAGGAAGCTAAAAGAGTCCAAATGAGGTGCGGTTTTTGGCCACACGATCGTGATCGAACGCTCTAGATGATGGAGAGGGTTTTGGTGGGTTTTGGGCCAAATTGGAGGGGTGTTGGGCTGCAACACATACAGGGCCTTTTCGGTCCCTCGGTTAACCGTTGGAGCATCAAACGAAGTCCAAATGGTAGGAAACTTGACTGGCGGTCTACCGGTAGTAAACCAAGGCCGCTTGGCAAATCTCGGTCCAATCTGGAAATGTTTAATCCCCACACACAAAAGAAAGGTAGAAATGACCACCGGAGGAGAACGGAGCACCGGAATGCAAAACGGACAACGGGGAAAATGCTCGGATGCATGAGATGAACACGTGTGCAAATGCAATGCACATGATGACATGCTATGAGATGCATGACAACGATAACACACACGGAGACAAAACCCGAACCCGAGAAAATAAAATAACTTAATGCCGGAAACGGCAAGAGTTGGATTACATATTGGGTAAATCATATCCGGGGTGTTACAACACTCCACCACTACGAAAGGATCTCGTCCCGAGATCTAGGACTGAAAGAACGCCGGGTACTCAGAACGGAGGTGATCCTCATGTTCCCAGGTGGCTTCCCGGTTGGAATGGTGTGACCACTTGACTTTGAGGAATTTGATTGACTTGTTGCGAGTCTTGCGTTCAGTCTCTTCAAGAATAGCAACGGGGTGCTCACGATAAGAGAGATCTTCTTGGAGCTCAATGTCTTCGAAGTTGACGGTGCGGTAAGGAGTCTTGAAGCACTTTTGGAGCTGAGAGACATGGAACACGTCATGCACATTTGCAAAGTTTGAAGGAAGCTCGAGTTGATAGGCGAGATCACCTCTCTTGCTGACGATCTTGAAAGGTCCCACGTATCTGGGGGCAAGCTTCCCTTTGATACCGAAGCGACGAGTACCTTTCATTGGAGAGACGTGGAGGTAAACATGATCTCCGATCTCGAAAGCCAAATCATGGTGCTTACTATCATAGTAGCTCTTCTGGCGGGATTGGGCTGCTTTGAGGTTATCTCGAATGACTTTGCACATTTCCTCTGCCTCTGTGATTAAGTCATTTCCCAAAAGTTGACGTTCACCGGTTTCAGACCAGTTGAGAGGGGTACGGCACTTCCTGCCATACAGAATTTCAAATGGGGCCTTGCCCGAACTTGCTTGAAAACTGTTGTTGTAGGAGAATTCAGCATAAGGAAGGCAATCCTCCCACTTCATGCCGAAGGAGATCACACAAGCCATGAGCATATCTTCAAGAATCTGGTTGACACGCTCGACTTGACCGCTAGTTTGAGGATGGAAAGCTGTGCTGAAGCGGATGTTGGTGCCCATGGCCTTCTGAAAAGAATCCCAAAAGTTGGAGGTAAAGATGCTGCCACCGTCTGAAGAGATCACTTGTGGAATACCGTGCAGAGAGACAATTCGAGAGGTATAGAGTTCCGCCAATTGAGCTGCAGTGATTGACTCTTTGATAGGTAGAAAATGAGCCACTTTAGTGAGTTTGTTGATTACAACGAATATAGCATCATTGCCACGCTTGGACTTTGGAAACCCAGTCACGAAGTCCATCTCAATGTGGTCAAACTTCCATTCTGGAATGGCAAGAGGTTGGAGGAGACCAGCTTGCCTTTGGTGTTCTGCCTTCACTCTTCTGCAGACATCACATTCATTCATGAACTGAGCAATCTCGCGCTTCATTCGAGTCCACCAATAAGCCTGCTTGAGGTCCTGATACATCTTCGTGCTCCCAGGGTGGATGGAGAGAAGAGAATTGTGAGCCTCATTTATGATCACTTTACGAAGGTCACCTTTGGGCACAACAATACGATCCTCGAGGAAGAGAGTATCCTTGTCATCAAGGCGGTAGCACTTGTACTTGGGTTGGCTCTTGGCAATCCCAATATTCACCTTTTTTACCATAGCATCAAGAAGCTGAGCTTGGCGAATCTGGTCTTCCAAGGTAGGAGAGACTTGAAGGTTAGCGAGGAAACCTTGAGGAACAACTTGTAGATTAAGTTTGCGGAAAGCTTCACAAAGCTTGGGTTGATAAGGCTTGAGAATCAGACTGTTGCAATAAGACTTCCTGCTCAATGCGTCAACAATCACATTGGCCTTGCCTGGAGTATACTCGATACTCGGATTATACTCTTGAATCATTTCGACCCATCGAGTTTGCCTGAGGTTGAGATTAGGCTGAGTGAAGATGTACTTGAGACTCTTGTGGTCAGTGAAAATGTCCACTTTTCTTCCCAATAAGAGATGTCTCCAAGTCAAAAGAGCATGCACAACTGCCGCCAACTCGAGGTCATGAGTGGGGTAGTTCTTCTCGTTGGGCTTTAACTGGCGAGAGGTATATGCCACAACCTTCTTCTCTTGCATCAACACTGTGCCGAGACCTTGGAGAGAGGCATAGCAAAAGACCTCGTACGGTTTGGATTCATCAGGAGGAGTCAGAACTGGAGCAGTGACCAATTTCTCTTTCAAAGTGTTGAAAGCGATGTCACATTCCGGAGACCAAACGTACTTGACGTGCTTCTGGAGAAGATTTGAGAGAGGCTTCGCGATCTTAGAAAAGTTTTCAACGAATCTTCGACAGTAGCTTGCGAGACCGAGGAAGCTACGGAGTTGCTTCACGTTCTGAGGTGGTTCCCAATTCACAATTGCAGACACCTTCTCAGGATTCACCGCAATGCCCTTGCCAGAGATAATATGACCAAGATAAAGAACCTCATCGAGCCAAAATTCGCACTTGGAGAACTTGGCGTAGAACTGGTGTTCCCTGAGCTTATCGAGCACCAAATGCAAGTGCTTGGCATGATCTTCCTTGTTCTTCGAAAAGACCAAAATGTCGTCGAGATAGACCAAAACAAAGTCATTGGTGTAGGCGTTGAAGATGAAGTTCATCATGCGAGAGAAAGTCGGAGGAGCGTTGACGAGGCCAAAAGACATGACAGTGTATTCATATGAACCATAGCTTGTCCTGAAAGCCGTCTTGGGAATATCTTGCTCACGGATTCGAATCTGATGATAACCCATACGGAGATCAAGCTTGGAGAATACTTGGGCACCTTTGAGTTGTTCGAACAGCTCGTTGATGTTGGGAAGTGGGTATTTGTTCCTTATAGTCTTCTTGTTCAATGGACGGTAATCAACACAAAGTCGGTCCGTTCCATCCTTCTTCTTCACAAAAAGAACACCACAACCCCACGGAGAAGAACTAGGTTGGATGAGACCCATTCTCTCTTGAATATCGAGTTGCTTCTTCAGCTCCTTCAACTCTTCAGATCCGAGCTTATAAGGATGCTTGCACACTGGTTCCGTGCTAGACTCAAGATCGATGACAAATTCAACTGGCCGGTGCGGAGGCATTCCTGGAAGCTCTTCTAGAAAGACGTCTTGATATTCGCAAACGAATGGAATTTGCGAGATGGCATCCATTTCACCCTTCTCATTGAGAGAAAACAGGTGGATGGTATCATCACGAGCAGCAAAGACAATTACATCCTCAGACGAATGAGTCAATTGAATCTGCCTGGCTGCACAATCAAGATGCGCCTTGTGCTTAGAAAGCCAATCCATTCTGAGAATAAGATCAATATCCGAGTCACCAAGGATAATAGGAGAAGCTAGAAATTTGTAGTCACCCAACGTGATAGTAATATCCGAGACGCAGAAATTAGCTGTCATATGCTTGCCCGGTGACACGATTTGCAAAGAATTTTGTAGATAATGATAATCGCACTCATACTTTGATGCAAAAGGTTTGGAAATGAAACAATGCGATGCACCAGTGTCAAAAAGAACTTTTGCAGGAACATTGTTAACAGGAAGGTTACCCATGATGACATCTGACGAGTCCTCTGCCTGAGCTGCATTCATCAAGTTGACCTTGGCGTGCTTGGGGTTATGCTTGACCACAACTGTACTTGCCGATCTCACAGGAGGAGGAGGAGGGAGACGCCTTTGGTTGAAGCACTTGTTGGCATAGTGACCCTTCTGTTGGCACTTGTTGCACGTGACCTCTGAAAGCGGATGGTGATATGGAGCACTCGATCTTGGGGCTTGAGACGAAGTCTCGTTCTGAAAGCCAAGGTTGGGTGGGTGGGAAGATCCACTGCCACATTTGCTCTTCTGATACGGCTGACGGAACGGAGGAGGAGGAAGCCAATACTTCTGCTGCTTGGCCACTTGAGTAGAGGAAGGAGGAGTAGCATCTCTGACTCGCTTCTTGGAAGCATCACACCTCAGTTGAGCAGCCTCTTGCTTCAATGCCATGTTGTAGAACTCATCGTACCTCAAGGGCTCAAAGAGAACAAGAGCTAGCTGGATTTCTTCTCTGAGACCACCCCTGAACTGGTATATCATGCTCTTCTCGTCAGGGACGTCCTGCTTAGCAAAGCGGGCGAGCTTCTGAAACAACTTGTTGTAGTCATAGACAGACAAAGAGCCTTGCTTCAGGTTGCGGAATTCCTCACGCTTGCTTTCAACCACGCTTTGAGGAATATGATGAGCTTTGAAGTCTTGACGGAATTCATCCCAGGTAATCACACGGCCTCCTCTGGAATCTTTGTACTGCTGGAACCATTCTGCAGCTTGGTCTTTGAGTTGGAAGGAAGCGAACTTGACAAAGTCCTCAGGTCTGACGTTACTGCACTCGAAATGCTTGCACAAGTCCACAAGCCAATCGTCAGCATCAGTTGCCTCAACACAATTGCTGAAAGACTTTGGCCCGTTAGCAAGGAACTGGTTGAGTGTAGCAAAGTGGTTCTGATTGTTGCCTTGGTTGCCTTGGTTCGCTTGGTTGCGCTCTTGAAGAATTTGCATGATCAACTGTGTGTTTGCATTGGTTGCGGCCATCACAACTTGCCATGCCTCCGGAGGAGGTGGAGGTGGTGGCGGATCCTGATTCTGATTCTAATTTTGATTGCTGCTCTTAGCGGGAGCCATACTGAAGAGGGTGACAACCGTTAGCACATTGACAGATAAAATGAAGCTGAATCAAACGGGTTGAAATTGCAACATATAGTCTTCACATCCGAACAAAATGAACGAATGCATTCCACTTGGAATGGTCACATATCCATAAATTGAGAAGCCACTTAGAATTTAGATAGAGGAATAAATCAACAAGGTACAGATCAAGAACGAATACTCGGTAAGAAATCCCAATCTCAAACCAAATATCCGTGGAAGAAGAACTAAAGCTACAAGAATTCCCACCTATGAAACTCCCGAACCTTTCCGGTTATGCAATCAGGTGTTGGGGATACAGGGGAAGCATAATATCTCACCCAAAACTAGCAAATCCTACATCCAGCTGTATCCATCCTTCAACACATAACCGAGAAAAACTTCGGAAACCATCTACCTCAACCTTCGAAAAGCATCTGTTATACAAGTTATGGCAATACTCCCGAACTCCCGCCCCAGTACTGGGTGGCGTCGAGGTTATCTCACCAACGAACTGCATAAAAGAGATTTTCGATGTCGGCGTACTAAACTCAGGTATTCCAGAACTACAATGATAAAATTGTGACGACAACACCTTGGAGCTCAACTCCCCAGGACACTGCCACAACCCCCTAAAGACAGGAGGCACCAAGAACAATGTTCCCGTCACAAAACCATCGAAACGATTCCAAGATACCCACGTGATCCTAAATTTTTTTTAGTGAAATTTGAGAAGAGAAGAGTCAAAACTCTATGTCAGGATGCCTTAACAGAGCGATGAGGAGACTGGGGAGTAAAAAGAATTCCTAAACTCTCCGATATATAATTCCTAAATGACTCAAAACATTTTTCTAGACTCAACAACGGCTGCTAAAACGATCAAGCAATGGGGGCTCCTAAGGTTGGGGAAGGCTCTGATTACCAACTTGTAACGCCCTCGATGCGGCTATATCTCCTACGTGTCGAGGCACGATTTAGAGGCATAACCGCATTGAAAGCAATGTCGCAAGTTAGGCAATCTTCACAACATCCCATGTAATATATAGATAATAAAAGGGGAGAATACATAGTTGGCTTACACTCGCCACGTCAATCAAAGTACATAAATAGCATTACATCAACCAAACACTCATGGCCCGACTACGGCGCCCAAATAAAAGACCAACCCAACATGCGACACGGTCCAGATCGCCCCAACTGGGCACCACTACTGATCATCAGGGAAAGACACATAGTATCGGCGTGAGTCCTCGTCGAACTCCCACTTGAGCTCAAGCGCGTCATATGGAACGGAGTCATCAGGCCCTGCATCTGGTTTGGAAGTAATCTGTGAGCCACAGGGACTCAACAATCTCGCACCCTCGCGATAAAGACTATTTAAGCTTATAGGTAAGGCAAGGTAAATATGTGGAGCTGCAGCAAGCGACTAGCATATATGGTGGCTAACCTGTTCGCAAAAGAGAGCGAGAAGAGAAGGCAAAGCGCGAACGAATAACTAGAGAATAACCTGCGGCAAGCATTACTCCAACACCGTGTTCACTTCCCGGACTCCGCCGAGAAGAGACCATCACAGTAACCCACACAGTTGATTCATTTTAATTAAGTTAAGGTTCAAGTTATCTACAACCGGACATTAACAAATTCCCATCTGCCCATAACCGCGGGCACGGCTTTCGAAAGTTCAAAACCCTGCAGGGGAGTCCCAACTTAGCCCATGACAAGCTCTCACGGTCAACGAAGGAATAGACCTTCTCCCGAGACATTCCGATCAGACTCGGTATCTCGGTTCTACAAGACACTTCGACAAGTTAAAACAAATCCAGCAACACCACCCGAATGTGCCGACAAATCCCGATAGGAGCTGCACATATCTCGTTCTCAGGGCACACTCAGATAAGCTCTCCATACAACTAAAACCAAACCTCGAGTTTCCCCGATGGGGCACTGCACAGGACTCTACTTCGGACCAACACTCAGAGGAGCACTGGCCCGGGGGGGGTTTAAATAAGATGACCCTCGGGCTTCGAAAACCCAAGGGAAAAAGAGGCTAGATGGCAAATGGTAAAACCAAGGTTGGGCATTGCTGGAAAAGCTTTAATCAAGGCGAACTATCAAGGGGTTCCCATTATCACCCAACCGCGTAAGGAACGCAAATTCCGGGAACATAACACCGATATGACGGAAACTAGGGCGGCAAGAGTGGAACAAAACACTAGGCGAGAGGCCGAGCCTTCCACCCTTTACCAAGTATATAGATGCATTAAGATAACAAGGCAATATAATAATATCCCAACAAGTAAATAATGTTCCAACAAGGAACGGTCTCCAATCTTCACCTGCAACTAGCAACGCTATAAGAGGGGCTGAGCAAAGCGGTAAGATAGCCAATCAACGGTTTGCTAGGACATGGTGGGTTATAGGTTTGACATGGCAATTTGGGAGGCATGATAAGCAAGTGGTAGGCATCGTAGCATAGGCATAGCAAAAGAGCGAGCATCTAGCAAAGCAAAGATAGTAGTGATTTCGAGGGTATGATCATCTTGCCTGCACAGTTGTCAGAGTTGACTGGATCCTCGAAAGCAAACTCAACGGGCTCCTCGTTAGCGAACTCGTCTCCCGGCTCTACCCAAACAAGACAAACAAGCAAACGGAACAAAATCAACCACGTGCAAACTCAAACAACATGATGCAAACATAGTATGCTATGCGGGATGCGACATGTGATGCATATGCAAAATTTGACAAGGAATGAATGAACCTGGCCTCAACTTGGAATTCCAAGTGTGCCACTGGAAAGGTGAGATGAAATTGCTTGAAAACGATATAAAGAACGCTGGAATCAGAGTCACGGTCTGAAAATGGCAAGCAATTTAAATATGGCACCGGTCTGCGATATACAGCAAGTAGACACCTAAATCCAACAAGATGAACATGCTACAGCACCCAAACATGGCAGGGATCCATTCATGATGCTTAACAAAAGATGAACACTGAGCTACGGCCAATTCATCCATTAATAGGTTCAAACAAGCATGGCAAAAATGCATTTGGTAAACAGATTTTAGACTTAGTGAAATTAACACTTGTCTGGAATTTCAGATCAGGTAGCACACTTTGGAGCATGAAAACTATATGCTACAGGACCTGAACATGGCAAAGTAAAGCATGGCATGGAGCTACTCAACGAACTTAACAAAAGTCCCTTAGTGACCTTGAGCCAAAAGGGATCCTAAACTACATTTGCAAGCATGTGAACATGGCAAAAACATAATCAGATCACAGACTTAGTGAAAAACTAGAGCATGCAAATCAGATATCAAGTAGGCATGTTTATGAGCTCGATGCACTCACTACAGAGCAAGTCATGACAATCTAAGCATACACCCATCAAGAATACACATTATACAAGCTAGACATGGCAATAACAATAACATAGCATGCACGGATCAACTACAACATTCTCGGAAAAATCACTAACAAGTAGACAATCTGCCCAGATTCACGAAATAGCAAAAGTAGAGCTTGATTGACTTAAGCTAGGATGCTCCATAATTGCAAACAAAGACATGGATGGATAGAGCACTACAAGATTAACAAATCACCCTTACTGATCATCCTCAAAAGAGGCACGGATCACTAGGAAACAACATGAACATGTGGCATAATGAAATAAACAGATCAAGGACTTAGTGGGATTGCTAAGTCCCTGAAATCAGCATTAACGAATGCACCACTTTGCAAGCTTGTGCTAGTCACCACAAACATCACAAAAATACATGGGTTGCACCTCTGGATAGATGGCAAAGCATATAACAAAACACATGTAGAGCTCAGGGGCATATCATGCACACGATAATCATGGCAAAAATGACAAATATCTAATTGGAGCAGCAGATCTGACAATTATCTTAAATAGCATTCTTCCAACAGCATTTCGGGCATCAAGATGAACTCAAATGAAAATAATGCAATGAGATGAAATGATGTGCTCTCTGAGGCGAACATTTTGATATGCTATATGCCCAAAATGAAGCTACGGATGTGGAGTTACGGCAAGACGAACATAGCAAAATAATTAGGGTTTCGGGGCAAAAAGTCAACCGAGAAAACTCAGATCTGAGATTTGCACGCTTCTCGAGGTTCGTCCTCAAGCTCGCCGGAGATGGAGCTTGAGCTCGTCGAAGAGAGGTCGGCGGGGGAGGAGGAAGCGCGGGGCGGCGCCGGAGTTGGAGTAGAACGGCGGCGGGGCGCGGCTCCGCGGCGAGCCGGCGTGGAGGCGCGGCGCGGAGGGCCACCGGCGGGCGGCGAGGTGGGGCAGCGCGGCGGAGCGGCGGCCGCTGGCGAGGAGGCGCGGTGGCGCCGGGCGGAGGAGCCTGCTGGCTCGGGCGGCGCGGAGGGAACGGGCTCGGGGGCCCATGGCGGGCCGAGCGGGCCGGCGGCGGGGGACCTCCCGGTGCGACACGTGGCGCGCTGTCACTGGCCGGGCGCGGCGGCGGGAAACGTCTGTCCAGGGACGGACATGTCCGGCGCGGCGCGATGCGATTTTTAGGGTTTCGGGGGGAAGAAGAAACGTGGATCTCGGAGGGGTCTTTAAATAGGCATAGAGGGAGCTAGGGGAGTCCAAATGAGGTGCGGTTTTTGGCCACGTGATCGTGATCGAACGCTCTAGATGATGGAGAGGGTTTTGGTGGGTTTTGGGACAAATTGGAGGGGTGTTGGGCTGCAACACACACGAGGCCTTTTCGGTCCCTCGGTTTACCGTTGGAGCATCAAACGAAGTCCAAATGGTACGAAACTTGATAGGCGGTCTATGGTAGTAAACCAAGGCCGCTTGGCAAATCTCGGTCCAATCCGGAAATGTTTAATCCTCACACACGAAAGAAAGGTAGAAATGACCACCGGAGGAGAAAGGAGCGCCAGAATGCAAAACGGACAACGAGGAAAATGCTCGGATGCATGAGATGAACACGTATGCAAATGCAATGCACATGATGACATGCTATGAGATGCATGACAACGATAACACACACGGAGACAAAACCCGAACCCGACAAAATAAAATAACTTAACGCTGGAAACGGCAAGAGTTGGATTACATATTGGGTAAATCATATCCGGGGTGTTACACCTTTGCCTTGTTTGTCTACCCCTTCCTCCTCCCCAGCAAGCGTGAAACCTCTCATAATAGGTCTGTCAATCTGCATCCTTATCTTCACCCTCAGAAATCTACCGGTTGCAACTCCATCCGCACCCGTGTCCGCCTCCACAAACACTCCAATGATATTACCGATGTCCTCTGCTGATTCCACGTTCATCATGCCAAGAGGAAGGTTATAAACCCTAACCCAAATTGGGATATTGTTATGGGCATAATCTTCTGGCCTCTTGCTCGGTACATAGTCCTCCACCACCACAACTTCTTTATCAAACATCCATGGTCCATCTTCGATCGCCTTCCGCTTACCAGACTCTTGATGAAAAGTGATGAGGAACTGATTTACTCCGATCTCCTTACACTCGATCCCCTTAATCGGGCACCAAACCCTGCCTAGTGAGAGGCAGATCGCGTCTGGGTGCGCTAACTTTTCCGAGATGACCTTGCCTACTGCCTGCAGCATCGACGCCTTGCCATTCTCCCTGGATACCAGCCGCACCTTGACGCCCTTCCTCTCCACCTCAGAAAGTTTCAGACCCTTCATTAACCCCGCAACACCATCTACTGCCATGGCTGCACTCCCCTGACCGCCCCCAACCCCTCCTAGGAAGTAGGTGTTTTACGACTGCGCGCCCTAGGGAAGCGCACAGAAGGATTTGGTGGATGGCTTGAGGAATTAGAGTGCTCGAAGGTTCCCTGGACGAAGAACCAGACGACGGCGGCGGAATGAAAGGAACCCTAGGCACCGAACGGAATCGCCCTCGGGATCGCCTCCATAAACTACGGAAAGGACACCAACCGTCACCCTAACGGGACGGACTTCTCTCTCCTCCGTTCTGGTTGCGAGGAGAAGGGAACAGGCGCTGCCGCAGGAAGGACATACTGGCACGGGTCAAAGTGGACGGAAAAAAGCATGAATCTCGTGACAGAGATCGGACGCTCGGAAAAACGGATGAAGTCCAATTAATTTCATTCGGATGAAAAATAGCAATTTCGTTGATCAAACAGACCTGAATTTAAGCTGCTCCTGTGTCGCTCGTAGGGCGACACCGGGGCGTCCGAACCCTAGCCGCCCAGGCCGCCAACCAGAACCGTCGGCGAATGCGCCTCCTCAAAGCAGGTGACACATTCCCCTCCATCTCCAAGGTCGGTCCACGAAAGCTCCGCCCCTCCTCGACTCCATTACGGCCAGTGCTTGTTTGGCTGTCAGGTCGTTCCCGCTATGGCCGGATCGATCTGCGCAGCTCTCGGCCGCCTGCACGCCCCCAACCTCATCCTCGCTGGATCGATCCATGGCGGCCTGCTCCCCGAGCTCAGATCTGAGTCGTGGGCAATACAACAGGTGATGTGTGCTGGTCGCAGCTGCAAACGCGTGCGGCATTGTCGGCTTGCGGCAGCGTGTGCGGCGATGGGCTAGGCCTTGCTAGATGGCGAGGGGATGGGCGGTATGGCGGAGGAGGTGCCGAAGCTTCCTGTGGAGTGGTTGGATTCAATCCACTTTGTGGTCTGCTCGATCTGCCCGTTCTATCAGAGCTGGTGCCGGACGGGCCGTCATCGCCGGATCCACGGTGATGAAGACGGCTGGGCTGTCGGGGTGCTGCTCCAGTGGGGCTCCGGCGTGATGGTGGTGCTGCCATGGCCTTGGGGGTCATCTGCAATGGCAGATCATGTGGCTCCATCACCTATGCCACTCCGGTCTGTGGCGGCGGACTCCATACGGATTGCGCTAACCATCAAAGGTCTTTGTGAGGGTCCTCTCCCTAGATTTGGTGGTTGTCTTCAGTGGGGAGTTGCAAACTACGCGCAATGACTTGACGCAGAGGAATGGATGCAGCGACGGCGATCTTACATCACATGTAGTTGTTTGGATCGTGAAAAAGTGGTGGCGACAACACATAAGTGGCGTTGATGGTGGTGCTATTCGAGTGCCATGTCTCGAGCTCCAAGGTGAAAGCCTAGGTCGGACTTGTGTCAATTATACCTGGCAATGGTGAAGTTTTTACTTCGTTACCTTGTTGAAAGCATTGTTTGGATATGCTCGGACTGGTTCTTCAAGGTGAAAATCTAGATTCTGACCTTCCGTGGTTGGATCTGGTGATGGCGGCGATCAAGCGCCTCTACCTTCCTGAAGGCGTTGCTATTGAAGAACTTCGTCGTTCATGTGATGTCATGAGATGGTCGGTGCGGATATGGTTATTGTTGTAGTTTGCCCATCACGGAACCGATTGGTTCAGGGTTCTTTTTCCTCTCTTTTTTCTTGCCCATGCTTAGCTTTGGTCTTATATGACTTTGCAATTCTTCAGCGAGTTTTTGTGTGTGTTGGTGTTGGCTGTGTACATCCTAATTATGCAGAGGCCGGGTGTGTGTTCAGTATGTTTGTATCCCCTTCATGCTTCATTTTGAGTTAACAAAATCCACCCTTTATCGAAAAAATATAAAATAACTATTCCATAATCTAAATGTGAAATAACAAATCTGTTGAAAATTTGATGTTTGCCGAGTGATGTGGTGTTTGGCCAAGCTCCATATCACGGGTTCTCGGCAAATCCACGCCAGTTTGCCAAGAGCCAGCAGAAAAGTGCTTGGCAAACCCAAAACACTCGACCAATAGGTCCTTTGCCTAGAGCCGGAGACAAAGCACTCAGCAAAACGGAGGCACGTGGCATGACCTTCCGTGGTTGACGGCTCTATATTATACTCCCCCATTTCAAAATAAGTTCCATGGTGGGAGTATTACAGCCATATCGGCAGGCATCAACATATCCATCGCATATATTCATATAAGCTACTCTTTCCGTTTCAAAATAGATGACCCAACTTTATACTAACTGTGTACTAAAGTTAATATAAAATTGGATCATCTATTTTGAAACGAATGGAGTATCAATTTGTGAACTAATATACCGTAGAACAATTGTTCTACGGTTTCGGGGTCAAAAGAAATCAATTTGTGAATTACGACAACAATTATTTGTCCATATATCAACAAATCACAGAAAAATAAGCTCAACAAGCATACAAAGTTCCTTGGGTTTGACACCCTGTATGTCTCGTCAAGGCGTTATATTATGTGCAATGTGACGTTTCCGTATAGCAAGGTATATGTTGTGACTTATAAATTTTGCTCCACAACACTGGTCTTCAACAACCGTTGTGCGCACGTGTGTGCATGTAAGTACTCCCTCGGTTTCAAATTACTCGTCGTGGTTTTAGTTCAAATTTGAACTAAAACCACGACGAGTAATTTTATGTTGAAGTATATTCACACCAAATCTATGTGTGCCATTTTAGTGCGTGCGTGTGTAAGCAGATATTTTATATGTGCGAACCAACCTATGATTAGATGGTTGGATGGACAACAGTATTCCCAGCCCATCAGGATTCAAGTCCTGGTGTTCGTATTTATTCTGAATTTATTTCAAAATTTCCGGTGATGCGCATTCAGTCGGAGAAGGTATTTCCGTCGACTACGAGACGCCTACGGCGACTTCGTAAAATCTCAAGATGATATGCCGACTTAGTCTTTTGAAGATGCTCATAGGAATAGGATGTGCGTATCTACATTCATATGAATGAGTGTATATACGTATTTATGAGCGCTTACATTTGTACTGGGTTAAAAAAACTATTTTGTATACGTACACAACACGGTACATAAGCAAATTGGTCGATTCAATATAGCAGGATGTAATCGATCAATGAATCCGATAATTAATTCAAGGACGCACAGAGATAGACAATCTCTACTTTGTTAGCTGATCTTGGTTACCAAGTGGTTCTACACACTCTAGATCATACGTACTCAAGGCCACGGATAAATGTCAATGCCCCGTTCCGGGAGGCACTAGCTAATCAAGTCTGACAACGAGATATACCAATGCTCGGACCGGTTCGATCATATTCTAGCTAACAGCCAACCGTAGCGGTACATGAAGTTATTGAAGGTTGAAACTTTCGCTCCCGTCTATTAAGTGCACGAGATAGACATAGACGTGCATGCATGCCTTGCGTCGTCTATAAATACGTCAATTCTAGCAGCGATATCATCTCATCCTAAGCTAGCTATTATAACCCGATCAATCTGGTCGTCAGCAATGGCGGTCAAGTCTCTAGTTCTTCTCGGTGTCGTAATAGCCTCGCTCCTGCTTCTCTCTCAGAATGTAGCACATGCTAGAGAGCTCCTTGATGCTAAAGGTTTGTCAAACATATTTCCCTCTCTCTCTCTCTCTCTCTCTC
>NC_041392.1:205154127-205193131 GCF_002162155.2 Triticum dicoccoides
TCATATTTCATAACAAAGTAGACAGAAATTAAGTCATTTCCATGGACATAGTACAGTACCTCAAGCAATGTTCACTAAGCGATTGTATGTATGCAGAGTCCAAGGAGAAGAATGTAAAACCTGCAGGAGGGCCGGGCCTGAAGGACGAGAAATGGGGAGGTGGAAGCAAGCATTATGGAGGGTATGGGAATGGTGGGGGGTATGGTAACGGTGGAGGGTATGAAAACAATGGGGGAGGCTATGGAAATGGGGGGTACAGAAACAATGGTGGTGGGTATGGTGGAGGATACGGAAATTCTAGGCATGGTGGCGGTTATGGCGGTGGAGGTTATGGACCCAGATATGGAGGCGGTTATGGTCATCCAGGCAACGGTGGGGGATTTGGCGGCGGCTTTGGTGGAGGATATGGTGGTGGCGGTGGATACGGTGGAAGTGGATGATACGGTGGTGGTGGCGGGTATGGTGGAGGAGGAGGTTATGGTGGAGGATCCGGTGGTGCCGGCTATCCTTGAGACGGCTATGGTGAAGGAGGTCATAATGAATGAGTAGATATGTATATATGTTTTAACTAAACATCTATGTTGATCTGTGATGTGCTTGAATAAAAGATGTGTCCTTATGCTCACATATAGGTGTAATGTTGAGAAATCGAGCAAGTAAGCTAGGCTTGTGTTGTCTCCTATGTATGAAAGAGAATATACCTTTCAAATTGATAGTGTTTGGCTTTCTAGATGGGCTTTGGTTACTAATGATAAGATGATTAACAGACTAATATGTGCACCAAGTGTAGTCTTGGTTTAGTCCTAGAACTAGTTTTAGAACATGCATTGATGACATCAGATTTGGATTTGAATCCGTGTGGACATCTGAATGTCCACGTGTGTTTACATGATGTGGTCTTAGAGTAAATATTCCTTGTCTGGCCATATTTTAGGCACAAACTATTTTACATAGACTCTATATACACTACTGAAAAAATTGGTGTTTGCCAACTGTCTCGGTCTCTCCGCGGAGTTCCATATCATGGGTTCTCGGTAAACCAAACCTTTCCCGAGCACCACACTTGGCAAACGTGGGCACTCGATAGAGGCTTCAGTTCACTGATAGCTGTCGGAAAAATACTCAGCGATGCCAAAACACTCAACCAATACACACCTTGCCGAGAGCTAGTGACATGGCACTCAACAACCAGGAGCCACGTGGCACAACGTCTGTGGTTGACGGCATTTTTTCTTCTTCATGTACCATTATTTTGATCCAATTTTTTTCCGGAAAGACATATTGAAATGGAAGCTCACGAACCTATTCATTTCGGCACTCCATAGATGGAGTGTTTCGGGACATGTTTGTAGAATTCCCTATGCAAGCGACTCAGCAAATATTTTCAAAATTCATTTTTTACATACAGCAAACGTTTGACGAGTTCTCTCACAAGGAACATGGTATAGTTTAAAGGTGTTCCCAGGTTCTGACACGTGACCCGCTTTGTTGAATGTCGGGGTGCTCGGCAAACAACTATACTAATTTTTAGCAGTGAAAAATCTTTGCCGGTAGTACCTTTACTAGGAGCTCGCCAAATTACCTGCTGGAGTTGACAAAGACAGTCAGGCGCCACTACTACCAAGTATGGTACTCGGTATAGGAGACCTTTGCCGAGTTCACCCCTCGGTAAAACGTATTTTTTTAATAAAATATTTTTTGTAAAGCCATTCAAAACTTAGCTAGGACCACATATACATCACATATAATGCACACAAGCTAGCAACTTGTCGATTACCATGACAATTACAACTAGTCCATATACCAACAAGTCACATAACAATATCAAAAGCATATAAAGTTCACAAGCATAGTACAAGTCACACATAAGATAAGAAACATTGAAAGTTTGAAAGTAGTTCATCAACATGACCTCTCGAAAACATCAACTCCGTGGACGCGGGCTTTGTGATTGTGGAGGAGGAGGAGGGGTATGCTTCATAGCCTTGACACTTCCATGAAGCGCCTACAGTTATCTTTGTTAGCCTTGTATTATAGTGGATGATCGGTTAATATTGGTGGCTATCATGGGAAAGTAGTAACCTTGAACTCTACCTGGAGCATCTCTCTTGCGGCCACTTCTTCCCGTGGTCGTGCCACCTATGCGACCTTGTTGGCCTCCTCCTTTTTCATTCTTTCTCCTTCCAGCTTTGTGGCCCAAATATAGGTTGCAATTCAGGAATGTAGACATGGGTATGAAAGGTGCAAATCTGGAGTCGTGCAATCTCACGCGAATGAGTCATCATTGACTCCTCATGGAGGAACTTGAGCTTGTGCTCGGTGAGTGGATTTGAAATAGTTTGGGATGTGAGGAGGTGGCGTCCGCACCTTTGAAAACGAGGTGGCAACCACTCTTCTTCACACCTCCCACCCTCATGACCAACTATGAATCGGCTGGCTACTGCAGAGGATAAACCAGGGACCCATGTTTCTCCCGGTACACAACTGTGTATGCATCCATCTTCTCCTTGGTTGAGTCACTGTAATACCCTGGTCCCCCTTTCCCCAATGGCCATGTGCCCACGCCTGCATGATGCTAATGTGGCACCCATGGTGTTGTCTCACTTGCAAGAGAAATGATCATGATTAATAAACATATATGCACCTAGAGACAAAATTGACCTTGGAGTTGCAGATACCATCTTTTGGTGGTGAGCTGTCAGAGTGAGGCCGCCCATACATCCATTTTGCATCATGCTTTTATATCGATATTTATTGCATTATGGGCTATTATTACACATTATGTCACAATACTTATGCCTATTCTCTCTTATTTTATAAGGTTTACATAAAGAGGGAGAATACCGGCAACTGGGATTCTGGGCTGTAAAAGGAGCAAATATTAGAGACCTATTCTGCACAGCTCCAAAAGTCCTGAAACTTCACGAAAGTCATTTTCAGAATATATAAAAAATACTAAGCGCAAGAAGTTCTGGAGGGGGGGGGCACACCCTGCCCACTAGGGTGGGGGGCGCGCCCCCTACCTCGCGGGCCCCCTGGTGGCCCTCCGATGCCCATCTTCTGCTATATGGAGTCTTTCGATGAGAAAAAAATCAGAAGCCAGCTTTCGGGACGAGACTCCGCCGCCGCGAGGCGGAACCTTGGCGGAACCAATCTAGGGCTCCGGCGGAGCTATTCTGCCGGGGAAACCTCCCTCCGAGAGGGGGAAATCATCGCCATTGTCATCACCAACGATCCTCTCATCGGGAGGGGGTCAATCTCCATCAACATCTTCACCAACACCATCTCTTCTCAAACCCTAGTTCATCTCTTGTATCCAATTCTTGTCTCTAAGTCCGGGATTGGTACCTGTGGGTTGCTAGTAGTGTTAATTACTCCTTGTAGTTGATGCTAGTTGGTTTATTTGGTGGAAGATCATATGTTCAGATCCTATATGCATATTAATACTCCTTTGATTATGAACATGAATATGATTTGTGAGTAGTTACGTTCGTTCCCGAGGGCATGGGAGGAGTCTTGCTATTAGTAGTCATGTGAATTTGGTATTCGTTTGATATTTTGATGAGATGTATGTTGTCTCTCCTCTAGTGGTGTTATGTGAATGTCGACTACATGACACTTCACCATTATTTGGGCCTAGAGGAAGGCATCGGAAAGTAATAAGTAGATGATGGGTTGCTAGAGTGATAGAAGCTTAAACCCTAGTTTATGCGTTGCTTCGTAAGGGGCTGATTTGGATTCATATGTTTCATGCTATGGTTAGGTTTACCTTAATACTTTTGTTGTAGTTGCGGGTGCTTTCAATAGAGGTTAATCATAAGTGGGATGCTTGTCCAAGTAAGGATAATACCCAAGCACTGGTCCACCCACATATCAGATTATCAAAGTAACGAACGCGAATCATATGATCGTGATGAAAACTAGCTTGATGATATTCCCATGTGTCCTCGGGAGCGCTTTTCTCTATATAAGAATTTGTCTAGACTTGTCCTTTGCTACAAAAAGGATTGGGCCACCTTGCTGCACTTTATTTACTTTTATTACTTGTTGCTCGGTACAAATCATCTTATCACAAAACTATCTGTTACCTATAATTTCAGTGCTTGCAGAGATTACCTTGCTGAAAACCGCTTATCATTTCCTTCTGCTCCTTGTTGGGTTCGACACTCTTACTTATCGAAAGGACTATGATAGATCCCCTATACTTGTGGGTCATCAAGACTCTTTTCTGGCGCCGTTGCCGGGGAGTGAAGCGCCTTTGGTAGGTGGAATTTGGTAAGAAAAAATTTATATAGTGTGCTGAAATTTACTGTCACTTGTTACTATGGAAAGTAATCCTCTGAGGGGCTTGTTCGGGGTATCTTCACCCCGACAAGTAGAGCAAAGAGTTTCTCCTCAACCTATTGAACCTACTGAAAATGAAAATGTCTACTTTGAGATTCCTTCGGGTATGATAGAAAAACTGCTAGCTAATCCTTTTGCAGGAGACGAAACAATGCATCCTGATGAGCACCTAATATACGTGGATGAAGTTTGTGGATTATTTAAGCTTGCAGGTGTGCCCGAGGATGTTATTAAGAAGAAGGTCTTCCCTTTATCTTTGAATGGAGATGCATTGACATGGTATAGGCTATGTGATGATATGTGATCATGGAACTACAAACGATTGAAATTGGAATTTCATCAGAAGTTTTATCCTATGCATCTTGTTCATCATGATCACAATTATATATATAATTTTTGGCCTCGCGAAGGAGAAAGCATCGCTCAAGCTTGGGGGAGGCTTAAATCAATGTTATATTCATGCCCTAATCATGAGCTCTCAAGAGAAATAATTATTCAGAATTTATATGCTCGGCTTTCTGATAGCAATCGCACCATGCTCGATACTTCTTGTGCTGGCTCTTTTATGATGAAGACTATTGAATTCAAATGGGATTTATTGGAAAGAATTAAATGCAACTCTGAAGATTGGGACCTCGACAAAGGTAAGGAGTCAGGTATGACACCTAAGTTTGATTGTGTTAAATCTTTTATGGATACCGATGTTTTCCGTAAATTTAGCACTAAATATGGACTTGACTCGGAAATAGTAGCTTCTTTCTGTGAATCTTTTGCTACTCATGTTGATCTCCGTAGGGAGAAGTGGTTTAAATATCATCTTCCCATAGAAGTAAAAGTAGTTGCACCTATTAAAGTTGAAGAAAAGACTGTCACTTATAAAGATCCTATTGTTCCTACTGCTTATGTTGAGAAACCACCTTTTCCTGTTAGGATAAAAGATCATGCTAAAGATCATGCTAAAGATGAAATTATTGGTCTTGCTTCTATTGTCGTGCCTCCTAGTGATCCTTTAGAACAATATTTGCTAGACCATGAAAATGATATGTTTATGAATGAAAGAAGAGAAACAGATGAAGGTTAAACAGGAACCCATCCTGAAACACAATTTGCCTGTCGAAATCCTAGGGGATCCTCCTCCACCCAAGGGTGATCCCATGTTTGAGCTCAAACCGTTACCTGACACTCTTAAATATGCTTATCTTGATGACAAAAAAGATATACCTGTTATTATTAGTGCTAACCTTTCAGAGCATGAAGAAGAGAGATTATTGAAAACTCTGAAGAAGCACCGTGCTGCTATTGGATATACTCTTGATGATCTTAAGGCATTAGTCCCACACTATGTCAACACAAAATAAATTTGGAGAAAGATGCCAAACCAGTTCGTGATCACCAACGACGGCTGAATCCTAAGATGAAAGAAGTGGTAAGAAAGGAAATACTAAAGCTCCTTGAGGCAGGTATAATTTATCCCGTTGCTGATAGTCAGTGGGTAAGTCATGTCCATTATGTCCCTAAAAAGGGAGGTATTACTGTTGTTTCTAATGATAAAGATGAATTGATTCCACAAAGAATTATTACAGGTTATAGGATGGTAATTGATTTCCGCAAATTAAATAAGGCTACTAAAAAGATCATTACTCCTTACCTTTTATTGATCAAATGCTAGAAAGATTATCCAAACATACACATTTTTGCTTTCTAGATGGTTATTCTGGTTTCTCTCAAATACCTGTGTCAGCTGATGATCAATCTAAGACCACTTTTACTTGCCTGTTCGGTACTTTTACTTATAGACGTATGCCTTTTGGTTTATGTAATGCACCTGCTAACTTTCAAATATGCGCGATGGCTATATTCTTTGACTTTTGTGAAAAGATTTGTGAGGTTTTCATGGACGATTTCTCCGTCTATGGATCCTCTTTTGATGATTTCTTAAGCAACCTTGATCGAGTTTTGCAGAGATGTGAGGAAACTAACCTTGTCTTGAATTGGGAGAAGTGCCACTTCATGGTTAATGAAGGTATTGTCTTGGGGCATAAAATTTCTGAAAGAGGTATTGAAGTTGATAAAGCTAAGGTTGATGCTATTGAAAAGATGCCATGTCCCAAGGACATCAAAGGTATAAGAAGTTTCCTTGGTCACGCCGATTTTTATAGGAGGTTCATTAAGGACTTCTCAAAAATTTCTCGGCCTCTGACTAATTTATTACAAAAAGATATACCATTTGTTTTTGATGATGATTGCGTAGAAGCATTTGAAATACTTAAGAAAGCATTAATCTCTGCACCTATTGTTCAGCCACCTGATTGGAATTTACCCTTTGAAATTATGTGTGATGCTAGTGATTATGCTGTAGGTGCTGTTCTAGGGCAAAGAGTTGATAAGAAATTAAATGTTATTCAATATGCTAGTAAAACTCTAGACAATGCTCAGAGAAATTATGCTACTACCGAAAAAGAATTTTTGGCAGTTGTATTCGCTTGTGATAAGTTCAGACCTTATATTGTTGATTCTAAAGTAACTATTCACACGGATCATGCTGCGATTAAATATCTTATGGAAAAGAAAGATGCTAAACCTAGACTTATTAGATGGGTTCTCTTGCTACAAGAATTTGATTTGCATATTATTGATAGAAAGGGAGCTGAGAACCCCGTTGCAGACAACTTGTCTAGTCTAGAGAATGTTCTTGATGACCCACTACCTATTGATGATAGCTTTCCTGATGAACAATTAAATGTCATAAATGCTTCTCGTACTGCTCCATGGTATGCTGATTATGCTAATTATATTGTTGCTAAATTTATACCACCTAGTTTCACATACCAGCAAAAGAAAAAGTTTATCTATGATTTGAGACATTACTTTTGGGATGACCCACATCTTTATAAAGAAGGAGTAAATGGTGTTATTAAACATTGTGTACCTGAGCATGAACATGAATAGATCCTACGCAAGTGTCACTCCGAGGCTTATGGAGGACACCATGCTGGAGATAGAACTGCACACAAGGTATTGCAATCCGGTTTTTATTGGCCTACTCTCTTCAAGGATGCCCGTAAGTTTATTGTATCTTGTGATGAATGTCAAAGAATTGGTAATATTAGTAGACGTCAAGAAACGCCTATGAATTATTCACTTGTTATTGAACCATTTGATGTTTGGGGCTTTGATTATATGGGACCTTTTCCTGCCTCTAATGGATATACACATATTTTAGTTGCTGTTGATTACGTTACTAAGTGGGTAGAAGCTATTCCAACTAGTAGTGCTGATCATAACACCTCTATTAAGATGCTTAAAGAAGTTATTTTTCCGAGGTTTGGAGTCCCAAGATATTTAATGACTGATGGTGGTTCACATTTTATTCATGGTGCTTTCCGTAAAATGCTTGCTAAGTATGATGTTAATCATAGAATTGCATCACCTTATCACCCATAGTCTAGTGGTCAAGTAGAATTGAGCAACAGAGAGCTTAAATTAATTTTGCAAAAGACTATTAATAGATCTAGAAATAATTGGTCCAAGAAACTTGATGATGCTTTATGGGCCTATAGAACTGCATATAAAAATCCTATGGGTATGTCTCCGTATAAAATGGTTTATGGTAAAGCATGTCATTTACCTCTTGAGCTAGAACATAAGGCATATTGGGCCATTAAAGAGCTCAATTATGATTTCAAACTTGCCAGTGAGAAGAGGTTATTTGACATTAGCTCAGCTGATGAATGGAGAACCCAATCCTATGAGAATGCCAAATTGTTTAAATAAAAAAGTTAAAAGATGGCATGACAAAAGGATACAAAAGCGTGAGTTTAATGTAGGTGATTATGTATTGTTATACAACTCTCGTTTAAGATTTTTTGCAGGAAAACTTCTCTCTAAATGGGAAGGTCCTTACGTTATCGAGGAGGTCTATCGTTCCGGTACCATAAAAATCAAGAACTTCGAAGGCACAAATCCGAAGGTGGTGAACGGTCAAAGAATTAAACATTATATCTCAGGTAATCCTATAAATGTTGAAACCAATGTTATTGCAACCGTAACCCCGGAGGAATACATAAGGGACACTTTCTGGAGCATTTCAGACTTCGAAAAGGAATAGGTATGTGGTACGGTAAGTAAACTGACTCCAAAACAGTTCTAATGGCAATTTTCTTCCGTTTTGGAATATTTAGAAAAATAGAAAAATAAGAAGCAGTCCGGTAAGGACACGAGGGCTCCACGAGGGTGGAGGGCACACCCTACCCCCTGGGCGCGCCCCCTACCTCGTGGGCACCTCGTGTGCTCTCCGGACTCCGTTTTCTTACACGTTACATATTTTGGTTGGTAAAAATTCATTATAATCTCCCGGAGGTTTTGACTCCCGTATCACGCAAATATCTCTCGTCTTTGTTTCGAGCTGTTTTTCTGACAGATCTAGGTCGTCATGTCGTCTTCAAGTGCCCCCAAGGACAAGTTTTTCGATAAGTTCATCAACCCCTACCTCGCGGAATTGCTGCAACACCCTCAAACCATTGAGATGCGTGAGGGGTTGTTGCACATCCGCGATGTTGAGGGACCAAGGAAGACCGGAAGCACGGAGGCAAGGCTTGAGGCATTGGAGCAAGAAGTTTTCAAGTGCCAGGAGATGGTGGAGCATGGACTTGATTCCAATCACATTATGATCATGGAGTTCACCAATAACCACAAGCTAGACGTCAAGGACATTGGGGATGCCATCTTCAAGCTTCATGAGAAAATCGAGCACCTCCAAGCCCAGATCTATGACATGCAAAATCAAAACTGTGAGTATGAATATAGATTCAAGAGGATGAGTTTGGCTGCAGATTTGAGGTTTCAGGAGACTCGATCATCCTTCTATTATGGTGAGCCTATGCCTTGGAAGAAGGACGACAAGCCTACGCCATCAACAAAACCAACATCTTCTTCACCAACAAAGGATACATAACCACATGGGTATGGGCACTCCCCTTGGCAACTGCCAAGCTTGGGGGAGTGCCCCAGTATCGTATCACCATCACTTTTACCTTTACCGCTTTTCTTAGTTCGATCCTTTTGATAATGTTTTGATCTAGTAGAATAAAAGTTCTTAGTATGATCTAGTTGTGAGTTTTGCTTTATGATCCTTCTATGTAATCGAGTCCGTGAGCTATATATAATAAAGATTAGTGTTGAGTCAAGGGCTTGATTGTTTTGCCATGATCTTGAGTGAATAAAATAAAATAGAAAGAATAAAAAGAAATAAAAGGGAGCATATGGATCTTATGGAGAGTAATGAGCTCACATAGAAAGAGTATGATGAATAAAAGTTGTTGAGAGATTGACAAACATAGTTTTGGTCATCGTTGCAATTAATAAGAAGTAATAAAGAAAGAGAGGTCTTCACATATAAATATACTATCTTGGACATCTTTTATGATTGTGAGCACTCATTAAAATATGACATGCTAAAGAGTTTACGTTGGACAAGGAAGACAACATAATGGGTTATGTTTTCTTACATCTGAGATAAATTATATTGTCATGGATCATCCAACATGATTGAGCTTGCCTTTCCCCGTCATGCTAGCCAAATTCATTGCACTAAGTAGAGATACTACTTGTGCTTCCAAACACCCTTAAACCAGTTTTGCCATGAGAGTCCACCATACCTACCTATGGATTGAGTAAGATCCCTCAAGTAAGTTATCATCGGTGCAAGTAATAAAAATTTCTCTTTAAATATGTATGACTTATTAGTGTGGGAGAAAATAAGCTTTATACGATCATGTGATATGGAAGAAATAAAAGCGATAGAATGCATAATAAAGGTCCATATCACAAGTGGCAATATAAAGTGACGTTCTTTCGCATTAAGACTTTGTGCATCCAACCATAAAAGCGCATGACAACCTCTGCTTCCCTCTGCGAAGGGCCTATCTTTTACTTTTATCTCCTACCTTGCATAAGATTCATGGTGATCTTCACCCTTCCTTTTTAAATTTTATCTTTTGGCAAGTACAACATGTTGGAAAGATCCTGGTATATATGGCTAATTGGATGTGAGTTTTCATGAACTATTATTGTTGACATTACCCTTGAGGTAAAACGTTGGGAGGCAAAACTATAAGCCCCTATCTTTCTCTATGGCCAATTAAAACTCCATACCCATAAGTATTGCGTGAGTGTTAGCAATTGTGAAAGACTATATGATAGTTGAGTATGTGGACTTGCTGAAAAGCTCTTATATTGACTCTTTCCTATATTATGATAAATTGCAATTGCTCAAATGGCTGAGATTATAGTTTGTTAGTTTTCAATGAAGTTTATGATTCATACTTGAAATTGTGATTTAATTGTTACTCTAGCATAAGAGATCATATGACAAGAATTATATAAGTTGTTGTTCTAAGAATGATCATGATGCCCTCATGTCCGTATTTTATTTTTATCGACACCTTTATCTCTAAACATGTGGACATATTTTTCGATTTCGGCTTTCGCTTGAGGAAAACGAGGTCTAAGCTTGGGGGAGTTGATACGTCCATTTTGCATCATGCTTTTATATCGATATTTATTGCATTATGGGCTGTTATTACACATTATGTCACAATACTTATGCCTATTCTCTCTTATTTTATAAGGTTTACATAAAGAGGGAGAATGCCGGCAGCTGGGATTCTGGGCTGTAAAAGGAGCAAATATTAGAGACCTATTCTGCACAGCTTCAAAAGTCCTGAAACTTCACGGAAGTCATTTTCAGAATAAAAAAAATACTGAGCGCAAGAAGTTCCGGAGGGGGGGGGGGCACACCCTGCCCACGAGGGTGGGGGGCGCGCCCTACCCCCTGGGCGCGCCCCCTGCCTCGTGGGCCCCCTGGTGGCCCTCTGATGCCCATCTTCTACTATATGGAGTCTTTCGATGAGAAAAAAATCAGAAGCCAGCTTTCGGGACGAGACTCCGCCGCCACGAGGCGGAACCTTGGCGGAACCAATCTAGGGCTCCGGCGGAGCTGTTCTGCCGGGGAAACCTCCCTCCAGGAGGGGAAAATCATCGCCATCGTCATCACCAATGATCCTCTCATCGGGAGGGGGTCAATCTCCATCAACATCTTCACCATCACCATCTCTTCTCAAACCCTAGTTCATCTCTTGTATCCAATTCTTGTCTCTAAGTCCGGGATTGGTACCTGTGGGTTGCTAGTAGTGTTAATTACTCCTTGTAGTTGATGCTAGTTGGTTTATTTGGTGGAAGATCATATGTTTAGATCCTATATGCATATTAATACTCCTCTGATTATGAACATGAATATGCTTTGTGAGTAGTTACGTTTGTTCCTGAGGACACGGGAGGAGTCTTGCTATTAGTAGTCATGTGAATTTGGTATTCGTTCGATATTTTGATGAGATGTATCTTGTCTCTCCTCTAGTGGTGTTATGTGAACGTCGACTACATGACACTTCACCATTATTTGGGCCTAGAGGAAGGCATTGGGAAGTAATAAGTAGATGATGGGTGCTAGAGTGACAGAAGCTTAAACCCTAGTTTATGCATTGCTTCGTAAGGGGCTGATTTGGATCCATATGTTTCATGCTATGGTTAGGTTTACCTTAATACTTTTGTTGTAGTTGCGGATGCTTGCAATAGAGGTTAATCATAAGTGGGATGCTTGTGCAAGTAAGGACAGTACCCAAGCACCGGTCCACCCACATATCAGATTATCAAAGTACCGAACGCGAATCATATGATCGTGATGAAAACTAGCTTGATGATATTCCCATGTGTCCTCGGGAGCGCTTCTCTCTATATAAGAATTTGTACAGGCTTGTCCTTTGCTACAAAAAGGATTGGGCCACCTTGCTGCACTTTATTTACTTGTATTACTTGTTTCTCGTTACAAATTATCTTATCACAAAACTATCTGTTACCTATAATTTCAGTGCTTGCAGAGAATATCTTGCTAAAAACCGCTTATCATTTCCTTCTGCTCCTCGTTGGGTTCGACACTCTTACTTATCGAAAGGACTACAATAGATCCCCTATACTTGTGGGTCATCACTCTACCTGGAGCATCTCTCTTGCGGCCACTTCTTCCCGTGGTCGTGCCACCTATGCGGCCTTGTTGGCCTCCTCCTTTTTCATCCTTTCTCCTTCCAGCTTTGTGGCCCAAATATAGGTTGCAATTCAGGAATGTAGACATGGGTATGAAAGGTGCAAATCTGGAGTCGTGCAATCTCATGTGAATGAGTCATCATTGACTCCTCATGGAGGAACTTGAGCTTGGGCTCGGTGAGTGGATCTGAAATAGTTTGGGATGTGAGGAGGTGGCGGCCGCACCTTTGAAAACAAGGTGGCAACCACTCTTCTTCACACCTCCTACCCTCATGACCAACTATGAATCGGCTGGCTACTGCAGAGGATAAACCAGGGACCCATGTTTCTCCCGGTACACAACTGTGTATGCATCCATCTTCTCCTTGGTTGAGTCACTGTAATACCCTGGGCCCCCTTTCCCCTATGGCCATGTGCCCACGCCTGCATGATGCTAATGTGGCACCCATGGTGTTGTCTCACTTGCAAGAGAAAGGATCATGATTAATAAACATATATGCACCTAGAGACAAAATTGACCTTGGAGTTGCAGATACCATCTTTTGGTGGTGAACTGTCAGAGTGAGGCCGCCCAGGACGTGTGACGGGCCCTTCATCCACGGTTGCTCCTCCCTTTTTCTAATGTGCTGCACCTGCCACGTAGGGTCGCACCACATATCCGTGAATGTCGCCCAACAATCAGCTGGGATCCATGGCTCCATCACCGCTACTCAGACAAAATACATCATATGATGAATAGAAGAAACAAGCAGCTACTAATGTAAGTAGTACCAAGCAATGATGTTACTTACCGATAAGTACTCATCTTCCTCCCCTCGTCTTCCGGGGGGCGACATCTCATCTCGGTCGTGTATCACACAATGTGCTTCACGTCAGAGAGACGGTTCTTGGAAGCTCTCTCTGCCATCAGGCGTGCCTCAACCAGGTGCCCATCTTGGCAGGTAAAGTGTTCCAACAACATTGCAAATAGTAGTTAAATATTTACCAAGCATCGAATATGGACCAATGCAGGGTGGAATATACCTACCCGCATACCTCGGTAGATCCGATGGGACTTGTTGTCACACTCGTCATCCCAGGCGGCGTTGTACTTCTCCCAAGTGAATCATGGGGGTGATTACACCTTGTCATTCAGCTTGTCCATGTCAGGGAAGTTCTCCTTCAGAAGAGCACCAATGATGTGGTTCACTTGCTGGTGGTGTGAAGCCGCTTGAACGAGTTCCCACTAACTACACAATGAAAATGAATGTCATATGTCAGTGTTCAAATATTATATGCCAATAACTTGTAAGGACATCATTTACTTGTCTCAGCAGGATCAAACAACAGGCTGGTGCTCAAGAGGCGTGAGCTTTGGTACCTCCGACTAACCACATCCAGATCGCTTCTTCATACCTGTAGAGCTAGAGGCAGACGCCTCCTCGTCCTCACACACCATCTCATGCACCTCCTCCTCCTCCTCCTCGTCAAGAGTGTAGATATCGTGGTCCTCCATGGCAGCGGGTATAGAACCACTTGAGGAATAGTAGCCATGGTCGCCACTGCCAGAAAGCCTCATTGATTTCACGAGTCACTTGATGCTTGAAGAAGCACCTTCTATAAGAAAGACATAACCAAAAGAACACATATTAATATCATCATCACAATAACATGGAAAAATTCAAGAAAATCTTCCCATCCCTGATGTCTTTGAAATAAACAATTTAAATAAAAAGAAACATGGAAAACAAGTTGTCATGGCACATATCATATGCACAAGAACTGATAAATACTTCAGTGCAAGTAGAGCTAGCATGGTACATTAGTACCACATTAACATCATACAAATCTTAATTAAATGGTACATTCACTAATGCACTGCATTACCTACTACGTCAACACTACATCTATATCAAACTATCTGGCTATATTACTCTGATAATGGAGCTCTACTCTAGATCGAAGTCTGAGAAGCTGGGCAACGAGTAGTTAGAGTCGGAGGGGACAGGTAGAGCCCCCCTCCCCCTACTAGTGGGGCTCACCTTGTGATCATTGGCGGTTGACCGAATCCATGGCAACGGGTCATTGCTCTCCTTCAGCTCGTCGACGAACTTGTCAAGCTCGGTGAAATACTTATGTTTCTCGACACAACGGTGGGCCTTCTCCCAGTGATTGGCCTTGACCTCCCATTCTTCCTTGATGGACTAGAGGAGAGCGTCGTTCTCATGGAGAGCTGTGGGTCCACCTGAAAAAGTGATGCCAAGTAGTCCTCACTCGAACGCTTGGCGGCGAGCTGCGCATGGGCCATATAGTCCTCTTCGTCCTCATCCAATGAGTCAACCGTAAAGGGAGCATAGTCGTTTATTTTTAGAAATTATTTAGATCAGTTTCATTGAACTAATGAAAAGGTCACAATATGTAGTTATGAAGAAGATGAATTAATTAGCTAATTAAATTAGTTCATTAGAGTACCAAAAGCAAAAAGTATAAGCATTTTCACGGTAAAGCTATGGGTGCCACTTTAGTGTGTACGTGTAAGCAGATAATTTTATATCTCTATATAAGGACATCTCCAACACGGACTTTTAAAACAGACACACTATCTATTTTTGGAAGGGTCCGTGGATAGTGATACGGGAGCCGGCTATTCAACCCTATCAAACGTCTAGACACATTTCAAAGGAAATTGGAACAAACCAGGAAAATTTCATGCAAATTGGACAATTTTCATTTAAACAAAACCGATTCATTAAATTTTTGACATATTTCAACTAACCAAAAGTGCACGATACTTTTTTAACCTTGTGTAAATGTTCGCGGCCATGGCGGCGGCCGTGTCCCATTTCCTATCTTCCCCATATTCGGCAAGCTCACCGGCCATGAGCCCGAGGAAGTGAAGCGGCGAGAAGGGAATAATAAGACGTGGGGGCACAACCCACATGGGACACCAGGCGTTCCCATGTCCCATGTACTTCTCTTCCTCAATGTAGTTCGTCGTGTCTTTGACGCCGGCTATAGACGGACCGACCTCATGATCGTTGCGGCGAAAAGCAAACCGCGTGGGCGGTGCGTCCGACAGGAAGCTTGCGACATCCGTTGTCGTCTACGGCTCCTCTTTGTTTGCCTCCACACCGATCTTCATGAATAGAGTGTCCCTCTTCACCCATAAGATACGCAGCTGCTATCGCTTGTGGCGAATGTCGCAGGCGCTGTGCATGGACTGGTACAACGCCCACTGCTCATCAAGGAAGCCCATATCCTTCGTGACCATGGCCACGACGACATCGTCGTTTTCCTGCTCGCCGGCGATTTGCCCCTCCACGAGCAAGTGCTCGTTGAGGAGATGGAGGTTGTAGTGTTGGTCCTCCTGCGTCTGCCGGAATGCCCACACAGGCGGAGCCAGCTGCTTTTCCACCATGACGGTGTTGAAGTGCGTCTACGCGGGCGGGGGCGCCGGCTCATCGTTGGATGCCTACTCCGTCGTTTCACCACTGACCTCCGGTGCGCTTGCCCGCAAGCCAGCCTCAGTCCGCCACACATGATGGGCCTGCCAGTCGGTCGCAATGCCGGCCAACTCCTGCTTTTGCTTCGTCTAGAGACTCTCCCACATCGCTCTAGAGCTCGCGATCATGGCGGATGTGGATGTGTTGTGGAGTGGGTCGTGCCGGTCAAGGAGGCGGCATTTGGGTGTCGGCCAGGCCAAGCGGCAGGTTGTATCAATGCGGGCGCCAGAGTGGGTTTCTCGGTCGCCCCTCTTGTTTAATGCCGGCAGGCGGACGGACTGGAGCCGGTTTGAATGCTCCGTCGAGAGTCTCTCCTACATTGCTCCAGTCATGTCCGGTCACACATCTCTGGAACATGCATGGAGACCGAGTGTCCCTCTTGCCCAGCATGCCGCTTCAATGTTGACTCCAGTGAGAGGTCGCTTCCGTTTTGAGCCAGCATTAATGTAAAGAAAACGCTCTAGAGCTGTGCTGACCGGCATGAATGTGCAGCAACTACTTCGTGCGGGAGAGGCAGCGGGCGCGTGATCGGTTTTTGGGTGGGTCTGGGTGTCAGACGCGTACGTGACAGAGGTCTGGATGTCCGCAAAGATCCCCTGGTTCGCGTCCAGCTTTTAGAATTTTGGATATCCCGACTGATCATGTTGGATGACACACTGGGTCCGGACAGCTACGTCCAGACTTAGGCCAGTGTTTTAAGGGTCCGTGTTGAATATGTCTTTATACTGTACGTTAGCAAGTGAATCAATAGCCAGGATATAGTCGATCAATGAATCTGATAATATTTAATACACGGATGCACAAAAGTGGCCAATCTCTACTTCGTTAGCAAGTGGTTCTACACTCTCGATCACACGTAAATCCACGGATAAATGTCAGTGCCCCGCTCTGCGGGTGGGGGTAGCTAATCAAATGTGACAAAGAGATATAGCAAAGCTCGGTCCCGGTTTGATCATATCCTAGCTAACAGCCAACCATAGCGGTGCATGGAGTTATCGAACGTTGAAACTTCTAAAATTGGAGATAGGCATAGGCGTGCATGCATACATGTCTTGCCTCTTCTATAAGTACGGCAATTCTAGCAGCGATATCATCTCACCCCAAGCTAGCTATTATAACTCGATCAAACTGATCATCGCCAATGGCGATCAAGTCTCTAGTTCTTCTTGGTGTCGTACTAGCCTCGCTCCTGCTTCTCTCCGAGGATGTAGCGGGTGCTAGAGAGCTTACAGATGCTAAAGGTTTGTAAAACATGCTCTCTCTTATAGTACGTATTTACTAACACAGTAGACTACACAACTCATACTTCATCCTATATATGCACGGCTACCTATCTACCTCGAGCAATGTTCACTACTTGCCTACCTCATGCAATGTTCACTAAGGAATTGTGTTCATGCAGAATCCAAGGAGAAGAATGTGAAACCTGCAGGAGGGTCGGGCCTGCCTAAGGAAGAGAAGTGGGGAGGTGGAAACAAGCATGATGGAGGATACAGAGACGGTGAAGGGTATGGAAACGGTGGAGGGTATGGCGCTGGTGGATACGGTAATGGTGGGGGATATGGAAACGGTGGCGGAGGTTATGGCTATGGAGGTTATGGAAACAATGGTGGTGGGTATGGTGGAGGATACGGCAATTCTGGGCACGGTGGCGGTTATGGGCGTGGTTACGGCAGTGGAGGCTATGGACCCGGATATGGTGGCGGGTATGGCAATGGCGATGGAAATGGTGGATTTGGCAGCGGCTTTGGTGGGGGATATGGTGGTGGCGGCGGATATGGTGGAGGTGGAGGATATGGTGGTGGTGGCGGATATGGTGGAGGTTACAACGGAGGATCTGGTGGCGGTGGCTATCCCTGATATGGATATGTGCAAGAGCCAAGATGTTACAATGGTTGGAACTATGAAAACAACAACTAGATATGTGTTTGTGTTTTAACTAAGCATCTTTGTTGAAATGTGATGTGGTTAAATAAAAGTTGTTCCTTATGCTCCCATTAATAGGAGCAAGGTCTGTAAGGTTGAGAAGTCAGGCGAGCAAACCAACTTGTGTTGTTTTTTATCTTATGTATCAAACAGAAGATATCTTTTAAATTGTAAGTGTCTTTGATTATTGTATTTTATTAGAACACGAGGAGATATATGTGCCTATGTATTATGATAGAAAGAATCTATGATCTAGATGAGTAGCCCCATGGCGCCAACAAGGGTGGCAGCCCGAACGGTCAACAACAAGGGACTTATGGTACTACTCTTCTTAAAGTATTGTTTCCTACTGTCCGTCACTCATGACGATGATCAATTACTCTATCGACTACCGCAAGGGAGCAAAGAGGTGTGCTTGAAGACATGCCGGCTCCGCTCAAGTCAAATGCACCTTAGCAAGGAAATCACCGCCGAGTTGACGCCCTCACGAAAGCTTTGGTGGGATGGATAGTTGTCAAGAGGTCCACCATTGAAGGATATAATCATTCACCGTTAGGGCACGACGGCCAAGAGCCCGAGAACGATCCAGCGAAGTACACCATTTGATAAGTAAAAACAGTGGAAATCATAGCCATCTTCGATCAAAAGCACCTCACTTTTTTTCCAAATCCTTCAACCGAGCCATTGTTTCAAACATGTTGACTTGAAATTTCTAACATATTTATCATAGTTTAAGAACAATATGATATCATCAGCATATCTACATATGACAACACAACTAGGATTTAGGAATGATATAGAGGTTGACATAAAGAAAAGGAATGCCAAGATACGCAACATGAATACATGACATGGTAGTTTGGCGGGGAAAACGATTTTCTGGCCTGCCTATCTAATCCATTGAATCGACCTAAACTGTAATCTCCCAATCAAACTCAACCAAAATCATCACAATGATTTCTGTTTAATACCAAGGACCACTGGCGCCACATCAAGAGTCCTTCGCACATGCACCCTCATGCTTAGCCGCGGGTGTACAAGCACAGAGGCCTAAGTAGCGCCTGAAGAAGGCAGAGAATTGATGCCCAACCATTTCATGATCAAATTCTCCAATTGCAAATCTTCGACTACCAGAAAATCATCAGCATTACATCATTCAAGGAACCACGAGCAATATGTGCAATCATCTACAGATTAGCCACAAGTCGACGTGGCACCATATGAATTTGATGGCGAGTTGGATAGCCTTTTTCACTTGTCAAGCAAATGTTTTTTAACATGGTACAATCGAAGTCGCTCACATACATGAGCATACACTCACCCTTATGAACGCATGCACACCCTATCCCTATGAGCATCCTTGATAGACTAGGAAGCATAGCATCTTGAGATTTACGAAGTCATCTTAGGCGCCTCACAGTCGACAGAAACATCTCATCGCACTAAACGAACATCGGTCGGAAGCCCTGAAATAAATCTAGGACATGAACTCTGGTGGGCTGAGGTCCTCTTAACCATCCAACTACAGGTTGATTCACAACTGGTCAAGAAAATGTTGTTCTCATAATTCTTGCTTCAATACAAATGTGGTATTTAAATAGATCGAACGGCTATTACCCAAGGAGACATGAGGTCAGTTTTTGCTTTGGGTTCTTCAGGCTAGTTGTTACTAGACCATTGGGTTGGCCCGAGTTCCTCAATAGAGCAAAGGGGCTATCAGGAAAGGGGGTCACATGAGGCCTTCAGTTGACGCCTGTTAGCGTCTATGAGGGAAGACCCAAAATCACTAGCAAAGGGGTGCCTGATGAAGCTATGTATCTAGGGTAGGGTCATAGGCCTGACCTGGACGCCCTCCTCAAGGTCAGCGCCCTGAAGCCAGAAGCATTCAAAGGGTACCATCATCCACTCGACCAGAGGCATTCCACTCGGAAGAATCAATGACACTCGACCATCACAGAAACCACTCGACGTACAGAAGACCTAAAGCCACTCTACGCAACAACAGTCGGGCGTTTACTCATAGAATTAATTATCGTTTATATCACTTAATTGCTAGCGTTACCAGTAACGTTCCATTCTTAATGTACATTGAACCCCGTGTAACGGAGGAGAGCTGGGGTCCTGGCGCACTCTATATAAGCCACTCCCTTCCTCTGGGACAAGGGTTCGCATACTTTGTAAACATACACATATACACAATCTAGTCAATTGCCTCTGGGCACCGAGACGTAGGGCTATTACTTCCTCCATGAAGGGCCTGAACTCGTAAACTCCTGTGTACAACTACTCCATAGATAGGATCTTGCCTCCTCATACCTACCCCCATTCTATTGTCAGTCTTAGACCCACGACAGTTAGCGCCCACCTTGGGGCAGGTGTCTTAGCAGTTTGTTGGAGAAGTTGCGATTTTTCTGATTCCCATCATCATGGTTTCCGGCGGAGGGTTGGCTGAGGGCCGTGAGATCCATCTTGGCGTGCTCGTCTTCATCGCCGACAGCTCTGCTTGGCTCCACGAGGCTCCACTCAACGTCAACACGCTCCCCGTCCGCAGAGCAACGCACTTCCGCGCGTGCGTCCGCGGCGTCCTTCTTCGACAGCCGTCGACTCAGTATCAGTCGGCTCCTACGATGTCCTTGCTCCCCTCTGCTCGCCGGCGCAAGCGATCCGGTCGGTCACGACTCCAGTGGTGGGTGAGGCATGTGGTGGCCCACCAATCGGCCACCCCACAAATCGCGGCAATTGAGCCCGATGAAACTCTCTACGGCCTGTTCGACCTGTCGGCTGGCTCCATCGAGACTGCATCCGAGTGCGACAGCAGCGACCCCGCGATGGAAGTCTTGATGGTCAATGGACCACGTAGTCCTCCCGGCTTCCCCCGCGACGACGGTGGTGATGACGTCGGCGATCCGTCGCGTGTCCACGAGGAGTACCGCCCCGAACCCCTCTCTTCGCAGCAGAGGGAAGATCTTCGCCGCCGCAATATGGATGTACTTCACACTCCTATCGTTGGAGAAACCCCCGAGACCCGTGTAGGGTAACGCAGCAGAAAACAAAAATTTTCCGACCTACGCACCAGCCCAGGACCACTATGGAGACTACATACATGGTTTGATCTTTTTCGTTACCGACTCGTAGCGCAGCGGGAAGTAGAGTCGATGATGATCGGCGGTGCAGATCCCCGCAGCTAGGATTTACAACCTTCCAACCGCGAGGATGTATACCTCATCTGCTCCTCAGACAGCTCTCCGGGAGGCGGTCGAATAGCCCCCCGGACGGTGTCGCGGACAGCCCTTCGGGAGGACCTTCGAAACTCGAACGGTCACTCGGACAGCCCTTCGGGAGGACCTTTGAAACTCGGACGGTCACACGGACAGCCCTCCGGGAGGCACTCATGAACTAAGACCGAAACTACGATCTCTCTACATAGTTGCACACATACGGTGTCATCTATCCGGCAGGGCTTCGCCGTCCAGAACTAGTTCCTGCCGGAACCCAGACAACCTTTCGGCTCTACGAAACTATTTCTTGGGGAGGGAGAGAGAAGCCAGATCATTGCATGACACTTGTATGTGAGAATGGAAGAGGAGAATGGCAGCCCCTTCTCCTCCTTTTATAGGCCAAGGCAAGGGGTGGGGTGATGGAGGAAATACCAAAACACCCATGCTACATGTCCCACATGAAGGGTGAAATGGTAACTCCAGTGGGGCACCAAGGGGACACCATGGAGGCACCCCCTTGGCCAGCCACAACCTTGCCCCCTCCCATGGGGGGGGGGGCAACAAGCCACCAACATGTCTCCTAGAAACATGGGTGCTCCCTAGACAAAAAGCCACCAAACATGTAACCCCCGATTCATGGGATCTCGTCCCCTCGTGCTGAGACAAGATGTTTTCCGCAAAACAGTTTTTCTGAAAAATTCCGGAAGGTCCCAGAACATTTCCGGCACCCTCTAAAATTCTTCTGGGCATGATCCGAAACATTTCCGGTGTGGTGATTTTTATCAGCGAAAAGCAATAACGGCGGTTACCACAGCTCCGGAACATTTTCGGTTTTTCTCTCCGAAAATTCCCAAAAGTTCCCAGACCAATTCTGGGGCCCTCTAAGAATTTCCAAGCGAGTGCCGAAACCATTTTGACCTAATAATATATTCCTAAACAACTTTTCGGTTTTACTGAAACTCTTTCGGTGTTCTCTCTCCGGAACTCTTCCGTTGTCTCCGAAACTTTTCCGGTGACTTTCTCTCAGACTCCCTATCTAGTATTCAGCAGATAGATGACCCTTAAGCGTGTGACCCTATGCTACCTCTTGAGCACTGCGTTGGTTTTCCCCGAAGAGAAAGGGATGATGCAGCAAAGTAGCGTAAGTATTTCCCTTAGTTTTTGAGAACCAAGGTATCAATCCAGTAGGAGGCTACGTGCCAGTCCCTCGTACCTGCACAAAACAAATAAATCCTCGCAACCAACGCGATAAGGGGTTGTCAATCCCTACACGGCCACTTACAAGAGTGAGACCTGATAGATATGATAAGATAATATTTTTGGTATTTTTGTGATAAAGATGCAAAGTAAAATAAAAGCAAAGGAAATAACTAAGTATTGGGAGATTAATATGATGAAGATAGACCCGGGGGCCATAGGTTTCACTAGTGGCTTCTCTCGAGAGTATAAGTATTCTACGGTGGGTGAACAAATTACTGTTGAGCAATCGACATAATTGAGCATAGTTATGAGAATATCTAGGTATGATCATGTATGTAGGCATCACGTCCGAGACAAGTAGACCGACTCCTGCCTGCATCTACTACTATTACTCCACTCATCAACCGCTATCCAGCATGCATCTAGAGTATTAAGTTAGTGAAAACAGAGTAACGCCTTAAGCAAGATGAGATGATGTAGAGGGATAAACTCATGCAATATGATGAAAACCCCATCTTGTTATCCTCGATGGCAACAATACAATACGTGCCTTGCTTCCCCTACTGTCACTGGGAAAGGACACCACAAGATTGAACCCAAAGCTAAGCACTTCTCCCATTGCAAGAAAGATCAATCTAATAGGCCAAACCAAACTGATAATTCGAAGAGACTTGCAAAGATAACCAGTCATACATAAAAGAATTCAGACAAGATTCAAATATTGTTCATAGATAGACTTGATCATAAACCCACAATTCATCGGTCTCAACAAACACACCGCAAAAAGAAGATTACATCGAATAGATCTCCACAAGAGAGGGGGAGAACATTGTATTGAGACCAAAAAAGAGAGAAGAAGCCATCTAGCTACTAACTATGGACCCGTAGGTCTGAGGTAAACTACTCACACTTCATCGGAGGGGCTATGGTGTTGATGTAGAAGCCCTCCGTGATCGATGCCCCCTCCGTCGGAGCTCCGGAACAGGCCCCAAGATGGGATCTCGTGGATACAGAAAGTTGCGGCGGTGGAATTAGGGTTTTGGCTCCGTATCTGATCGTTTGGGGGTACGTAGGTATATATAGGAGGAAGGAGTACATCGGTGGAGCAACAGGGGCCCCACGAGGGTGGAGGGCGCGCCTAGGGGGGAGGCACGCCCCCTACCTCGTGGCCTCCTCTTTTGTTTCTTGACGTAGGGTCCCAGTCCCCTGGATCACGTTTGGTGAGAAAATCACGTTCCCGAAGGTTTCATTCCGTTTGGACTGCATTTGATATTCCTTTTCTTCGAAACCCTGAAATAGGCAAAAAAACAACAATTCTAGGCTGGGCCTCTGGTTAATAGGTTAATACCAAAAATAATATAAAAGTGGATAATAAAGCCCAATAATGTCCAAAACAGTAGATAATATAGCATGGAGCAATCAAAAATTATAGATACGTTGGAGACGTATCACCCTATAGGTTCGGTGAAGTATAGACATGACCTGGAACCCCTTCCGATCAATGATCAACATCGGAGCCGTGGACACCCATATTGACCCCTATACCCACACGAATGAATATTCGAGTGAACCTCCAGTTGTCGTGTGCTATTCCTGTTGCTTCGTGATATGTTACAAATACCCGAGGTGAGATTTACTTGCATCCCTGTGGATCAACTACTTGTCCACTATGCTAGTTACCTCGTTAGTGGTTTTGTCCTCTTTTCTCATTTCTGTGTTGCGGCATCCCTATGATCAAATCACACTGTGTCTGGCCAGACGATGATGGATACCGTAACACCGAGAGGGCCTGAGAATATCTCTCCATCGTCGGAGGAGTAAATCCCAATCTTGAGCTATCAAGTTACTTGACACACTTTTCCATGAACCCGTAAGCCGCCGTAATAGCCACCCATTTATGGATGAAGTTTAACAAACCCCAAAGTTCATGAAGCAAGTATGAAGAAACTCGATACTCTCATGGTCTAAGGAATTATGCAAACGTTAACCATCTCTGTGTTATGTACCATTAACTTGTGACGAACGAATCTCATAGCATAACATCAATCCGGGTCAATTCAACACAAATGTTCTCTTAACATTGTGCCCTCAAAATTGCTGGCATAGACATGCCCATGACCAGGAAAACAGAATCATCATGCAACACTTGAGCTAGTCTTAGAGGCCAGACTAGGAATACTTCTTGCCGTTTATTGTTCCAAACGTGCATATGAGTCTTCCTCCGAGCCTTGTGTTATTGCAGACTCGAGAACCATAGCAGTTATAGCATGGAACATAAACATAATTATGAACATGGAGATAAGTAATAGCATTTATTATTGCCTCTAGGGCATATCTCCTACAACCCGGGCATTGGAGGAGGCGTGCCTGGCCAACTTGGCTAAGCGCACTCGACTAGAGAACCTCCAGCACACACTCGACGAGCGTGCTCGGCAGCGGATTCCTGAGTCCAGCCGACGACAATGTTTTCTGCCTCTGACTTAGGTATACCGAACTCCGATCCAGAATCTCATAATTGCAGCCAAATAGTAGAGTCAATTCAGCCTTCCCAGTCGAAAGCTGGTCGAGGTTTGATGCAGATTAGGGCTTTACTCCGGGTAGCAGGAGAGCAGAATACAATAGTATCTCAGTCGCGGAATAAGATTCATAGCAGATCTATGGTGGCAGACACTGTCCAATCTGCTCACAGCCCAAGATCACCTCCGCGACGTGAGGGACGTGGGCACTGGCAGGATCAGTATAGGAACCATGAGCAGTATGATCATCGACTTGACCACGACGACCGTCGTTGAGTGCCCATGCCTCCTCCGAGGAGTGGGTCATACGTGCATCGGCGACAAGAGGACAGGTGCCCCCATAGAGGCGAACAAAGAATTCCAGTCGACCCCAGAGAGCCAGGCTTTGATGCGAGATCTATTCTCGTTCAAGGTCTGGTTGACATGAACAGGGCACACAGAGAGGGCCATGATAGAGATTATCCGACTGGAAGCAGGGTGCATGTTTCAGGTCCCGAGTGTTCCAGCAGAGCCATCAAAGCAGCAGTGATTCCTCCCAACTTCAGGTTGGCGACTGGAGTCAGCAAGTTCACTGGAGAGTCCAAGCCTGACACTTGGCTTGAGGACTACCGAGTGGCTGTGCAGATTGGTGGCGGCAATGATGAAGTGGCCATGAAGCACCTTCCTTTGATGTTGGAGGGCTCAGCCAGAGTGTGGTTGAATCATTTAGCACTTGGAAGCGTATATAGTTGGGAGGAACTTGCCTGAGTGTTTGTTAGAGCCTTTGAAGGTACATGCAAAAGGCCGGCGGGGTTGACAGAGTTGCAGTCCTGTGTGCAGAAACCGAATGAAACCTTGAGAGATTATATCCAGAGATGGATCACATTGCACCATACAGTGGAGAATGTGTCGGATCACCAAGCAGTTTGTGCCTTCAAGGAAGGTGTTAAGTACAGAGAGTTGAACCTGAAGTTCGGTCGGACAGGAGATATGTCCCTGAGTTGAATGATGGAGATTGCCACCAAGTATGCCAATGGTGAAGAGAAAGACCGACTCCGGAGTGGCAAGCACAAAACAGTCGCCCAAGAGACCAGAGGAGGGAATTCCAGTCGGAAACAGAAGCGCAAGGCCGAACCAGCTGCTCCTGGTGAAGCTTTAGTTGTGACCCTAGGGAAATTCAAGGAGAAGCCCAAAGGGCCCTGGACTTCCAAGAAAGTTAAAGATCAAGATGGGAATGATGTGTTGGATCTACCATGCCACATTCATACCAAAAAAGATGAAGAGGGGAATCTCATTTACCCTAAGCACACCACTCGACAGTGTCGTCTCCTAATCCAGCAGTTCTGAGAGAAACAACCCAAGGAGAAGGAAAAGGAGTCGGACAAGGGTGAGGAAAGGAAAGAAGATGATGATGGTTTTTCCAATGTCAATTCCACTTTGATGATTTTTGCTGATGTTGAGAGCAAAAGTCGATTGGAAGTTATTAACAGAGAGGTGAACATGGTTTCTCCGGCAACACCCAGTTATCTGAAGTGGTCCCAGACTGCCATCACATTCGACCAGTCAGACCATCCAGCGCATATAGCCACCCCTGGGAGGCAAGCACTGGTAGTCGACCCAGTTGTTGAAGGCACTCGATTGACTAAAGTGCTGATGGCTGGCGGTAGTGGCCTGAATATTCTTTATGCTAAAACCTTGAAGGGACTGGGCATTCCGATGTCCAAGCTTAGTGAAAGCAACATGAGCTTCCATGGTGTTATACGTGGCAAGAAGGCTGAATCACTCGGCAAAATCACCCTTGAAGTGGTTTTCGGTGATTCCAAGAATTACCGCAAGGAAAAGTTGAAATTTGAGGTAGTGGATTTCAAGAGTGCTTATCATGCCATTCTGGGTAGGCCTGCTTATGCACATTTCATGGCTCGACCATGTTATGTGTACCTCAAACTGAAAATGCCTGGCCCCAGAGGAGTGATAACTATCACTGGCAATCGGCAGAAGGTAGAACAGTGCTTCCAGAAGGGCTCAAAAATTGCCGATGCACAAATGGCAGTAGTAGAATTGCAAGAGTACCAGAAAAATGCAGATCCGAGTGATTTGCTGTGAGCTAAGAAGCCTGCCACAGACTGCATTTCAGTCGTCTGGAGAAACGAAACTGATTCATATTCACCCGACTGATCCCAATGCTGCTCCGACTCATATTTCAACGACACTCGACAACAAATAGGAAGAAGCGCTCATCCAGTTCCTCCGTGAGAACTGGGACATCTTTGCATGGAAACCTTCTGACATGCCGGGTGTACCCAGGGGACTGGCTGAGCATCGTTTGTGAGTCGACCCGAAAGTGAAACCTGTCAAGGAACATCTCCAACGGTCCGCCATCCAGAAGAGAAAAGCAATTGCTGAAGAAGTGGCTCGGCTCATGGCAGCTGAGTTCATCCGAGAAATCTACCACTCCAAGTGGCTCGCCAATGTTGTCATGGTCTCCAAGAAGGATGGTTCACTTTGCATGTGCATTGACTTCAAGCATATCAATCGGGCCTGTCTGAAAGATCATTTTCCTCTCCCCCGCATTGACCAAATCATCGACTCGACTGCGGGGTGTGAGCGTTTGTCTTTTTTGGAGGCCTATTCCGGGTACCATCAGATTTGACTGTATGGACCTGATGAGATAAAAACAGCTTTCATCACTCCATTAGGATGCTTCTGTTATGTCACCATGCCATTCGGCCTGAAGAACGCCGGAGCCACATTCATGAGGATGATCCAGAAGTGTCTGCTCACTCAAATCAGTCGGAATGTGGAAGCATACATGGATGACATTGTGGTCAAGTCACGTAAGGGTTCCGACCTGCTGGCTGACCTTGTTGAAACCTTTGCCAACCTTAGAAGATATGATATCAAGCTTAATCCATCAAAGTGCACATTCGGAGTTCCTAGAGGAAAGTTACTCAGTTTCCTCGTTTCCGAACGAGGGATCGACGCTAACCCAGAGAAAGTTGGTGCTATACTTCGGATGAAATGCCCCGTGCGTGTGCACGATGTCCAGAAGCTTACTGGTTGTTTGGCCGCCTTGAGTCGATTCATTTCTCGCCTCGGTGGAAAGGCATTGCCTCTTTACCGACTGATGAAGAAGTCTGATAAGTTCAAGTGGACTCCCAAAGCTGATGCAGCATTTGCAGAGCTCAAAGCCCTGCTTTCCACCCAGCCGGTGCTTGCTGCACCAATCAGCAAAGAGCCTTTACTGCTTTATATTGCAGCCACTGGACAAGTTGTCAGTACAGTACTCACGGTCGAGCGGGAAGAAGAAGGAAAAGTCTATAAAGTTCAACGCCCAATATATTATGTTTTTGAAGTTCTGACTCCATCGAAGCAAAGATATCCACACTATTAGAAGCTTTTTTATGGGATTTACATGACCACGAAGAAGGTTGCACACTATTTCTCTTATCATTCCATTACAGTCGTCAGCGACGCTCCATTATCAGAGATTCTGAACAATAGAGATGCAATTGGTGGAGTGGCAAAGTGGGCGATTGAACTCCTTCCCCTGGACATCAAGTTTGAGGCAAAGAAAGCTATCAAGTCCCAAGCAATAGCAGATTTCCTCGCCGAGTGGATCAAACAGCAACTTCCATCCCAAATTCACTCGGAGCATTGGACCATGTTCTTCAATGGCTCCAAGATGCTGAATGGATCCGGTGCTGGGATGGTGTTGGTATCCCCCTGTGGTGACAAACTCAGCTATGTTCTCCAGATTCACTTTGACTCTTCCAACAATGAAGCCGAATATGAGGCACTTCTGTACGGGTTGCGTATGGCCATTTCACTCGGCGTCCGTCGCCTCATGGTCTATGGCGACTCGGATTTAGTGGTCAATCAGGTGATGAAGGAGTAGGACGTCAGAAGCCCAGCTATGACTGGTTATTGCAATGTAGTGAGAAAGTTAGAAAAGAGGTTTGAGGGGTTAGAGCTCCATCACATACCCCAACTGAAAAATCAAGCAACTCATGATCTAGCAAAGATAGGTTCCAAGAGGGAAGCCATTCCCAGCAATGTGTTCCTGGAACATATTCATACACCTTCAGTTCAAGAAGATCCTTTCACTGAAGAGCCCCCGCAACCAAAGAGTGCCACTGATCCGACTGAAGTCGAGGTTCCAGCCGTGGTCGATTTGATCATGGAGGTTTTGGTCATCACTCCCGATTGGACGGTACCATATATCGTGTACATTCTTAGAAAGGAACTCCCAGAATATGAAGAAGAGGCTCGACAGATCATCCGTTGATCCAAAGCCTTTACCGTGATAAGAGGACAGTTGTTCAGAGAAAGTGTGACTGGAGTCTGCCAGAAATGCATAACACCTGAAGAAGGTCGAGTGATCCTCAATGACATTCACTCGGGGACCTGTGGTCACCATGCATCCTCTCGGACCATTGTGGCCAAAGCATACCGAGCAGGATTTTACTGGCCACGAGCAAATGAGATGGCAAAAGAAATAGTCGACCAGTTTTACACCAACATGTCTCACAAGCCTGCGTTGGCCCTGAAGACCATTCCACTCGTCTGGCCTTTTATTGTTTGGGGATTGGATATGGTTGGACCTCTGAGGACTGGTAGGAGTGGATTCACTCATGTGCTTGTAGCAGTCGACAAGTTCACCAAATGGATTGAAGCCAAGCCTATCAAGAACCTTGAAGCCAGTACTGCTGTCAGCTTCATGATACGTCTCCAACGTATCTATAATTTTTGATTGCTCCATGTTATATCATCTACTATTTTGGACTATATTGGCATTTATTTTCCACTTTTATATTATTTTTGGGACTAACCTATTAACCGTAGGTCCAGCCCAGAATTGCTGTTTTTTTGCCTATTTAAGTGTTTCGAAGAAACAAAATATCAAACAGAGTCCAAACGGAATAAAACCTTTGGGAACGTGATTTTCTCACCAAACGTGATCCAGGAGACTTGGACCCTGCTCCAAGGAACAAAAGAGGCGGTCACAAGGGTGGGGAGCGCCCCCCTAGGGCGCGCCCCCTGCCTCGTGGGCCCCATGGTGCTCCTCCGGCGTACTCCTTCCTCCTATATATACCTATGTACCCCCAAACGATCAGAAGAGGAGCCAAAAACCTAATTCCACCGCCGCAACTTTCTGTATCCACGAGATCCCATCTTGGGGCCTGTTCTGGAGCTCCACCGGAAGAGGGCCGTCATCACGAAGGGCTTCTACATCATCATAGCCTCTCCGATGAAGTGTGAGTAGTTTACCTCAGACCTTCGGGTCCATAGTTAGTAGCTAGATGGCTTCTTCTCTCTCTTTGAATCTCAATGCAAAGTTCTCCCCTCTCTTGTGGAGATCTATTCGATGTAATCTTGTTTTTGCGGTGTGTTTGTTGAGACCGATGAATTGTGGGTTTATGATCAAGTCTATCTATGAATAATATTTGAATCTTCTCTGAATTCTTTTATGTATGATTGGTTATCTTTGCAAGTCTCTTGGAATTATCCGTTTGGTTTGGCCAACTAGATTAGTAGTTCTTGCTATGGGAGAAGTGCTTAGCTTTGGGTTCGATCTTGCGGTGTCCTTTCCCAGTGACAGAATGGGTACCAAGGCACGTATTGCATCGTTGCCATCGAGGATAACAAGATGGGGTTTATTTCATATTGCATGAATTTATCTCTCTACATCATGTCATCTTGCTTAAGGTGTTACTCTATTTTTAACTTAATACTCTAGATGCATGCTGGATAGCGGTCAATGAGTGGAGTAATAGTAGTAGATGCAGAATCGTTTCGGTCTACTTGTCACGGACGTGATGCCTATATACATGATCATGCCTAGATATTCTCATAACTATGCTCAATTCTGTCAATTTCTCAACAGTAATTTGTTCACCCACCGTAGAATACTTATGCTCTTGAGAGAAGCCACTAGTGAAACCTATGGCCCCTGGGTCTATTCTCATCATATCAATCTCCATCACTTTAATCTCACTTTGCTTTTTTACTTTGCTTTTACTTTTTACTTTGCATCTTTGTACCAAAAATACCAAAAATATTATATCTATCAGATCTCACTCTCGTAAGTGACCATGAAGGGATTGACAACCCCTAATCGCGTTGGTTGCGAGTAGCTATCGTTTTGTGCAGGTACGAGGGACTCGTGTGTGGCCCTACTGGATTGATACCTTGGTTCTCAAAAACTAAGGGAAATACTTACGCTACTCTGCTGCATCATCCCTTCCTCTTCGGGGAAAACCAACACAAGCTCAAGACGTAGCAAGAAGGATGTCTGGCACCGCTGCCGGGGAGTCTACGCAAAAAGTCAACATACCAAGTACCCATCACAATCCTTATCTCTCGCATTACATTATTTGCCATTTGCCTCTAGTTTTCCTCTCCCCCACTTCACCCTTGCCATTTTATTCGCCCTCTCTCTCCCTATCCTCCCTCTCTTTTTCTGTTTGCCTCTTTTGCCCGTTTGCTCTTGTTTGCTTGTGTGCTAGTTTGCTTGTTTGTCGCAATGGCTCAAGATACTACCAAATTGTGTGACTTCACCAATACCAATAATAATGATTTCCTTAGCACTCCGATTGCTCCTCTTGCCAATACTGAATCTCGTGAAATCAATACTGCTTTGTTGAATCTTGTTATGAAAGATCAATTCGCCGGCCTTCCTAGTGAAGATGCCGCTACTCATCTGAATAGCTTCGTTGATTTATGTGATATGCAAAAGAAAAAAGATGTCGACAATGATGTCGTTAAATTGAAGCTATTTCCTTTTTCGCTTAGAGATCTTGCTAAAGCTTGGTTTTCATCTTTGCCTAAGAATAGTATTGATTCATGGAACAAGTGCAAAGATGCTTTTATCTCTAAGTATTTTCCTCCCGCTAAGATCATCTCTCTTAGAAATGATATTATGAACTTTAAACAACTTGATCATGAACATTTTGCACAAGCTTGGGAGAGAATGAAATTAATGACCCGTAATTGCCCTACTCATGGTTTGAATTTGTGGATGATTATACAAATTTTTTATGCCGGATTGAATTTTGCTTCTAGAAATCTTTTAGATTCGGCCGCGGGAGGCACTTTTATGGAAATCACTTTAGGAGATGCTACTAAACTCCTAGATAATATTATGGTTAATTATTCTCAATGGCATACTGAAATATCTTCTAATAAAAAAGTGCATGCGATAGAAGAAATCAATGTTTTGAGTGGAAAGATGGATGAACTTATGAAATTATTTGCTACTAAGAGTGTTTCTTCTGATCCTAATGATATGCCTTTGTCTACTTTGATTGAGAATAACAATGAATCTATGGATGTGAATTTTGTTGGTAGGAATAATTTTGGTAACAACGCTTATAGAGGGAATTTTAATCCTAGGCCATATCCTAGTAATCCTTCTAATAATTATGGGAATTCCTACAACAACTCTTATGGAAATTATAATAAGATGCCCTCGGAATTTGAGAATAGTGTTAACGAATTTATGAATTCACAAAAGAATTTTAATGCTTTGATTGAAGAGAAATTGCTTAAAGTTGGTGATTTGGCTAGGAACGTTGATAGAATTTCCCTTGAGGTTGATTCTTTAAAGCTTAGATCTATTCCTCCTAAGCATGATATCAATGAGTCTCTCAAAGCCATGAGAATTTCCATTGATGAGTGCAAGGAAAGAACCGCTAGGATGCGTGCTTCCAAAGATGCCTTTATTAAAGCGTGTTCTTCCAATTCCTATGAAAATCAAGATGAAGATCTAAAAGTTATTGATGTGTCCCCTATTAAATCTTTGTTTTGCAATATTAATCTTGATGAAACTGAATATGATCTTCCTTTACCTAGAAGGCGTTCTAAAAATTCGGAGTATTTAGATCTTAATGATGAAATTGATGAAAGTGGGATAGAAAGAAATAAAAATCTAGATGTTGCTAAACCCACTATATTGGATTTCAAGGAATTTAATTATGAAAGTTGCTCTTTAATTGATTGTATTTCCTTGTTGAAATCCGTGCTAAATTCTCCACATGCTTATAGTCAAAATAAAGCCTTTACCGAGCATATTGTTGATGCCTTGATGCAATCCTATGAAGAAAAACTTGAGTTGAAAGTTTCTATCCCTAGAAAACTCTATGATGAGTGGGAACCAACTATTAAAATTAAAATTAAAGATCATGAGTTTTATGCTTTGTGTGATTTGGGTGCTAGTGTCTCCACTATTCCCAAAACTTTGTGTGATTTACTAGATTTCCGCGATTTTGATGATTGCTCTCTAAACTTGCATCTTGCGGATTCCACTATTAAGAAACCTATGGGAAGGATTAATGATGTTCTTATTGTTGCAAATAGGAATTATGTGCCCGTAGATTTCATTGTTCTTAATATAGATTGCAATCCTTCTTGCCCTATTATTCTTGGTAGACCTTTCCTTAGAACTGTTGGTGCGATTATTTGATATGAAGGAAGGGAATATTAGATTTAAATTCCCATTAAAAAGGGCATGGAACAGTTTACAAGAAAGAAAATAAAATTACCATATGAAACTATCATGAGAGCCACTTATGGATTGCCTACCAAAGATGGCAATACCTAGATCTATCCTCGCTTTTATGCCTAGCTTGGGGCGTTAAACGATAGCGCTTGTTGGGAGGCAACCCAATTTTATTTTTATTCCTTGATTTTAGCTCCTGCTTAGTAATAAATAAACTATTTAGCCTCTGTTTTGCTTGTGTTTTTTTGTGTTTAATTAGTGTTTGTGCCAAGTAGAACTGTTGGGAAGACTTGGGGAAAGTCTTGTTGAACTTGCTGTAAAAAACAGAAACTTTAGCGCTCACGAGAACTGCTGTCATTTTTATTTGAAGAGTGATATTTAGTTAATTATTTTTGCATATGATTAATAGATAAATTACTCACGTCCAGCAATTTATTTTAGAATTTTTGGGGTTCCAGATCTTGCGCTAGCTACAGATTACTACAGACTGTTCTGTTTTTGACAGATTCTGTTTTTCGTGTGTTGTTTGCTTATTTTGATGAATCTATGGCTAGTAAAATAGTTTATAATCCATAGAGAAGTTGTAATACAGTAGGTTTAACACCAATATAAATAAAAATGAGTTCATTACAGTACCTTGAAGTGGTCTTTTGTTTTCTTTCGCTAACGGAGCTCACAAGTTTTCTATTTTGAGTTTTGTGTTGTGAAGTTTTCAAGTTTTGGGTGAATTCTTTTGATGGATTATGGAACAAGGAGTGGAAAGAGACTAAGCTTGGGGATGCCCATGGCACCCCCAATATAATCCAAGGACACCAAGGAGTCAAAGCTTGGGGATGCCCCGGGAGGCATCCCCTCTTTCGTCCACTTCCATCGGTAATTTACTTGGAGCTATATTTTTATTCACCAACATGATATGTGTTTTGCTTGGAGCGTCTTGTATTATTTGTGTCTTTGTGTCTTAGTATGCCACAATAATCCTTGCTGTACACACCTTTTGAGAGAGCCATGCATGAATTAAAATTTGATAGAATACTCTATGTGCTTCACTTATATCTTTTGAGCTATGTAGTTTTGCTCTATGTGCTTCACTTATATCTTTTGAGCTATGTAGTTTTGCCCTATGTGCTTCACTTATATATTTTGAGCTATGTAGTTTTGCTCTATGTGCTTCACTTATATCTTTTGAGCTAAGTAGTTTTGCTCTATGTGCTTCACTTATATCTTTTGAGTGTTATAATTTTGCTCTATGTGCTTCACTTAGATTTTTAGAGCACGGTGGTGGATTTGTTTTAAAGAAACTATTGATCTCTCATGCTTCACTTAAATTATTTTGAGAGTCTCTTAATAGCATGGTAATTTGCTTAATAATAATATGCTTGGTGTTCAAGATTTGTGAAACTTTCTTTTGAGTGTGTTGAATACTAAGAAAAGATTGAAGCTTGATAATTGTTTTGAGATATGGAGGTGATAATATTAAAGTCATGCTAGTTGAGTAGTTGTGAATTTAAAGAATACTTGTGTTAAAGTTTGTGATTCCCGTATCATGCACATATGGTGAACCATTATGTGATGAAGTCGGAGCATGATTTATTTATTGATTGTCTTCCTTATGAGTGGTGGTCGGGGACGAGCGATGGTCTTTTCCTACCAATCTATCCCCTAGGAGCATGCGCGTAATACTTTGCTTTGATAACTTCTAGATTTTTGCAATAAGTATATGAGTTCTTTATGACTAATGTTGAGTCCATGGATTATACGCACTCTCACCCTTCCACCTTTGCTAGCCTCTCTAATACCGCACACCTTTCGCCAGTATCATACACCTACCATATACCTTCCTCAAAACAGCCACCATACCTACCTATTATGGCATTTCCATAGCCATTCCGAGATATATTGCCATGCAACTTTCCACCGTTCCGTTTATTATGACACACTCCACCATTGTCATATTGCATATCCCGGTACACCGCCGGATGCATTCATATAGAGTCATATTTTGTTCTAAGTATCGAGTTGTAATTGTTGAGTTGTAAGAAAAATAAAAGTGTGATGATCATCATTATTAGAGCATTGTCCCAAGTGAGGAAAGAATGATGGAGACTATGATTCCCCCATAAGTCGGGATGAGACTCCGGATGAAAAATAAATAAAAGAGGCCAAAGAAGCCCAAATAAAAAGAGGCTATAAAAAAAGGAAAAGGCCCAAATAAAAAAATATATAAAAAATGAGAGAAAAAGAGAGAAGGGACAATGTTACTATCCTCTTACCACACTTGTGCTTCAAAGTAGCACCATGATCTTAATAGTAGAGAGTCTCTCATGTTATCACTTTCATATACTAGTGGGAATTTCACATTATAGAACTTGGCTTGTATATTCCAATGATGGGCTTCCACAAATTTCCCTAGGTCTTCATGAGCAAGAAAGTTGGATGCACACCCACTTAGTTTCTTTTTGAGCTTTCATATACTTATAGCTCTAGTGCATCCGTTGCATGGCAATCCTTACTCACTCACATTGATATCTATTGATGGGCATCTCCATAGCCCGTTGATACGCCTAGTTGATGTGAGACTATCTTCCCCTCCTTTTTGTCTTCTCCACAACCACCATTCTATTCCACCTATAGTGCTATATCCATGGCTCACGTTCATGTATTGCGTGAAGATTGAAAACGTTTTGAAAAAGTTAGAGTATGAAACAATTGCTTGGCTTGTCATCGGGGTTGTGCATGATTTAAATACTTTGTGTGGTGAAGATAGAGCATAGCCATACTATATGATTTTGTAGGGATAACTTTGTTTGGCCATGTTATTTTGAGAAGACATAATTGCTTTGTTAGTATGCTTGAAGTATTATTATTTTTATGTCAATATGAACTTTTGTCTTGAATCTTTTGAATCTGAATATTCATATCACAATTAAGAAGATTTGCATTGAAATTATGCCAAGTAGCACTCCGCATCAAAAATTCTCTTTTTACCATTTACCTACTCGAGGACAAGCAGGAATTAAGCTTGGGGATGCCTGATATGTCTCCAACGTATCTATAATTTTTGATTGCTCCATGCTATATTATCTACTGTTTTGGACTATATTGGGCTTTATTTTCCACTTTTATATTATTTTTGGGACTAACCTATTAACCGGAGGTCCAGACCAGAATTGCTGTTTTTTTGCCTATTTCAATGTTTCGAAGAAACGGAATATCAAACGGAGTCCAAACGGAATAAAACCTTCGGGAACGTGATTTTCTCACCAAACGTGATCTAGGAGATTTGGAACCTGCTCCAAGGAACAAAAGAGGCGGTCACGAGGGTGGGGGCGCCCCCCTAGGGCGTGCCCCCTGCCTCGTGGGCCCCTCGGTGCTCCTCCGACGTACTCCTTCCTCCTATATATACCTACGTACCCCCAAACGATCAAAAGAGGAGCCAAAAACCTAATTCCACCGCCGCAACTTTCTGTATCCACGAGATCCCATCTTGGGGCCTGTTCTGGAGCTCCGCCGGATGAGGGCCGTCATCACGGAGGGCTTCTACATCATCATAGCCTCTCCGATGAAGTGTAAGTAGTTTACCTCAGACCTTCGGGTCCATAGTTAGTAGCTAGATGGCTTCTTCTCTCTCTTTGAATATCAATACAAACTTCTCCCCCTCTCTTGTGGAGATCTATTCGATGTAATCTTCTTTTTGCGGTGTGTTTGTTGAGACCAATGAATTGTGGGTTTATGATCAAGTCTATCTATGAATAATATTTAAATCTTCTCTGAATTCTTTTATGTATGATTGGTTATCTTTACAACTCTCTTCGAATTATCCGTTTGGTTTGGCCAACTAGATTAGTAGTTCTTGCCATGGGAGAAGTGCTTAGCTTTGGGTTCGATCTTGCGGTGTCCTTTCCCAGTGACAGAAGGGGCAACAAGGCACGTATTGCATCGTTGCCATCGAGGATAACAAGATGGGGTTTATTTCATATTGCATGAATTTATCTCTCTACATCATGTCATCTTGCTTAAGGTGTTACTCTGTTTTTAACTTAATACTCTAGATGCATGCTGGATAGCGGTCAATGAGTGGAGTAATAGTAGTAGATGCAGAATCGTTTCGGTCTACTTGTCACGGACGTGATGCCTATATACATGATCATGCCTAGATATTCTCATAACTATGCTCAATTCTGTCAATTGCTCAATAGTAATTTGTTCACCCAACGTAGAATACTTATGCTCTTGAGAGAAGCCACTAGTGAAACCTATGGCCCCCGGGTCTATTCTCATCATATCAATCTCCATCACTTTAATCTCGGTTTGCTTTTTAGTTTGCTTTTACTTTTTACTTTGCATCTTTATACCAAAAATATTATATCTATCAGATCTCACTCTTGTAAGTGACCGTGAAGGGATTGACAACCCCTAATCACGTTGGTTGCGAGTAGCTATCGTTTTGTGCAGGTACGAGGGACTTGAGCGTGGCCTCCTACTGGATTGATACCTTGGTTCTCAAAAACCGAGGGAAATACTTATGCTACTCTGCTGCATCATCCCTTCCTCTTCGGGGAAAACTAACGCAAGCTCAAGACGTAACACTTCATCAGAGAGTTAACGTTCAGATATGGTGTTCCACACATCATCATTACTGACAACGGGTCAAACTTCGATTCGGATGATTTTAGAAGTTTCTATGCTTCTCAAGGTACTTGAGTCGACTATGCTTCAGTCGCCCACCCCTAGTCGAATGGCAAGCTGAAAGAGCAAATGGATTGATTCTCAAAGGATTGAAACCCCGACTGACGCATGATCTCAAACACGCATCAGGAGCCTGGGTCGATGAACTTCCATCGGTATTGTGGGGACTGAGGACAAGTCCCAATCAGTCGACTGGCTGAATTCCCTTTTTCTTGGTTTACGGAGCTGAAGCTGTACTTCCGAGTGACTTGCTCCACAATGCGCCCTGAGTCGAGCTTTTCTTAGAAGAAGAAGCAGAACAGGCACGGCAAGATGCGGTTGATCTCCTGGAGGAAGAAAGAGAGATGGCCTTGATCCGTTCGACCATCTATCAACAAGATCTGCATCGATTCCATGCTAGAAATGTAAGGGGTCAAGCATTTCAAGAGGTAGACTTGGTTCTTCGAGTGGATCAGCAGAAACCACACAAGCTTGCTCCTTCCTGGGAAGGCCCCTTCGTTGTCACCAGAGTGCTCCACAACGGAGCGTAACACCTCTATAACGTCGAGCACAAGAAAGACGAGACGCACACTTGGAATGCGGAGCTACTCCGCCCCTTTTATACTTAAGCACTTAGTCTGTTGAGATGTAATAAGAAGCACATTTGTAGCTTGTTTATCAAAAACAAGAGTTTTACAGTCTTCTAAAATGATTGACGATTGCTTACATTTGTGTCTGAAATCCCCGAGTGGGTGGCTTAGCTGCGAATCCCTTCGCCTAAGTTTGAAAAATCCTACCGAGTGGAGAGCAAGTCTCTCACTCGGAGACTTAGCTGTGAATCCGTTTCGCCTAAGTTTTAAAAATCCTACCGAGTGGTGAGCAAGCCTCTCACTCGGGGGCTTAGCTGCAGTCCAGTACTCGCCTAAGTTTTAAAAATCCAACCGAGTGGTGAGCAAGCCTCTCACTCGGGGGCTTAGCTACAGTCCAATGCTCGCCTAAGTTCAAAAAATCCAATCGAGTGATGAGCAAGCCTCTCACTCGGGGGCTTAGCTGCAGTCTAGTACTCGCCTAAGTTTTAAA
>NC_041392.1:205193377-205216862 GCF_002162155.2 Triticum dicoccoides
TGCAGTCCAGTACTCGCCTAAGTTTTAAAAATCCTACCGAGTGATGAGCAAACCTCACACTTGGGGGTTTAGCTACAGTCCAGTACTCGCCTAAGTATTAAAAATCCTACCGAGTGATGAGCAAACCTCACACTTGGGGGTTTAGCTGCAGTCCAGTACTCGCCTAAGTATTAAAAATCCTACCGAGTGATGAGCAAACCTCACACTTGGGGGCTTAGCTGCAGTCTAGTACTCGCCTAAGACGACGAGATGTAGTTCGAGTGCAACCTTCCCCTCGGATCTGCCTCACAAGTACAACATGTGCTCTATCCCTATCCGCAAGGATGACGAGGTGCAGGTCGAATGCAACCTTCTCCTCGGAATTGCGCCACAAGTACAACGTGCGCTCCATCCCTACCCGCAACAATGACGAGGTGCAGCTCGAGTGCAACCTTCTACTCGGAGCAGTGCCACAAGCACAACATGCGCTCCATCCCTATCCGCAAGGATGGCGAGGCACAGGTCGACTGGAGTATCTCCCTCAGAGCTGCATCTCAAGAAATATTCCGAGTAAAGAATAAGTTTCACTCCAAGGCAAACGCAAGCACATGCAGAAGATAAACCAAGACCGTATAAAACCTCAAAAGTTTCAGGACGAAGATAAAAGTACTCAGGCATCAGGCCCGAAGGAGTTTAACGGTTACAAAAATCACTCGGCATTTCGAGGCAAATTTAAAGCAAGTTTACGTATCAAATTTGTTCACTTAGTAGGAGGAGGGCTTGCAGGCTCGACGAACTCGTCCAAATCAATCCCGTCCGTGATCCGAGTGGCAGAAGCAATGAAAGTCTCCATGAAGGATTGGAAGTCATGCCTTTTGGTGTTGGTGACCTTGATCGCCGCCAGCTTCTCTTCTCGAGCTACTTTGCAGTGGACCCTAACCAGCGACAGAGCCACGTCAGCACCGCATCGGGCAGAGGACTTCTTCCATTCCTACACTCGACCAGGGACCTCATTGAGCCGAGTCATCAGAGAGTCGAGATCATTCTAAAGCGTTGCCCTTGGCCAGAGTGACGTGTCAATGCGCGACACCGCCATCTTCAGACGAGCAAGATAACTGGTAACACTGGCGACATAGGATTCCAGTCGAAGCACATTCATGGCAGCCTCGCCGCCGACTGGAGAAAGGATAGGATCCAAGCCTGTCTCGATCCGTCCAGTCTCCTCTTCAAAGTTTTGGCAGATTTCTACAGAGTCAAGGAGTTAATGAGTCTACTAGTCAGGACTAACTTGCCAACAGTAAAACAGTCGGATAAAAAGGGGTACCTTCGAGCATAAGGAAGAGCTTCTTGGCGAGGGCTTTCAGATAAGCCTCCAAGTCGTTCCTCCTACGAGTCATGCTTTCCACCTGATCATTCAGAGCCACTTTATGTTTTTTCAGACGAGTCACCTCTCGGCTGGATTCAGTGAGAGACAACTTCAACTTGGTGATTTCCTCCTCGAGCGCTCCGACCGAAGCCAATTTCTGGTCAGCAAGGGCAGTCTTCTCCTAAGCCTCCTTCTGCGCAGTTGTAAGGTCCAAGTCCTTCTTCTCTAGGGCCAGCCTCATTTTCTCTGCAAAATACACATTTAGATCAAACCGAAGAACGAAGGGATAACTTGAAGGATGGTCAAGATAAGCAGTCGACAGGCCGTTACCTTCCGTACCAGCGATTTCATCTTGAGCCTTCTTTAAGTTCTGCTGAGCCAGCTCTTGGTCAAGGTTGAGTTGCCTATGCTTTTCCTCAAATTTGGCGAACTTGGAGGTAAGCATACAAGATTTCTACAGTGAGTATAAGACATATCAATCGACAAGATCAAAGATTATTTACTCCCGAGTGGATAAAACTTCAAGACTACTCAGACCCCAACCGACTGCCAGCAGTCGACCGAGGTCTCGGGGGATACACCCAGTGGGTGCACTTAGCGTGCCCCCATAGGTTCGGGTTCCACTCGGCTGGTCCGCCCAGACCGAGTAAAAAAAGAGGAAGTACTCAGACCCCAACCGACTGCCAGCAGTCGATCACGGTCTCGGGGACTACACCTAGTGTGTGCACTTAGCGTGCCCTCACCGGTTCGGATTCCACTCGGCTGGTCCGCCCAGACCGAGTAAAAAAAGAAGTACTTAGACCCCAACCGACTACCATTAGTCGATCACGGTCTCGGGGACTACACCCAGTGGGTGCACTTAGCGTGCCCTCACTGGTTCAGATCCCACTCGACCAGGCCGAGTGGAAGAGTGAAAATAATAAAGATGACAAAACACCAAGTGGGTGTACAGTCTCGAAGTGCAAGACAATGAGAGATTGCGCGAAGGAAAATATTCGGGTAGCATATCCTAATAGAACAAGTTCAGCCGGAAGTCAACTTACCCGGACATTGGCTCAAAGAGCCACGCTGGCGTCATAAGAAGCCTGACTGCTTTTGTGCACCGCCTTCACCCGCTCCATCATTATGCCAGCCTGACGAATGGCCTCCGCAGCGGCGTCCGACTGGCTTTCTGGAACATGATGAGTGGCAAAGAAGGGGACGGACGGTCCAGACGCAGCGGCTTGGAGATCCGAGGCATGAAGTTGGATGGTTGAAGCAACCACTAGAGCATCCGACGATGCGGGGCGCGCACTCGACACTGGGTTAGCAAATGTTACATAAACCTTGCTCGCATCTTTGAGCTATTGAACTACCGGCTCTGCCGCTAGTTCCGACTGGGATGTCTTGCCAGCTGTTGCCTTCTTCTTCCTGGGCCTCGGCGACACGTCCTCGTCATCATCCGGAAGTTCAATGACATTGGGAGGGGCTGCAAAGAAATCAGTCGACCCTAGATGAGTCACCAGAATTTAATCGACCATGTAATCAAGAACAAGATCACGAGAGTTGTACCTGGGTTGGAGGTGACTGCATCTTCCATCTCCTCGTCTTCATACTAGCGGGTGGAAGTCCCAGAGGTAGCAGCTCTGCAAATTTCAATATTCAGTCCATCACGTTTGTTACACCGACTCAACCAAAGAATCAGGTCGGATTATTACCCAGAGATAGTAGGAATGACCATTTTGATCTTGGGCAAAGCCTTCGGAGGTTTGGATGATGCAGCCTTCGGTGGTTTCGGTGCTGGAGGAGGTGCAACTTTAGATTGCTTTGGTGTCATCTCAGTCGGCATTGGAGAGGACGTCTGGGGACGCTTCGAAGACTGCCCAGTTGGTGCGGCCATCGTGTCATGGAGGCTTTCCGGGTCGTGAGCGTGCTTGGACCTTTTTTCTCAGCGAGGAGGCGAGTCGACCTCTTCTTCGTCACTTGGGTCGTCGCTCTCCTCACCCTCCTCCTCGTCCGAGTGCCACTCGCCGCTATCGCCTCCGCTCGCCTCCGCTCGCCTCCTCCTCCGAGTCCTGCTCGTGCTCTCCGTTGGGCATTGAATACATCTCAGTAAGAGCCTGAAAGATAACAAGCAAAGCAAAAAATAGTCAGTCGTCAACAGGCAGTTACATGATTAATCAAAAAGGTACTCGGCAATCCAGAGTCAGACCTGGTCTGGCTGGCATGAATGGTCAAATGGAGCGACCCTCCAGGACCCCCTGGGGTTATCCTTGTTGCCTGTGATGCCTCTCAACCACTTCTCCACCGTGTCCTCGTCGACCTCCTCTGGGTGGATCTAAGTGGAATCCTCAATGCCCGAGTACATCCACATTGGATGATCACGAGCTTGGAGTGGTTGGATGCGCCGTTTGAGGAATACCTCCAGCAGATCCATACCGGTCACGCCGTCCCGGACGAGCTGGACCACCCGCTCGACCAACACCTTCACATGCGCTCTCTCCTCTGGGATCTCTTTCAGTGCGGAGGGCTTCTCGACCCGAGCCATGGCAAAAGCAGGGAGCCCGGTCGATTGACCTGGAGTCGGCTGGTCTTTGCAGTAAAACCAGGTCGACTGCCAACCTCGGACCGACTCGGGAAGGATCATGGCTGGGAAAGTGCTTTTACTTCTCATCTGAATCCCAAGACCCCCACACATCTGAATCACGCGCGTTCTCTCATCACTCGAATTGGCCTTCATGACCGACTAAGAATGGCAAGTGAAAATGTGCTTGGAAAGACCCTAGTGTGGCCTACAACCTAAGAAGTTCTCGCACATGGACACGTAGGCAACAAGATATACGATGGAGTTGGGATTGAAATGGTGAAGTTTTGCTCCAAAGAAGTTCAAGAATCCCCGGAAAAAAGGATGGGGAGGTAGAGAAAATCCATGGTCAACATGAGTTGCGAGGAGAACGCACTCACCATCTCGCGGATGCGGTTCGGTCTCTCCTTCCGAGAGCCGCACCGATTCATGGGGAATCAGCCCCCCTCGACCAGGTCATCGATGTCGTCTTGGCTGATCCTCGACCGGATCCAGTCGCCCTGGATCCAGCCGCGCTGCAGGCCGGATCTTGATGAGGATCCACCCTGGTTGGACCTCTTCCCCTTCGCCGTCGCCTTCTTTGTACGCTCTAGGGACACCGTCTTCTCCTTCCCCATGGTCACAGGCGAAGCTCGAACGGAGCAGTGGCACTGAGAGCGAAGATGGAGATGGCGGAGAAAGCAGAGGAGAAAGGAGGAGAATGGGGAAGCGTTTTGCAAAAAATCCAATCTGGCACCTTATATGGGGCCGCTTCCGAGTGGCTGACCTGTGGGGTCGGACGATCCAATCAAATCCCGCAACAGTCGGCGCGAGGTACATGGCGAAAAAGGTGGCACGGTGATCGAGGCGGCCTCGCCTGATCCCATCCGATTACCGCGGACTCATCTGTCTCACGCGCTTCCCCAAATACAAAATCCCATGATATCCGCGTGCAGTAAGGCAACCTGTCAGGCGGAAGATCTTTTCCATATCAGCGCTCAGAGCATTGCAACAAAAGTTCACTCGGCAGAACCAAGAATGGATCAAGGCGACTGAGAATAAGTTGGGATCATCGTAATTGTTCGCTTGGTCGCAAATAAGACACTCCCGAAGCACGAAAATTGAATCGGAGGAATTCTCAACTCCTCCACTCAAGCCCCGAACCATTCGGGGGCTAATGATGAAGCTATGTACCTAGGGTAGGGTCATAGGCCTGACCTAGACGCCCTCCCCAAGGTCATCACCCTAAAGCCAGAATCATTCGAAGGGTACCATCATCCACTCGACTAGAGGCATTCCACTTGGAAGAATCAATGACACTCGACAGTCACAGAAACCACTCGACGTACAAAAGACCTAAAGCCACTCTACGCAACAACGGTCGGGCGTTTATTCATAGACGTAATTATCATTTATATCACTTAATTGCTAGCATTACCAGTAACGTTCCACTCTTAATGTACATTGAACCCCGTGTAACAGAGGAGAGCTGGGGTCCTGGCGCACTCTATATAAGCCACTCCCCTCCTCTGGGACAAGGGTTCACATCCTTTGTAAACATACACATATACCCAATCCAGTCGACCGCCTCCGGGCACCGAGACGTAGGGCTGTTACTTCCTCCGTGAAGGGCCTAAACTCGTAAACTCGTGTGTACAACTACTCCATAGCTAGGATCTTGCCTCCTCATACCTACCCCCCATTCTACTGTCAGTCTTAGATCCACGACAGTGCCTCTTGCAAAGGTCACTCTCACCTTCTTTGGTGGTGACAAGTAGCACAATTAGGGAGTTTTGATGGGATTGCTCACCATGCACAATAGGCATGGATTGGTTTGTACTTTTATCGTAGATTCATTTTCTCGTCATGTTTAGGGAACAAAAAACCAAAAGAAACCGGAAAACCAATAAATGAATCAAAACCGGATGGTGTATGTGACGGCTTCGATTCAATCGTACACTAACACACAAATGTGTACGATCAAGATCAGGGACTCACGGGAAGATATCACAACACAACTCTAGACACAAATTAAAATAATTCAAGCTTTATATTACAAGCCAGGGTCTCGAGGGCTCGAATAGAAGCTCGGTACACAAGCGTCAGTGGAAGCAACAATATCTGAGTACAAACATAAGTTAAACAAGGATGCCTTAAGAAGGCTAGCACAAAAGCAACACGATCGAAGAGGCAAGGCCTCCTGCCTGGGACCTCCTAACTACTCCTGGTCGTCGGTGGTCTCCACATAGTAGAAGGCACCATCGGGTAGTAGTAGACGTCAGCGGTGGCATCTGGCTCCAGGGATCCACAACTGGTTGCAACAACCGGAAAGAAGAAAGAAGGGGAAAGGGGGGGGGGTAGCAAAGCAACCACGAGTACTCATCCAAAGTACTGGCAAGCATCAGATCTATACTAAGTATGCATTGGTATCAAAGGAAGGTATGCATATATCTGTGGACTAAACTGCAGAATGCCAGAATAGAGGGGAAAGCCTAGCCTATCGAAGACTACCATCTTCAAGCAACTCCAAGCATCTTGCAGCATGTAGAAGAGTAAAGAATAACATTTTATATTTAACAAATATGTTGTAGTATTAACGCCCAGAGATCCTTCCTCGACTCCCTATGAGAAAGCAATCCTAGAGCCAACATCTCCATCACATATCTCAAGTAACCAATTCTAGTTGTAATAGATCAGGGTACAAGTCTGAACGTCCATTACCGTGGACACAGTATTCAAATATATAACTTCCCTGCAGGGGTGCACCACGTTACCCAACACACTTGATTACTCTGGCCGAACACACTTTTCTGGGTCAATGCCCGGCCTGGAAGATCAACACGTCGCAGCCCTACCTAGGCTCAGCAGAGAGGTCCCCGCGGGTGTACATCCTAAGCACTCCGGGGTCTTGGGCCCATCGCCCATTGCACTCCGGGTCATTGTGTGCAGGGTGGATACCAGCATCGCCTTGGATGGCCAGCACGACTCAACTATGCCACAATGCTGAACTGGACATCTGACAAAGCTTCGGTCGATACTACGACGTTGAGGCCCATAACTATTCTTGCGTGGTGGTTAGTGCGTAAAGGTCAAACACCAACTCAGAACAAATACCCAAACCTGTTAGTGCATTGGGGGCTTGCAGAGACAAGCAGAGACTCACGATAATGTGACCCCGTCGCACCGTCTTGTGGACTTACGGCAAGGGCCCAAAATGCCCGGCCGTGCCTCATAGAAAACTTGTGGGTGCTCTATGGGCCTGCCCGACTTTCACATCAACTCGCGGGTACCCCTCAGGGCCGAACCGACTTCAACAATGGTCTCAAGTAAAGTCTGGGTAACTGCGTTGGTTTTCCCTTGAAGAGGAAAGGGTGGTGCAGCAAAGCAGCGTAAGTACTTCCCTCAGTTTTTGAGAACCAAGGTATCAATCCAGTAGGAGACCACGCGCGAGTCACCTCATACCTACACAAACAAATAAGAACCTCGCAACCAACGTGATAAAGGGGTTGTCAATCCCTTCACGGCCACTTGCAAGAGTGAGATCTGATAGAAATGATAATAATAATAAGATAAGTATTTTTTGGTATTTTTATGATACAGATTGAAAGTAAAGATTGCAAAATAAAATAGAGTGGAAACTTGTATGATGGAAAATAGACCCGGGGGCCATAGGTTTCACTAGTGGCTTCTCTCAAGATAGCATAAGTATTATGGTGGGTGAACAAATTACTATCGAGCAATTGATAGAAAAGTGAATAATTATGAGAATATCTAGGTATGATCATGTATATAGGCATCACGTCCATGACAAGTAGACCGACTCCTGCCTGCATCTACTACTATTACTCCACACATCGACCGCTATCCAGCATGCATCTAGAGTATTAAGTTCATAAGAACAGAGTAACACCTTAAGCAAGATGACATGATGTAGAGGGATAAACTCATGCAATATGATGTAAACCCCATCTTTTTATCCTCGATGGAAACAATACAATATGTGTCGTTTCCCTTTCTGTCACTGGGATCGAGCACCGCAAGATTGAACCGAAAGCTAAGCACTTCTCCCATTGCAAGAAAGATCAATCTAGTAGGCCAAACCAAACTGATAATTTGAAGAGACTTGCAAAGATAAACCAATCATACATAAAAGAATTCAGAGAAGATTCAAATATTGTTCATAGATAAACTTGATCATAAACCCACAATTCATCGGATCTCGACAAACACACCACAAAAGAAGATTACATTGAATAGATCTCCAAGAGAATCGAGGAGAACTTTGTATTGAGATCCAAAGAGAGAGAAGAAGCCATCTAGCTACTAGCTATGGACCCGAAGGTCTGAGGTAAACTACTCACACATCATCGAAGGGGCCATGGAGTTGATGTAGAGGCCCTCCGTGATCAATGCCCCCTCCGGTGGAGCTCCGGAAAAGGCCCCAAGATGGGATCTCTTGGGTACAGACGGTTGCGGCGGTGGAAATAGGGTTTTGTGGTGCTCCTGGATGTTTGCGGGGTATATGAATATATATAGGAGGAACAAGTAGGTCGGTGGAACAACGAGGGGCCCACGAGGGTGGAGGGCGCGCCTAGCGGGGGTAGGCGCGCCCCCTGCCTCAGGGCCTCCTCGTTGATTGCTTGACGTCCACTCCAAGTCCTCGGGGTCACGTTTGTTCCAAAAATCACGCTCCCGAAGGTTTCATTCCGTTTGGACTCTGTATTCTACGAAACACTGAAATAGGCAAAGAAACAGCAATTTGGGCCGGGGCTCCGGTTAATAGGTTAGTCCCAAAAATAATATAAAAGTGTAAAATAAAGCCCTTTATCATCCAAAACAGATAATATAATAGCATGGAACAATCAAAAATTATAGATACATTGGAGACGTATCAGCATCCCCAAGGTAAATGATAAAAACATAATTTTTGATGTGGAATGCTTCCTAACATATTTCTCAATGTAATTTTCTTTATTGTGGCATGAATGTTCAGATCCGAAAGATTCAAGATAAAAGTTTATTATTGACATAAAAATAATAATATTTCAAGCATACTAACTAAGCAATCATGTCTTCTCAAAATAACATGGCCAAAGAAAGTTCATCCCTACAAAATCATATAGTTTGGTCATGCTCCATTTTCGTCACACGAGAATGCTCTCATCATGCACAACCTCGATGACAAGCCAAGAAATTGTTTCATACTTTAGTAATCTCAAACTTTTTTCAACTTTCACGCAATACATGAGCATGAGCCATGGATATAGCACTATGGGTGGAATAGAATATAATAAAGGGGGTTATGTGGAGAAGACAAAAAAGGAGAAAGTCTCACACCGACGCGGCTAATCAATGGGCTAGGGAGGTGCCCATCAATTGATGTCAATGCAAGAAGTACGAATTTCCATGCAACGGATGCACTAGAGCTATAAATGTATGAAAGCTCAACAAAAGAAACTAAGTGGGTGTGCATCCAACTTTCTTGCTCACGAAGACCTAGGGCACTTGAGGAGGCCCATTGTTGGAATATACAAGCCAAGTTCTATAATGAAAAATTCCCACTAGTATATGAAAATGACAAAACAAGAGACTCTCTATCATAAAGATCATGGTGCTACTTTGAAGCACAAGTGTGGAAAAAAGGATATTAGCATTGCCCCCTTTTATGGGCCTTTTTTATTATTTGGCCTTCCCCTTTTTTCTCTCTCTTTTTTGGGACAATTCTCTATCACTGATTATCACCACACTTCTATTTATTTACAAGTCAATGATTACAACTCGATGCTAGAACAAGATATGACTCTAGATGAATGCCTCCGGCGATGTGTCGGGATGTGCAATGACTCATGAGTGACATGTATGAAATAATTATGAATGGTGGCTTTGCCACAAATACGATGTCAACTACATGATCATGCAAGGCAATATGACAATGATGATGCGTGTCATAATAAACAGAACGTTGGAATGTTGCATCGCAATATATCTTGGAATGGCTATGGAAATGCCATAATAGGTAGGTATGGTGGCTGTTTTGAGGAAGATATAAGGAGGTTTATGTGTGATAGAGCGTATCGTATCACGGGGTTTGGATGCACCAGCGAAGTTTGCACCAACTCTCAAGGTGAGAAAGGGCAATGCACGGTACCGAAGAGGCTAGCAATGATGGAAGGGTGAGAGTGCGTGTAATCCATGGACTCAACATTACTCATAAAGAACTCACATAATTATTGCAAAAATCTACAAGTCATCAAAAACCAAGTATTACGTGCATGCTCCTAGGGGGATAGATTGATAGGAAAAGACCATCGCTCGTCCCCGACCGCCACTCATAAGGAAGACAATCAAATAACACCTCATGTTTTAAATTTGTTACACAACGTTTACCATACATGCATGCTACGGGACTTGCAAACTTCAACACAAGTATTCCTCAAATTCACAACTACTCAACTAGCACAACTTTGATATCACTATCTCCACATCTCAAAACAATCATCAAGTATCAAACTTCTCTTAGTATTCAATGCACTTATATGAAAGTTTTTACTATTGCCATGTTGTTCTAAAGGACTCTCAAAATAATATAAGTGCAGCATGAGAGATCAATTATTTTTATAAAATAGAACCACCGCCATGCTCTTAAAGATATAAGTGAAGTACTAGAGCAACAGCTATATAGCTCAAAAGATATAAGTGAAGCACATAGAGTATTCTAATAAATTCCAATTCATGTGTGTCTCTCTCAAAAGGTGTGTACAGCAAGGATGATTGTGGTAAACTAAAAAGTAAAGACTCAAATCATACAAGACGCTGCAAGCAAAACACATATCATGTGGCGAATAAAAATATAGCTCCAAGTAAAGTTACCGATAGACGAAGACGAAAGAGGGGATGCCATCCGCGGCATCCCCAAGCTTAGGCTTTTTGGTGTCCTTGGATTTGACCTTGGGGTGCCATGGGCATCCCCAATCTTAGGCTCTTTCCACTCCTAGTTCTATAATCTATCATTTCTTTACCCAAAACTTGTAAACTTCACAACACAAAACTTAAAAGAAAATCTTCGTGAGCTCCGTTAGTAAAAGAAAATAAAACACCACTTCAAGGTACTGTAATTAACTCATTCTTTATTTATATTGGTGTTAAACCTACTGTATTACAACTTCTCTATGGTTTATAAACTCTATTACTAGCCATAGATTCATCAAAATAAGCAAACAACACACGAAAAACAGAATCTGTCAAAAACAGAACAGTCTGTAGTAATCTGTAGGTTTGGAATACTTATGGAACCCCAAAAATTATGAAAAAAATTTATGGACGTGAGGAATTCATCTATTAATCTTCTTCAAAAATAATTAACTAAATATCACTCTCCAGTAAAAAATGGCAGCAATGCTCGTGAGCGCTAAAGTTTCTGTTGTTTACAGCAAGGTCAAAAAAATTTCCCCAAGTCTTCCCAATGGTTCTACTTGGCACAAACACTAATTAAACACAAAAACACACAACCAAAACAGAGGCTATATAAATTATTTATTACTAATCAGGAGCAAAAATTAAGGAATAAAAATAAAATTGGGTTCCCTCCCAACAAGCGCTACCGTTTAACACCCCTAGCTAGGCATAAAAGCAAGGATAGATCTAGGTATTGCCATCTTTGGTAGTCAATCCATAAGTGGCTCTCATAATATATTCATATGGTAATTTAATTTTCTTTCTAGGGAAGTGTTCTATGGCTTTCCTTAACGGAAATTGGAACCTAATATTCCCTTCCTTCATATCAGTAATTGCACCAATCGTTCTAAGGAAAGGTCTACCAAGAATAATAGGACATGAAGGATTGCAATCTATATCAAGAACATTGAAATCTATGGGCACATAATTCCTATTTGCAACAATAAGAACATCATTAATCTTTCCCATAGGTTTCTTAATAGTGGAATACGCAATGTGCAAGCTTAAAGAACAATCATCAAATTCACGGAAACCTAGCAAATCACACAAAGTTTTTGGGATCGTGGAAACACTAGCACCCAAATCACACAAAGCATATCATTCATGATCTTTAATTTTAATTTTTATTGTAGGTTCCCACTCATCATAAAGTTTTCTAGGGATAGAAACTTCCAACTCAAGTTTTTCTTCATAAGATTGCATCAAAGCATCAATGATATGTTTAGTAAAAGCTTTATTTTGGCTATAAGCACAAGGAGAATTTAGCACGAATTGAAACAAGGAAATACAATCTATCAAAGAGCAATTACCATAATTAAATTCATTGAAATCCAGTATAGTGGGTTCATTGCTATCTAAAGTTTTGACCTCTTCAATCCCACTTTTATCAACTTTTGCATCAAGATCTAAAAACTCCGAATTTTTGGGCCGCCTTCTAACTAAAGTTGACTCATCTACAGTCCCATCATTATCAAGATTCATATTGCAAAACAAGGATTTAATAGGGGACACATCAATTACTTTTAGATCTTCATCTTTATTGTCATGAAAACTAGAAGAACACGCTTTCACAAAGCAATCTTTCTTAGCACACATCCTAGCGATTCTTTCTTTGCACTCATCAATGGAAATTCTCATGGCTTTGAGAGACTCATTGATATCATGCTTGATTTAATAGATCTAAGTTTGAAAGAATCAACATCAAGAGAAAGATTGCTAGATTCAATCCACGTTCCTAGCCAACTCATCAATCTTAAGCAATTTTTCTTCAATCAAAGCATTGAAAATATTTTGTGAAGTAATAAATTCTTTAATACTAGATTCAAAATCAGAGGGCATCTTATTATAATTTCCATAAGAATTGTTGTAGGAATTACCATAATTATTAGAGGAATTACTAGGAAACAACCTAGAATTAAAATTACCTCTATACGCGTTATTACCAAAATTGTTCCTACCAAAAAAATTCACATCCATAGGTTCATTATTATTCTCAATCAAAGTAGACAAAGGCATTTCATTATGATCAATAGGAGCACTATTATTAGCAAACAATTTCATAAGTTCATCCATCTTTGTCGGGGGTTGGGTGCGACATATGCCAATGGATGGCTTATCATGGTGGGGGCGAGTAGAACGTCGACGGTGCCTGGAAACGGGATGAGGCGTAGACACGAACGCCGGTGTACTTTACCCAGGTTCGGGGCTCTCCTAGGAGATAACACCCCTAGTCCTGCTCTGCAGGGTCTTCGCATGATCACTAAGGCGAAGCGAATACAAGGGTGCTCCTCGAGCTGTATGCTGAAGGTAGGAGAAGGCAGGGCCAGCTCTCTCCCCCCTCTATGTTCTGGTCTAGTTCTAATGGATCGGAACCCTTTGCATGGGTGCCTTGGGGGTTTATATAGGCCTACCCCCTAGGGGTACAATGGTAAACTGTCTGGGCGCAGGGCCCAGCCGTCAGTCTCTTCGCCTGGCGGCCCTTCCACCGACTGCTGGGGCCCGCCGACTGCTGGGCCCCGCCGACCGGTCTGGTACGGAGCCGACAGGCCGTACCTGCCACTTGCGGGTCTTGCCGGCTGCTATTACTGTAGCCGTGCCTCTAATGACGCAGGCTTGGTCATGGGGTCGTGGCTACAGCCCCGCCGTCTGGCGGGTGATCACTGTAGCCACTCCCCGTCTTGTCTGGTTAATTGCGTGGGGAACCCGCGGGAGGGGCAGACCGACTTCCTGGGGCCGGCTTCCCATGGGTCCGACTGGTGGCGCTCTTGCCGTCTTCTGGACTCTCGCTGACTGGTAGGGCCCGTCATCCGTGGACCATACTGACAGGCCGTCATGGGCACATGACTCCGCCCACTGTTGCTGATGTCAGGGATGGCATGGCAATAGTGCCGCGCCAGACGGAGATCTCCGTGGGTACAGCGCACTGTGGCCTAGCCATCTCCTGGAAAAGGGGAGGGAGTAGGCTTCACTGTTGCCACTCCCTGCCCCATCCCCCCTGATGAGGGCATGGGCTTTGTTGGTGCCGTAGGCCGACTCCCCGTGCACGGCTTCTCTGGAAACCGCCAGGCGGGAGTCATCCGGTCTTGACCTCGCCTCTAGGACTCGGACGCATGCAGGCAGCCGACTGTTCCTTCAGCCGTCCTCAAGAAGGCGGCTCTTCATCTGTTGTCTCGAGGGGCGCAGTCAGCCCCGATGTCTTGAAAGGTTTTGGGCCTCGGGTTAGCCTACCCGTGGCCCATTACTCCGACACTAGTCCCCGAAGCTGATGAGGCGCCGCGGACAGTCAGCCGAGGAGCCTCAGCAGTTTCTTTCTCCGAGTATTTGAGGTGAAAACCTCGTTCGATTTCTGCCGGGCCGACAGGCAAGAGTCGGACTCACCCAATTTGTCTTGTCCAAATTTTTTTCGAATGCCCTAGCGGGATCCCAGTGGCGTGCTTGCTAAGCTTCCAGGCCACCGCCCGTTTCGGGCTCGTCACGTGGCAACAAGTGGCCGGGCCAGTCTGGCCATCCACATGTGCGACGGGACATGCCTACGGGCAGGGCCCGCTACTACCGCGCCTCGGTGCGCGAGCGGATCCGCTGTGGCCGGAGTGGACGGTTGAGTTTCCTATGGAGTTACTGCGTGCAGTAACTTTGCGCGATAAACGTGGGGGCGTGGGGTAGTGGGTGCAGTAGATCCCACAACCACCCCATCGGCTTCGCAGCCCATAAGGCTATAAGTAGGGGGAGGAGGGGGAGTGGCGGAGCACGCGCGTCCCTCCTCCTCATTGCTTCTTCTTCTTCTTCTCTCTCGCTGCTGCACCTCAAGCTACGTTGAGTGTTGCGGTGGTCCGCTCACCATGAGCTCTTCCTCCGCCATCACGCCCCCTACGGCGCACTCCGACATATGGGATGGTTCGGAGGTCCACGATGATCACGTCGATTTCCTCCACAAGACGCGTCGGCTGCCCGTCGAGGACCTCGTGCGGGTCCGCCTCGCGCGGAGGGGGGAAATCTCGCCGGCGCCACAGGAGGGCGAGCGGGTCGTCTTTCGCTCGCACTGCCTACGCGGCCTGGGCTTACCAGCAAGCAGCTTCTTCCGCTCTTTTCTTGAGTTCTACGGACTTCAGCCGCACCACCTCACCCCCAACACGGTGGTGCTGCTGTCCGCCTTCGTCACCTTGTGCGAAGGCTTCCTCAGCGTTCTCCCAACCATCGAGCTCTAGGGGGAGTTCTTCTACTCCAAGCTCGGCACCCAAGCCGCGGGCGTGCTAGCTCAGTGCGGCGCATTCATCGCCGTGCGGAGGTCGGGGGCCGACAACCCGTTTCCCTCCATCAAGCTGATAAAGTCGGTGAAGATGTGGCAGCGGTCTTACTTCTACGTGAAGAATGTCTCTGCGAAGTGTGATTGGGTCAATCTGCTGGCCTACGTAGCCGGCCCGCCGGCGGGGAGGCAGCCCAACTGGTCGCATCGGGCCAGGACACTGACGCCCGCAGGAGCCGGCACCGTCGCGTGACTCCGAGTGCTGACGCAGTCGGAGGGCCTGACCAGGCCGGATTTGCTGGCCGCCTTCATGGCGCACCGAGTGCTCCCACTCCAAAGTCGCCCCCACATGATTTGCCAGATGAGCGGGAATCGGGACCCGAGTCGGATGTGCACCAAGGAAATGCCTCACGAGGAGGTAGCCTATATGGTGAATTATCTTGCGAGCTGCGACTTCAAAGAAGAGTGGCAGTTCGGCAAAGAGCCGTATTCACGTGCCGCCCCTCCGCCTCTGGTGAGTCGTTTTCCTTTTCTCTTTTCCTTTGACTCTCCTGACTTCTTTGTTGCCGAGTCCGTCTTGTCCGATCTAACCAATCGGCTTTGGTCAGAACCCCCCTCCAGCCAGCAGCCGACACCGTGGGGCCGGAACGCGAATTCCTCCCCGACCGAGCGAAGAGCGATGTTGACGACCCCGACTTGGGGGCAGCGGCCCTGGAGGACGACGCCGAGGGAGGAAGCGGCGTAGCGGGTGGCCCGAGACTTGGGGCCAGTCTCGAGGATTGGCCTGTCGATGACGAGGAGGTCACCCCACGCCACCAGCCAGGAGCCGGCCAGCCGCGCACGAGCTCGGCCGCCGCGCCGGACGCCCAAGGCGGTGCTAAGAAGCGCAGGGCCGGGACGAGCCTGTTAGTCAGCCGGCCGAAGAAGCCCAAGGGCTCAGCCGCGGCGACCAAGCGGGACGAAGCGGCCGCAAAGGCCAACCGCTTCCGCAAGGTGGTGAAGACGCCACAGCTGATTTCGGTGTAAGTGCTACCTCCCTTTGCACCTTCACATTTCTTCGTTAACTCTGCCTGAAATTCCTTTGCTTTATATTTTCTACATTAGGGCCCCGCTCTCTCATGAGAAGTCGGCCACCGGCTCCGTCGTGAAGTCGGCGGAGACCTCCTCCACCACCCGGCGGATTGATCCGGCCGCCGACCTCCGGGAGGCGACGGAGCGGAACGCGCGGGAGGCGCGCGAAGCCACCCGCCTGAAGAAGGCAGAAGCCGACAAGGCGGAGGACACCGCCCTGAAGAAGCTGGCGGAAGCCGAGGCCGCCAACGCAGAGAAGAAGCGCGCTGAAGAAGCCGCACACCGCTAGTCGGCGGTGTTCGTTGTCCCCTTGAACTCTGCGCCGCCACCACCGGAGTTCGCGACGCAGACTGGGGAAGTCGGCGACGAGAACCCGGTCATGGAGAGGGACGCCGACGACACCGCCACACCGGACATAATCATGCCGCCACCGCCGCCCTCCGGGAGCGCGCCAGGCGGGCAGCCGGCGGACCCGCCGGTTCCGCCAACTAAAGGCGTGGTGGCCACGGGCCTGGCTCTCGAGGTCGGCATGCCGACGCGCCGCCGTCTCGCGAAGGCGGGCTCGGCGCCGCATCCTCTGGAGACCGGCGCCACGAGCTCCACGATCCCGGACACCGAGGTGACGAGCGCCGCGCCCACTGGGTGGGTGCGGGGAGGCGGGACGGGCCCGTTGAACCGGGCGCTTTTGGATGTCCAAGCCAAGCTCCAAGCCGAGGGCGACACCATCAAGGAATGCACCAAGGCGTATCTGGCGTCGCGAGTAGCCATCCGGGTATGCGTCCTTCCTTCTTTGTTTTTGTTTCTTGTTCTTCTTTGTGGGGGCGTGCCAGCACACCCACTGGGTGTAGTCCCCGAGTTTCGGGCCGGCTTCTGAGCAAGCGGCTCGGAACTCTAATCGGTGAGTTCCAAGTACCAACACTTTGTCTGAAATTTTGATGCAGGACTACCACAATCTTCGCGTGACCGCCTTCAACGCCAACGTTGAGGAGCTGGCCAAGCGGACCGCCGACTTGTCGGACAGCCGGGGTGAGTCCTCTTCCTGCTCTGCGGGGGCGCGCTGGCGCACCCGCGGGCTGTAGTCCTCGAGATTCGGGCTGACTGCTGAGCAGTCGGGCCGGATCTCCCTGGCGACCTTTTTTCTTTGGTTGATGATTCCTTTCTTTGTGGGGGCGCGCTGGCGCACCTGCGGGCTGTAGTCCCCGAGATCCGGGCCGACTGCTGAGCAGTCGGGACGGATCTCCCCGACGACCTTTCTTCCTTGTTGACGACTGACGCCCCTCCTTCTTCTTCTTCAGAGGCCAACGCTGCCCTACAACACAGCTGGGCGAGGCCAACACCGCGCTGCGTGTCAAGGAGGAGGAGTGCGGCCGGCTGGCGGAGGAGCGCGACCGGCTGGCGACGCAGCTGGCGGAGCAGAAGGAGCTGCTCCAGAAGGCCCAGAAGGACGCGAAGGACAAGGAAACCGCCCTCCTTGCTGAATTCGCATCCGAGCGCTCCTCCTGGACCGATACGAAGACGACGCTGGTCTCCGGCTTCCACGCGATCGAAGATCTCATCGACGGTGAGCTTTCCCTCATTTTCCTTTTCTAAGCGGCCGACTGCGAGTTGAGTCGGCCTCTAGTCTTTAACCTTGTTCTTCGTTCTTCTTCCTTGGCAGACTTCTTCCCCGGCCATTCAGACGCCGCCAATCAAGCCATCGAGGCTGATCGTGAAGGGCGGAGGGCGAACGGTGCACAGATTGCCGCCAACGCCCCCCGAACTCTTGGCGAGCAGATCCTGAGCATTGAGGCCTGCCTTCGGCCGGCCCATAGGATGCTGCACCGGCTTCAACATGTCGGCACCCAGGCGATTGCCGCCCTGTGGGTGGATATGCAGGCACCGCACACCCCCAGTCGGACTGCCGACTGGCTGGAGGTAGCAGCCGGCCGCCTTGAGGACTGGAAGGGCTCTTCGGCCCGGGCTGGAGCGCGCCGGTCCTTAGAGTTCGCCAAGGCGTGGTATCCTGGGCTGAGTCTAGCCCAGCTAGCCACGTTTCGGCTGGAAGCTCTGGCGGAGTTGGCGGTCGTGGAAGATGATCTCATCAAGCGTGCCGCATCGATCGCCGAGTCCACCGACACCAGCGTCTTTGTCCCAGAGCGGGCTGAGAACGGTGAGGAGGCGCCGCTGGAGTGGTTCGGGCTGAACCCGGACGACGGCGAGGACTCAGTAGAGGTGATTGACTCCAGTGGCGAGGAAGAAGGCGAGGAGGAGGAAGGAGACGAGGAGGAGGCACCAGTGGTCGGGGCAGACGGCTAGCCCTAGCTCGACTGCGCCTCTAGCAACGAGCCGCGCCCAACCGAGCCAGCTGCTGCCAGAGGTGATCAAGCGGAGACCAACCAGCCGGCCGCCCCGGCAACTGGCACCGCCGACCCCTCCGGTCCTCCAATTCCGTCCGTAGTTTCCTAGGCTGCCATTTTATCTTTGTTTTTACCTGCTTAATAGTCTCAGTGAACTTGTTATTTTGCAAAATTCCACCCACGGGGTGTATCTTGAACTTCTGTTTGAGGATTCGGCCATGGGCCTTTTCTATGTAAATATTTATCTGTGTTCTATCTCTTCTTGCTTATTGCTCTGTGGCTTTTTCCTTTGCCGCCTTCCCTTGGTTGCCGTCTTGCCAGTCGGACAGCCGCTCTGCGGACTGCCGCTGGATCAAGTACTTAGCTTCTTTGGGAAGGCAAGTACTTAGCCGTTTAGAGTTTTTTTAGCAAGTTAATTTAGAATACGGCGAGCCGACTGCTCAAGAGTTGGTTGTAAAAGGCTGGAAGCCAGCTTAAACTATGTGCATGCTTTGAGTCCTTAGCCATTTTTCATGTGGACACCCATTCTACCTTACTCCTGCCCACCAGACAGTCGCTCTGCAATCTGTGGCTTCTAACAAGAGACGGCTTAAGTGCCACACACTACTTGTCCGGCTGCAGGAAGTCATTTCATAGTACAAGACGGCAAGTCCCCGGGCCAACTAGTCGAACCCGGTGCCAAGCGGTATAACAAAGAATAACATACTCATAGGCATAATTCTTATCATATAGATAAAAGAGGGCAGTCCCCGAGCTCTTCTCGAGGGGCCCGAGGTCTTCGTACTTTAATACAAAAGGCAGCATGGTACATACTGCATTAACTGTAAAATCTTCGGAGGAGGTTTGCATTCCATGGCCGCTCCATCTCTCTGCCAGAGTCGTCCCTCTTGCGTGCTCGGGGCTTCGGAGCATCGATCAGGTAGTAGGAGTCGTTGCCCAACACTTTGCTGATGATGAAAGGGCCTTCCCAAGGTGCTGAGAGCTTGTGCTGGCCGGCTGTTCGCTGAATCAGCCGGAGCACAAGGTCTCCTTCTTGGAAAGATCTCGGCTTGACCTTCTGGTTGTAGTATCGGCGCAGGCTCTGCTGGTAGATGCTGGACCGGCAGAGTGCCAACAGACGGCCCTCTTCCAGCAGTTCGACACCGTCTTGACGTGCTTCTTCTGCTTCCTCTTTGGTGTACATGGTGATTCGAGGGGAGTCGAATTCTATGTCCGTTGGGATGACGTGCTTCTTCTGCTTCCTCTTTGGTGTACATGGTGATTCGAGGGGAGTCGAATTCTATGTCCGTTGGGATGACGGCTTCGGCACCGTAGACGAGGAAGAAGGGCGTGAAGTCGGTTGACTTGTTTGGAGTCATGCGCAGGCTCCAGAGGACGGCTGGCAACTCATCAAGCCAGCAGCCGGCCGAGCGCTCCAAAGGCTCGACCAGCCGAGGCTTGATGCCGGACAGGATTAGGCCGTTTGCTCGCTCTACCTGGCCGTTGGACTGCGGGTGGGCAACAGACGCTAAGTCCAGTCGGATGCCCTGCGTCGCACAGAAACGGGCCAAGGCACCTTTGGCAAAGTTCGTGCCATTATCCGTGATGATGCTGTGCGGTATGCCGTACCGAATTGTGATGTCGGAGATGAAGGTCACAACAGTCGGACCATTCAACTTCTTGATTGGTTTTGCTTCTATCCACTTGGTGAACTTGTCCACTTCGACAAGTAAGTGAGTCAACCCACCTCGTGCCGTCTTGAACGGTCCTACCATGTCCAGGCCCCAAACAGCAAAGGGCCAGGCAATGGGAATAGTCTTGAGTGCAGAAGCCGGCTGATGTGGCTTGGAGCGGAACTTCTGGCACCCCTTGCATTTTTGGACCAAGGTCTTGGCGTATTCAAGAGCAGTCGGCTAGAAGAAACCATGGCGGAAGGCTTTGGCGATGAGTGCTCTTGAAGCCGTGTGGTGGCCACACTCGCCTTGATGGATGTCCTTGAGAATTGCTTGGCCTTGCTCCGGTTCCACGCAGCACTGGTAGACACCAGTGGCACTGCGCCTTACGAGCTCTTTGTTGACTATGGTGTAGGCTGCCGCCCAGCGTTGCACTTGACGAGCTAAGATCTCATTAGTTGGCAGCTCTTTGTTCACCAGGAATTTGAGGATGGGCTGGGCTCATGATGGTGCTGCAATTTCTGCAATCGTTAGGACTGCGACTTGGACGAGGGCGGCTGGGCCGGGAGGTGGTGGGTTGGAGTCGGTAGCCGCTTGCTGTGTCGATGAAGTCCCCGGGCCGACTGGCGCGATCCCCGGACCGGGCTCTAGAGTCTTCGGGCCGACCGCCGCAGTCCCCGGGCCGATTGTGACTGCCACGATCCCCGCGCCGTCTGCCGGAATATTCGTGCTATCTTCGGGGGCCCTCAAGTCGGATCCGACTGCTTCAGGAGGAGCCGGTACGAAGATAGAGTCTGACTCTGGAGATGGCTTGACAGACGGCTTGAGGAGGCGCTGAAGGGCGACACTGCACGGTATTGCTTGTCGGGTGGAGCCGATTCGTGCCAGGGCGTCTACTTGGTCGTTGTCGTTTCTTGGCACATGGAGAAACTCGCACCCCTCAAAATATCCACTGAGTTGCTGTACAAGGAAGCGGTAGCTCGCCATGTTTGCGTCTTTGGCGTCCCAATCGCCTGACGACTGCTGGACCACCAAGTCAGAGTCACCATAGCACAGGATCCGGCGAATGCCGAGCTTTTGGCCAGCCGGAGCCCGTGAATGAGTGCCTCGTATTCGGTGACGTTGTTGGAGGTGGCAAAATGGATTTGCATCACATATTTGAGCTTGTCGCCTTTGGGAGAGGTGAGGATGATGCCGGCTCCCAAGTCGGTGCGCATCTTGGAGCCGTCGAAATGCATCCGCCAATGGGTGGAGTCGGGCGCTGGCGGCAGATACTGGGTCTCGGCCCAGTCGACGAGGAAGTCGGCCAGCGCTTGCGACTTGATGGTGGTGCGAGGCTGGTAGTAGATGGTGTAGGGGGCCAAATCTACGGTCCACTTGGCCACTCGGCCCAAAGCATCCCGGCTCCCGATGATCTCGACTAGTCTGTAGCGACCAGACCTCAAACGGTCCAATCTCTATGCTCAGTTGTCATCCCTGGATCAATAATGCTGACACCACACAGTACTTGAAGGATTTATAACAGAGTAGCAATCGCACACTTATTACATCGAGTGTCTCAAAAGAGAACTTATTACAATAAATATGGCTTAAGTCCATCTAATAACGATAACAGCGGAAGGCTTGGAAGATAAGTGAGTCCATCAACTCCAACGACATCACTGACTATAGAACCACGACCTAAAAGCACCTTAATCGTCGTCTGAAAAGTCTGCAACATTAACGTTGCAGCCCGAAACGGGTCAGCACATGGAATATGCTGGCAAAGTAACACATAGAGAGTAATGGAATGAAACAGCTATTCTACATGCATATTTGGCTGGTGGAAAGCTCTATGGTTACAGTTTTGCGTAAAGCCAATTTTTCCCTACTGCAAAGGAATAAATTTATTTAACTATCATGGTAGTTGTTAAACATTGAGAATGGTTGACAGCATTCTCAATCCCAATTAAGCATCATCATTAAACAAACCCAGCAAAATTAATTATTTGAGTAACATGTTGAGATTCACATGATAATCCAGGTACTAGATACTCAAGATGTCCATAACCGGGGACACGGCTAACCATGATTAGTTTATACACTCTGCAGAGGTTTGCGTACTTTTCCCCACAAAACTCCATCGCCTCCGTTTGGATTCTCGCACTACATGGTGTTTGAGAAATGGATGACCGAGACATAGTCTTTCAGAAGCGCTAGCACCTTACGATCGGGTAGACCATTACACCTACTTTCCCCTACATCTGCTAGTCTACCACTGTAAGAGTTCGCACAACTTAGTCAACTATGATAGAGCCCATAATAGCTTGTGGCTGCACACGGAAGTTTCTAGCATGAATAATCTCATGATCCCTTTGAGCCTGGGTGGCGGTCCATAAAAAAAACAGGCAATCCTGGAATACCCAGGTACCTCAATCCACCCAGATGTGTGTTTAAGTTTCCACCTTAAGTAAACCATTAATTAACATCTCACATCTGTCATGGATACACTCAAACCCAATCCACGTCTACTAGCATAGCATGACATAATAAGCAAACGTAGAAGTTACTCCCAGGGGTTTGATAATAACAGGTAATAGGTTCTACCTCAACTACTTCCCAAAACCACAATTTAATTAGATCCTAATCATGCAATGTGTGAGGATTGATCTAATGCAATAAAACTGGGTAGAGTGAAAACATGATCAAAGTGTTACTTGCCTTGCTGATGATCCGGGAAACCTAGCGATTCGAAGTAGCAAGCGGCACACTCCGGGTACTCTATCGCAAACAAACAAGCATACACTAAGTACTCATCTAATGCACAGATAAAACTCAAATAAGAGATCTAACCAGAAAGTTCAACTTAAGGACTCCGGTTGGCAAAAATAATCAAATCGAACGAAGCAACGAAAGACAAACGGCAAAAGAAACAGGCTTTGTTTACTATTCTGGATCTAGGGCAATTTTTACAGTGGCAAAAACTTGTTTGAGTTGGTTAAACAGAAAGAGGGTTTCAAGACAAAACTCCAGGCGCTTGAATCGCCTGATTCCGATAAACGAGCGAAAAGTTAGACTAAAACGAAAATCGGATCAGAGATCGCGATCAGAAAAATCGCGGATTTAATCCGAGAAAAAGAAAAACGACAACCGTTCGTTAAAACGAACGAACGGACGAACGCTCACTATTTAAATAAACCGGAAAAACCGATCTATTTAAAAAAACTGAAACAAAAAAAACGAGCAAAACCGTCGGAAAAACCGAACGGTTTTTCGAGAAAAACCAGAGGCGAAAAAAATACCTCCGGCAACTCCGGCGACGGCGGCGGCGGGGCGGCGAGGTGGCGGCGGCGGCGGCGTGGG
>NC_041392.1:205217506-205263730 GCF_002162155.2 Triticum dicoccoides
CGGGGCGCGGCTTATAAGAGGCCCGGCCAGGAGAGTCCTGGCCGGTTACGGCCCAAGGTCGGTTCGGACGTTTTTTTTAAATAATTTTGCTCGGAAAAAAAACAAAAGAACTATTAAACGGACTCCAAAAATCCCGAAATAAATTTTCCCCGGCTTGTAAAATCAAGCCGCACAGGATGAACATTTATTTGGGGCCTAAATGCAATTTTGAAAAACGCGCATTTTTCCTAAATTCAAATAAAATAGCAAATAAAACCAAATAAAATCTTAAATGATTTTTTATTAAATCCTCAGTATTTCTTTATTTTGGGAAAGTCATTTTATTCCCTCTCTCTTATTTTTGTAATAGAAATAATTGAATATAAAATAAATAAAATCAAATGATCCCATTTTCAAAATTTGAGACAACTCAAATATGAAAATAACGAAATCCCCAACTCTCTTCGTGGGTCCTTGAGTTGCGTAAAATTTCTAGGATCCACCAAAATGCAATAAATATGATATGCAATGATGATCTAGTGTATAACATTCCAAATTGAAAATTTGGGATGTTACAAACCTACCCCCCTTAAGATGAATCTCGCCCTCGAGATTTGGGTTGGCTAGAAAATAGGTGAGGGTGGTCCTTCAACAAATCATCCTCTCGTTCCCAGGTGGCTTCATCCTCCGTGTGGTGGCTCCACTGAACCTTGCAAAACTTGATAACCTTGCCGCGGGTGACTCGACTGGCATACTCTTGAATCTTAACTGGTTTCTCCTCATAGGTCAAATCACTGTCCAACTGAATTGCTTCCAGTGGTACCGTATCTCTCAGCGGTATATCAGCCATCTCTGCGTGGCACTTCTTCAACTGGGATACATGGAACACGTCGTGAACTCCTGGCAATCCTTCAGGCAATTCCAACTTGTAGGCTACTTCTCCCATACGCTCCAAAACATTGTATGGGCCTACAAAACGTGGCACTAACTTTCCCTTAACTCCAAAGCGCTTAACTCCTCGAAGTGGAGATACTCGAAGATAAACTGGGTCTCCGACTTCGTAAACTGTCTCCTTGCGTTTAGAATCTGCGTAGCTCTTGTGCCTGGATTGGGCTACCTTCAGCCTGTCATGAATCAATTTCACTTTCTGCTCAGACTCCTTTATCAGATCCGGTCCAAACAACTGGCGGTCTCCAACTTCATCCTAGGACAATGGGGTCCTGCACCTCCTTCCGTACAAGGCTTCAAAAGGGGCCATCTTCAAACTGGATTGATAGCTGTTGTTGTAAGAGAACTCTGCATAGGGCAAATTCTCATCCCAACTAGATCCGTAATCTAGCGCACAAGCTCTTAGCATATCCTCCAAAATCTGATTGACTCTCTCAGTCTGTCCATCTGTCTGCGGGTGGAAATGTGCTAAACTCCAGTCTGGTTCCCAAAGTCTCATGCAACTGATTCCAGAACTTTGAGGTAAACTAGGTTCCTCTATCTGATACTATGCTCCTTGGAACTCCATGCAGACAAACGATTCTAGTCATGTATATCTTTGCCAACTTTGCACTGGTGTAGGTAGTCTTCACTGGAATGAAATGAGCTACCTTTGTCAAACGATCGACTACAACCCATATCGAGTCATAGCCTAAACGTGTTCTGGGCAATCCTGTAATAAAATCCATGCCTAGCTTATCCCACTTCCATTCGGGTATCGGCAATGGCTGTAGCAATCCGGCTGGCTTCTGATGCTCTGCCTTTACTCTCTCACATACATCACAAACTTCTACATATTCCGCAATATCCTTCTTCATTCCGGTCCACCAGAAAATATCCTTCAAATCTAAATACTTCTTGGTATTTCCGTGGTGAATCAAATACGGTGAATCATGGGCCTCTTGTAAAATTAACTTCCTGATCTTCGGATCATTTGGCACAAAAACACGGTCTTCAAACCATAAGGTATCGTGCTCATCCTCACGAAATCCCTTGGCTTTTCCTTTGCTTAGTTTCTCCTTAATAGGGGCAATCTCCTTGTCAGTCTTTTGAGCTTCTCTGATCTTATCCATCAACGTAGACTGAATCTTCAATGCTGCTACATAGCCTTTCGGGACTATTTCCAAACATAGCTCTCGAAGATTTTCGGCTAACTCCCCTGGTAAATCTCCCGTCATTAGGGTGTTGACATGGTTCTTATGGCTCAACACGTCAGCTACTATGTTAGCCTTTCCGGGGTGATAATGCAATTTCATATCATAATCCTTGATGAGCTCCAACCATCTCCTTTGTCTGAGGTTCAACTCCTTCTGTGTGAAAATATACTTCAGACTCTTGTGATCCGTGTACACCTCACAATGGTTTCCAATCATAAAATGTCTCCAAGTCTTCAATGCATGCACTACGGCTGCTAACTCCAAATCATGCGTAGCATAATTCAACTCATGAGGCTTAAGCTGTCATGAGGCATATGAAACAACTCTTCCTTCTTGCATAAGCACTGCTCCAAGTCCTCGACGTGAAGTGTTGCTATACACCTCATAATCCTTGTGTTGATCTGGCAGAATCAACACTGGCGAGGTAACCAAACGTTTCTTCAACTCCTGGAAGCTAGCCTCACATTCCTCAGTCCATATGAATTTGGTATCCTTCTTCAACAACTCCGTCATAGGCTTCGCAATCTTTGAGAAATTCTCAATAAACCTCCAGTAGTATCTTGCGAGTCCAAGAAAACTCCAGATCTCTCCAACGATGGTTGGTGCTTCCCACTTGGTCACGGTATCAAGTTTAGTGGGATCTACTGCTATACCTTCTCCGGATATAACGTGTCCGAGAAATCCAACTTCTTTCAACCAAAACTCATATTTGCTAAATTTGGCATATAATTGATGTTCTCTGAGCTTTCCAAGAACTAAATGCAAATGCTCCTTATGCTCCTCTTCATTCTTGGAGTAAACCAGGATATCATCAATGAACACTACGACGAACTTATCCAAGAACTCCATAAACACTTTGTTCATCATGTTCATAAAATATGCAGGTGCGTTAGTCAGACCAAATGACATAACGGTATACTCGTACAGCCCATACCTGGTGGTAAAAGCTGTCTTAGGTATATCATATTCTCGAATCTTCAACTGGTGGTATCCTGATCGTAGATCAATCTTGGAAAACACCTTAGCTCCTTGCAATCGATCAAACAGATCATTGATCATAGGTAGTGGGTACTTGCTCTTGATGGTTACTTCATTCAATCCTCGATAATCAACAACCATCCTTAACGATCCATCCTTCTTCTCCACTAGAAGTACTGGAGATCCCCAAGGCGATGAACTTGGGCGAATGTACCCTTTATCCAGTAACTCCTTAATTTGCTTCTTAATCTCCACCAAATCCTTTGCAGGCATCCTATATGGTCTCTTAGATATTGGCCCTGTGCCTGGCAAAAGCTCAATCAAAAACTCAATATCTCTATCCGGTGGCATGCCCGGCAATTCTTCTGGAAATACATCGGGGAAATCCTTCACTACTGGTACTTCCTCCTGCACAACTCGTGTTAAACAATTTACTTGAGTCCTCTTGGGCAGATGCCGGGATACAGACTTGATCCTTCTCCCTTCTCGAGTGGTAAGCAAGATCGACTTACTGGAGCAATCGATGTTTCCTCCATACATCGACAACCAACCCATACCCAGAATTACATCCAAACCTTGTGATTCCAATATTACCAAATCTGAGGGAAACACATGCCTACCTATACTTAATGGCACTTGAAAACATCCTTGGCTAGCCATATACTCCGCTCCTGGGGAGCTTACTAACATAGGTGTTCTAAGAACTTTGGTGGGCAGGTTATACTTATCCACAAATCCCCTTGATATGTATGAATGCGATGCACCAGTATCGAAAAGAACGAGTGCAATAAATGACTTAACCAAAAACTTACCGATTACTGCATCCTGCTGCTCTTCAACCTCCTCCACGTTAATCTGGTTCACTTGTCCCCTGTTGAAAGGGTTCGGCTTCTTCCCAGAGCTTCCATTGCCATTACCATTCTGGGATTCAGGACATTCATTGGCATAATGTCTGGTCTTCTGGCACTTAAAACAAGTGACTTGGCTCAGGTCTCTCTTGGCTGGGGTCGATGGGTTGGTGCGGTTCTGGCCGTTGCTTCCATTCCCATTACCATTCTTGGTGCCGTTGTGATTGTGCAAACTACCTCCTCCATGGGTATGCTAAAAATGTCCTTCCGGTCTAGGGGTAAAACATGACTTCTGCTGAGCTCCTGAATTGTGCTTCCGTTGTCCATACTTCCTCTTGCGGTTCTCAATCTGTTGTTGCTTCCCTTCAATCATGAGAGCACGATCTACCAACCCCTGGTAGTTGTTGAAGGTTGCTACCATCAACTGCATGCTCAAATCATCATTCAGTCCTTCCAGAAACTTCTCCTGCTTAGCTGCATCTGTAGCAACGTCATCTGGGGCATAATGTGCTAATTTACTAAAGTCCTCCACATACTAGCAACTGTCCGTCCTCCTTGGCGCAAGTTGCGAAACTCTCGCTTCTATATGGCCATAGCTCCTGCTGAAACATGGGCAGTTCGAAAAGCCTGCTGAAACTGGTCCCACGTGACAGTGTCGACAGGGAAAGTGGATGTGAAATTCTCCCACCATGATGTTGCGGGTCCTTCAAGCTGATGTGCAGCAAACTTCACCTTTTCCGCATCCGTGCATCCTGTTGTGGTCAACTCTCTAGCTGTCTTGCGGAGCCAATCATCTGCTACTATCGGCTCGGTGCTACTAGAAAACACCGGCGGATTCAGCCTAAGAAAACGGGCTAAGTGATCAACAGGTGGTGGTGGTGGGTTGTTGTTATTGTTCCCCTGATTCTGATTCTAGACTAGCAACTACATCAACGTGTTCTGCTGCTGGATCAACTGGGTGAGCTCCGGTGGGAAGGTAAATCCGGGGTCACATCTCGGAGGCATCTGAGGGTTTAGAAAAGATGAGATTTAAGAATAGAGAGGGGTCTAAAGAGAAAACACTACCCATATGCACATGAGGCAAAAGCAAATAATTCACTTCATTCAATCAATCAAACAAGGGCATACAAACGATCTAACTATCGCAAAAGTGATCGGACTACTATATTTACATGGTGGACTACTACTACTGATGAGGTGGTCTACTAGAAATATTCCTCGGTTGTAGACTCCATTATACCTGCTCCTGCTTCATCAACATAGTCATCATCGCTATCATCTGGATCCGAGTCGGTGTTGTCGATGATGATGTAGTCTTCTGGATGAATCTCCTTGGGTTCTTCGTCTTCTTCTACTGGTGCAGGGCCCCCCATGAATATTCCGATCTTCTTTGTTAGGTCGGCATTCTTGTCCACTAGTACTTCTATTTCCTCTTCATAATCTTCACGTGTAGCCTTGAGCCCTTTCTCCAGTTCCTGGATTCTTGTCTTTGCCTTCTTCAGGTCTATCATGTCGGTGCACATCTGGTTCTCCTGACGTTGAATGTGCTGGTTTAACTCCAGGATAAACGTTGCGACCGATCTATCCTTTCTGGTGCTGATCATCTCCCAGTGCTCATCTGGGCGCCCACAAATCTGGTAGATAGTATCCTTAAGATCATTGCGGTAGATTTCTCCAATACGTCCCATGGCGATGTGAGCTGCCATGCTCGTTCCTAGACTCCAAGTTGGTGCATCAAATGAAAACTCTATGGGCTCAGTGACTGGCATGAACGTCCTTCCTGGAACTTGAACTTGAATCATCCAGCGCTCTTCTTCAGGTAAAGTGGCGTTGTAGGTTCCGGTGAAGCTTGGTACTCCTATGTTCAGGATCTAGTGACTTCCTTCAAGTGACGTCCAAAGGGTGTATCTTCATCCGGTTGCGTGAACTTGTTCCTTGCGTTCTCCATCCTAAAAGAGTAGAAAAGATGAGAAGTCCGAAAGAGAAGAGAGTGAGTAGTGATCTAGGTCTGTAGCTTAGTGGTCGTGTCCTACAGTCAGCGTGTGCTCTGATACCATCTTGTAGCGACCAGACCTCAAATGGTCCAATCTCTGTGCTCAGGTGTCATCCCTGGATCAGTAATGCTGACACCACACAGTACTTGAAGGATTTATAACAGATTAGCAATCACACACTTATTACATCGAGTGTCTTAAAAGAGAACTTATTACAATAAATATGGCTTAAGGCCATCTAATAACGATAACAGTGGAAGGCTTGGAAGATAAGTTAGTCCATCAACTCCAACGGCATCACTGACTATAGAACCACGACCTAAAAGCACCTTAATCGTCGTCTGAAAAGTCTGCAACATTAACGTTGCAGCCCGAAACGGGTCAGCACATGGAATATGCTGGCAAAGTAACACATAGAGAGTAATGGAATGAAACAGCTATTCTACATGCATATTTGGCTGGTGGAAAGCTCTATGGTTACAGTTTTGCGTAAAGCCAATTTTTCCCTACTGCAAAGGAATAAATTTATTTAACTATCATGGTAGTTGTTAAACACTGAGAATGGTTGACAGCATTCTCAATCCCAATTAAGCATCATCATTAAACAAACCCAGCAAAATTAATTATTTGAGTAACATGTTGAGATTCACATGATAATCCAGGTACTAGATACTCAAGATGTCCATAACCGGGGACACGGCTAACCATGATTAGTTTATACACTCTGCAGAGGTTTGCGTACTTTCCCCCACAAAACTCCATCGCCTCCGTTTGGATTCTCGCACTACATGGTGTTTGAGAAATGGATGACCGAGACATAGTCTTTCAGAAGCGCTAGCACCTTACGATCGGGTAGACCGTTACACCTACTTTCCCCTACATCTGCTAGTCTACCACTGTAAGAGTTCGCACAACTTAGTCAACTATGATAGAGCCCATAATAGCTTGTGGCTGCACACGGAAGTTTCTAGCATGAATAATCTCATGATCCCTTTGAGCCTGGGTGGCGGTCCATAAAAAAAACAGGCAATCCTGGAATACCCAGGTACCTCAATCCACCCAGATGTGTGTTTAAGTTTCCACCTTAAGTAAACCATTAATTAACATCTCACATCTGTCATGGATACACTCAAACCCAATCCACGTCTACTAGCATAGCATGGCATAATAAGCAAACATAGAAGTAACTCCCGGGGGTTTGATAATAATAGGTAATAGGTTCTACCTCAACTACTTCCCAAACCCACAATTTAATTAGATCCTAATCATGCAATGTGTGAGGATTGATCTAATGCAATAAAATGGGTAGAGGGAAAACATGATCAAAGTGTTACTTGCCTTGCGGATGATCCCGGAAACCTAGCGATTCGAAGTAGCAAGCGGCGCACTCCGGGTACTCTATCGCAAACAAACAAACATACAATAAGTACTCATCTAATGCACAGGTAAAACTCAAATAAGAGATCTAACCAGAAAGTTCAACTTAAGAACTCCGGTTGGCAAAAAGAATCAAATCGAACGAAGCAACGAAAGACAAACGGCAAAAGAAACAGGCTTCGTTTACTATTCTGGATCTAGGGAAATTTTTACAATGGAAAAAACTTGTTTGAGTTGGTTAAACGAAAAGAGGGTTTCGAGACGAAACTCCAGGCACTTGAATCGCCTGATTCCGATAAACGGGCGAAAAGTTAGACTAAAACGAAAATCAGATCAGAGATTGTGATCAGAAAAATCGCAGATTTAATCCAAGAAAAAGAAAAACGGACGAACGGACGAACGAACGCTTGCTATTTAAATAAATCGGAAAACCGATCTATTTAAAAAAACCGAAACAAAAAAAGAGCAAAACCGTTGGAAAAACTGAACGGTTTTTCGAGAAAAACCGGAGGCGAAAAAAAAACTACCTCCGGCAACTCCGGCGACGACGACGGCGGTGGTCCGGCGGCGAGACGGCAGGGCGGCGAAGTGGCAGTGGAGCGGCGGCGGCGGGGCGCGGCGGCGGCGAGGCGCGGCGGCGGCGAGGCCGGCTAGGGTTATGGTTTGGGCGGGGCGGCGGCTTGGGCTTCGGCCGGGGGCGGGGCACGGCTTATAAGAGGCCCGACCAGGAGACTCCTGGCCGGTTACTGCCCAAGGTCGGTTCGGATGTTTTTTTAATAATTTCGCTTGGAAAAAAACAAAAGAACTACTAAACGGACTCCAAAAATCCTGAAATAAATTTTCCCCAGCTTCTAAAATCAAGCCGCACAGGATGAACATTTATTTGGGGTGACGGTATCCTGGACTAGGGGGTACTCACCACATCATCTCCCGATCTGTTAGATTGGGCCGAGGACCCCCATGGCCGTATACTCATGGGCCAGTTCGGACAGCTGCCGCGTACAAGAAAGATTCCACAAGACTTGGCGATCAAGACAAGGACTCCTCCCCACCGGCGTATTCGGCTAGGACTCTTGTTATCCTAGGCCTTCGGTGCATTATATAAACCGAGGCCAGACTAGTCGATAGATCATATACATACATTCATACCATAGGCTAGCTTTTAGGGTTTAGCCTCTCCGATCTCGTGGTAGATCAACTCTTGTACTACTCATATCATCAAGAATAAATCAAGCAGGACGTAGGGTTTTACCTCCACCAAGAGGGCCCGAACCTGGGTAAAACATCATGTCCCCTGCCTCCTGTTACCATCCATCTTAGATGCACAGTTCGGGACCCCCTACCCAAGAACCGCCGGTTTTGACACCGACATTGGTGCTTTCATTGAGAGTTCCGCTGTGTGTTCGGCAAAAGGTTGATGGCTCGCCTGCAGATCAACTGCGACTTCGGCATCTTCATCACTAGCTCGACTGGTCACCTTGGTTCGACCAAGGACTGCGCCCTACCTCTGATCATCATGTTCGGATGAGGGCCTTTATAATCATCAACTCCGATCTCTATCAAGATCATGGAGGAACCATTCAGGGAGCCCGGGGGCTCAACGTCAACATTGCACTCGGGCGACTGTGCTGTTTTTCTGGACATCAAACTTGTGTCTGCCGTCACCGCCTCCTCAAGTGTCTTTTTAATGATCGCTTTGGTGGAATTGTGCGGAATTGAGTCTACAACAACCCTAGAAATTTTCGTCGAGTTCCGATGGAGGAATCTCAAGCAATCCACGATATACCGGAGCCCTGTCAAATATGGACGGGAATCTGGATGAGTTTAGGGCATAGTGTCCAGCTTCTAGCTCGGACGTCTTTTGGAAGATCCAACTGTTGATCAGCAGCGGAATTCCTACATCTACCACCTCTCAAAATTTCAGCTCAATCCGACCGTCCAAACTCTGGGAACCTTCCAATTAGTGCATCACTTTTCGGATCTGTTTTCTGCGCGAAAATGAATCCGACCCGAGTTCGTCTTTTTTATGGACGGGATTTCAGATATCCGTTTTGAAGGAAGTTTTGTATGGGGTATTGTGTTTTTTTCTGAACACATCCCACTAACTTTAAGATCTTTTGAACATGATCTTCAACATCATGTTGGTGTCAAACCAGTCCGGCAATATTGCTCCACGGCTGTCGACCTGCGCTAGACACGTCGTCATTTTGTTGAGCCGAGCTCAACTTCTTCGGATCATCATCTCGGCAAGTCGAACAAGAGTCCGGCATCGCGAAGGATAAATCATCATCAACATCTCCACCCCACGAATTACACGGAGCGGGCATACCGGCATCGCCACACGGTTGCTTCATCAAGCCGTCATCAACCACGTCATGACCTGCATCGGCAGGGCCGCACTATTGCTTCTTCAAGCTGGTGTCCATCACGCCGACCTACTTCGACTCATCGGCTGACATCGAGGCTTCGACATCTCGGCTGGACCGGGGGCTTCGCCATCTCTTCATCAACCTACTCCGGACACTTCGGCGTTACTAGCCAACCAGCTCCGTCACGTTAGCTGGACCAAGGGCTTTGCCTCGACGAGCCAACCTTTGCCAGTATTGCCATGCCGTCGTTTTATCGCCCATCAGGCAATGGGTATGCGGACCGAATCCCAATTTTGGAAATCACCTTCCTTTGGATTGCTACAACAAATAAACCAGGTGCTATTAATCCCAGTATTTTTTGCTTGTTTGGGTTCATTTTTTCCAAAGGAATTATTACTCTGGCTTGTCCATCATATATACACAGGTCTATCAAATGGTGGCCGCATTAACAACGGTCGCATGGTGGTTCAGTCAGGCTCCGTACATAGTCCGGCGAATGCCGCATCCGGAACTCGGACCGACCTGTGAATTCAGACTTTGCCACACCTTTACCGCATCATGCCGACACCCTGCAACGACATTGACTTTGGCGCCAGGCCATATTTCTCTTATTACTCACTTTGCATAAATTATTTATTATGCAATGATTTTTTACTATTATCTCCGGTTTGCATCACTTTTTGTGCACAGGAAAATGATCCGGGTTGGGCAGTATCGTCAACTCGGCGTATTGACATACCACGCCACCTAGGCTAGACGGGGGGCTTCGTCAATACTTCATTACCCCATGTCGGGGACTTCGGCATCACTCTGCCGGCCTGCATTGACCGTGCTATGTCACCACTTCGGTGTGTCGAGCTCTCCGCTCCGCCACCTCGGGACCGGCTTGGGGGATGGAACCTTGTACCGCATCAAGCTCGGACCACATCGTTAATACCGAACACATTAACCAGCTAAGTTGCCTTCATGCTCCAAGTTTTAAATTTTTAACTTGTGTTCGGTTCGACCAAGCATTATACTTTTTTGGAAAAAGTTGCTTGTATAAAATTTCCTTGTCATAACCTTGTCTGTGGCACATAAATTCAAATACCCCGTTTACTTGGGGGCTTCCTTTATGAAGCTTTTCCTCTTGCATATGATTATACTTGTACGGCTTCGTTCCTTGTTCGTGTATTACGCCACAATATGCACCATATTGACTTAAGAGATTTGCAACCTGGGTTGCCTCGCTCCTGTGTTTACCCCTACGTTCCCGATTGTTCGGCTAGGAAGTAAAGGGAGCACCTCTGCGATTGTCATGATCGGGTCACCCGAGCCGGACCTCAGACTGGGTGAAGCCGAAAGCTAGCGCTCTTATTATTTTCAATGATGGTCGGCACACAACGGAACTCATGAGTACAAAAAATCTATTGCACAAGTCTCATAATAACAATGAGCACCGAAGAAAGGTATCGGTGGGGGTACTATTTTCTTTGAAGATGCTTCTTACACTTTGCAGTAATATAGCATAGGTTCCCTGAGCGCGCTTTGTCTGTTACAGCCTTATGGCCTGATTGCCTAGTTATTGGAAACACCGTCGATATTCCTGACAGATGGAGTACATAACACTTTTCGGTCCTTGACCGAAGAGGGAGAAGCCGACGGTCGGTTAAGACGCATTTAAAGTTCGGTTGAACATAGATATGATATAAGTACTTCGGTACATGCAATCATTCTTTTACACAAGTCACTTGGAGGCTCTTAAGTTTATTTGAGCCATTTTATAATAAGTGTTCTTCTTCTTAGTCGTTGCAAAGTTTTATTATTATTATTTATCACTCCTTTTTTCGACACAAGTGTGTGGTCACTAGCCGGGGAGCCTAATTTCTCTCTCAAAGCCACTAGAGTTTAGTTTGCTAAGCTGGCCTAACAAGAAGTACTCCGCCTTGCCGTAGGCTGACCCGCTTGAAGTCTTGAGATAGGATGTGTCATGTTAAAGCACGACAGAAGCACTTTTTTTCTAAGGCCAATTTTCGGATTGGCACCGAACACTTGATCTTGTTTGGACGTCAAGTTTTTACTGACATTTTTTGGTTTTCCAAGATTGTGGAACTTTTAAACTATTTGTGTGTTTTCAGCACAAGTCTCGCAGTGCAACGCCGGACACCTTTAGAGATTCGGCAAAAACATTCTCGGATATTGCTATATATGCATCGGTTTAGAATTGTGTCTTCGGTCAATAGTTGGGTTGCCCGGCTCTTGCGCTTGCCTCCTACGTTCCTCTTTGTTCGGCTAGGTGTGCAAAGGGAGAACCACGGCGATTGTGCTTCCAGCTCACATGGTTAAGCACCTCAGTGGAGAAAGCCAAAAACTGACTGTCACAATAAGCGTAAACTGGTCAGCAATCCGATGACGGTGTTAAATGACGGGCCATTCATAATGGCCGAAGTGTTTACAGCTTGACCTCGACTGTCGCCGAACACTACCGGGGGCTATTAACTGGCCTCCCAAACTAAATCCTCGATCTTTTTCTCTTACATTCGAGCTGAGGTTTCATGATCATGCTTAGCATGACAACCGAAAGAAAGGAACCCATAGCGGGATTATTTTCTTTGGAAGACATTTCTTCTGTTAAACAATAATATAACATATCTCTCTGCGTACCTTTGTTTATAAAAACGTATGGCCAGTTTGCCTTGTTTGTTGTAAATCTTTGCCCTCATAAAGGCTTTATAAAGTAGGACAAACACTCCTCGGCTACTGGCCGAGGAGGTGGAAGCCGATGGTTGGTCAACAAAGTTTTGTACAATGTGGATCCGAGCATTAATGACGTGAAGTACTTGGATACATATAGTCATTACACATAATTTGTGATTTTACTATGGATATCGATCCTTAATTCGGCCACCCGTGCCCGCATTAAGGCTCGGGGGCTACTGGGCTTCGGGCTTATTATTTACAAATATTAAAGGGGCACATCGATCCCCTGATCTGGTGTTGCCACCCGACCAGTGTCTCGGGGGCTACTGCATTGCCTGTCCAATGCAGAAAATTTTAAGTGTAATACAGTTTTCGAGGAGATTTTGATCATCAGGTTGGTTGCCGCACCCAACCTGAGTCTCGAGGACTGAGCACGCCGCTTTTTGTGTCCCAAAGTATTCTTCCGAGCTAGGACTTGATCCTCAGACCGATTTTGCAAATCAACCTGAGTCTCAGCGGCTACTGGGATCAGCGGTCTTATGTCATCCTTCATGTGCATCTCGGGTTTTAGACCGATACCCACCTTGAGGGCTACTGGCTATATATCTCGGCAGAGAATAAATTGCACCAATCAAAAATATTGACAAAAATCGGCCTACATTCGGGGTGGTGCACCACCTCGGAAGCAGTCCGGCATAAAGCTCGGGCGCTAGTGGCTAGCTCCATAGAGGGCATTTTCGGCATTAAGCTCGGTTAAACTCCTTCAAGCTTCTTTGAACCAATGTGATTTACGACACCTCGGATATAGTACTTGGAGGTCGACAGTACTTCACTCAAATAGTATACCGGTCTCTAGACTGGTAGTGCTTTGCCTTCCTCCTTGCGCTCTACTACGATGACTGTGTTGACTACTCGACTAGTGGCGGCGATGTAGAGGAGCATGGGTTCCTTAGGAGTCGGAGCCGCCAGGACAGGTGGAGTAGTCAACATCTTCTTCAGTTGGAGAAAAGCTTCATCCGCCTTGTGGTTCCACTCGAAAAAAGTGGTCTTCTTCATGAGTTGGTATAGGGGGGAGCCTTCTCGCCCAGCCGACTGATGAATCGGCTGATGGATGCCAAACAGCCGGTGAACTTTTGGACGTCCAACAGTCGGCTGGGTACCTCCATCCTCTCCATAGCCTTGATCTTCACAGGGTTGCACTCTATGCCGCGTTCAGAGACCAGGAAGCCAAGGAGCTGGCCGGCTGGTACTCCGAAGACGCATTTCTCCGGATTGAGCTTGATCTAAAATCGGCACAAGTTCTCAAAGGTCTCCTTGAGGTCTTCCAGAAGTGTTCCACGCTTCTCCGTCTTCACCACCACATCGTCCACGTAAACATGAGCATTTCTGCCGAGTTGCTTGAGGAGGCACTTCTGCATGCAACGTTGGAAGGTGGCACCAGCGTTCCTTAAGCCGAACGTCATGGTCAAGTAGCAGAAGACTCCAAACGGCGTGATGAAGGCGGTCTTTAGCCTATCGGCCGGGTTCAACTTGATCTGGTGATATCCCGAATATGCATCCAAGAAACTCAACAGCTCGCATTCGGCTGTGGAGTCTATCACTTGGTCGATCCTTGGCAAAGCGAACGGGTCCTTGGGGCATGCTTTGTTGAGGCTAGTTTAGTCAATACACATTCGCCATTGCTTGTTCTTCTTCAGTACCAGGACCGGGTTGGCTAGCCATTCTGGAAAGAACACTTCCATGATGAAGCCGGCTGCCAGTAGCCGGGCTATCTCTTCTCCAACAACTCTTCTCTTCTCTTCTGACAGGCGGCGCAAAGGCTGCCTGACTGGCTTGGCATCAGCTCAGACATGCAATTTGTGCTCGGCGAAATCCGTTGGGACACCTAGCATGTCTTTGGGGGACCATGCAAAGATATCCCGATTCTCACGGAGGAAATCGACGAGCTCGCCTTCCTATTTGCTGTCGAGGTTGGCACCTACGACAGCGCACCTCTCTGGGTGCTCCGGGTCCAAGGGTATCTTCTTTGTTTCTTTGGCCGGCTTGAATGAGCCCTCAGCTTCCGACTCCCTGGGATCAGACGACATCTCTGGCTGTTTGCTTGCCATCGCCACAACCCGGTCAAGGAGCCGCTTCTTAGCTGCGATCACGAGGGACTCGGCCAGCCGACTGCTTTCTGCTGCACAGGCGGACGACTTCTTGTAGTCGCCAGTTATGGTCAAAATCCCTTTGGAACTCGGCATCTTCATCTTGAGGTAGGCATAGTGCGGGACAACCATGAACCTGGCCAGGGCAGGCCGGCCAAGTAGCGCATGGTATGGGCTCTCAAGGTCCATCACCTCGAACCAAATTGACTCTCGGCGGAAATGATCTTTGTCTCCAAAGAGGACGTCAATCAAGATCTTGCCGATTGGTGAGCAGGAAAGGCCAGGAACTATGCCATGGAACACTGTCCGGCTGGACTGAAGCTGCCTCTGTCTGATTCCTAATTTCTCCATGGTATCCTTGTACAGGATGTTGATGCTGCTGCCGCCGTCTATCAGGACTCTGGAGAAGCGAGTAGCTCGCTTGTCCATGGCAAAGGTGGCGTCCAAAACCAAGGCATATGAGCCGGGTTTAGGCATTACTTCCGGGTGGTCAGCTCTGCTCCAGCTGATGGGTTTCTCAGACCAATGCATGAACTCTGGTGTGTCAGATGTAAGGATGGCAATTTTATCCATGGACATGGATACCCATGGATATCCAACCCGGATGGATAGGGTTTGGATATGCTTTTGCGCCCATGGGCAGCACCCAAACCCGACCCGATTACTCGTGGATAGGGCATGGACATAATCTTGTACCCATGGATATATCCAAACCCGACCTGATCGTCTAACCTAACAAGCAATATTCTGCTACCCCTACCCCATAGTCACATGTCCCACTATAATTTTATCCTTTATCTAAATAATCCAAAAGAAATTACACAATCCCCGCCGTAACATACTCCAACGCACCTTCTCATCCTATTATCTACACTAATTAAATGACTTGTCGTTGAGAATTGGTGCCATCTCCTTGAGTTACTCCTCTCATAGCCCTAGAGGAGGCTGCCGCGGCCAGCCGCTATCCCCACGTAAGGTGGATCGTTGCAGTAGCCACTACTGGCCTACGACAACCCAGCTCCATATCTCCTTAACCCCTCCGTCTTCACTTTTCCACACACGCATTGATGCATGGCTGCAGCAGTGGGACAATGCAAGGGCTATACTGCACGGCAGGGAGTGAGCACGCCAATGCAGAGTGCACATTGTGCAATGAGTTATGTCTTATGTATAGGTCTTGGGAGGACCTGATGGATATCCAATGGGTATGGATATCCATCGGATTTGGACATGGTCACAATTTTTCGCCCATGGATTTTTTCATGGATGGGCTGGGACTGCCTTCATGGATATGAATATGGATTTGGTATTGTTCAACCCGATCCAAACCCGACCCATTGCCATCCTTAGTCAGATGCTACTGCATTCACCTCCTGCTGCTGCGGCCGCCTGCTGCGTCGATCATCGGCCACGCTGGTGAACACGACATAGGCTCCATGCTCTTCTGGGTACTCGTCTTGTATCGCGCCGAGTGGTCTGACCGCCGGCTGCTGGGGCGGAGGAGGCGGCGGCTGCCCAGCAGGTGGGGGAGGCAAAAGGTCGTCTCCCTTGGCGATCCTGGTGGTGAGCCAGTGGCACTTCCGAGTGGTGTGGTTGGATGGCTTCGCACCACTATGGAATTTGCAGGGTCCATCCAAAGTCTGCTCATATGAGAAAGCCGGCTGCCAGTTGGGCTTGCCGCCCTTCTGGCGTTTGGGCGGAAGCTGCCCTTCCGGCTGCTGGTCTTCGACTGTCGCCACCTGCCGACTGGTGGAAGTCGGCTGTGGGGCTTTGCGCTTGTGGTCGTTCTGCTGTTGACACCGACTGGTGTCTCCAGCCGGAGTTCGAGGAGCCTGAGAAGCCACCTTGCCCGTCGCACTAACTTGAATCTCCGTCTTCATGGAGGAGTCGGCTGTGGCATATTTGTCTGCTATGATCAGCAGCTCGTCGAGGGTTTTCAGCTCATCGCAGAGAAGCCTGAGCTTGAGGAGGGTGCCCTCTCGGCATCCCGCAGTGAAGTACTCAATGGCCTGCACCTCGTGCACGCCCTCGCAAGAGTTGCGGATCTCGGCCCAGCGCATGAGGTAGTCGCGAGTTGACTCGTTGGGGCCTTGCACACACAAGGAGAGCTGGCGAGGTTTAGGAGGCCGCTTGTATGTGCGGGTGAAGTTGCGGATGAAGGCGTCGGTGAAGTCGACCCAACTGTTGATGCTGCGGGGCCTTAAGCTGTTCAGCCATGTCCGGGCCGTGCCCTGGAGCATGAGCGGAACGTACTTCACGGCAACACGCTTGTTCCCGTTTGCTATGCTGACGGCCGTGGAGTAGTCGACTAGCCAGTCTTCCGGCTTCACAGAGCCGGTGTATTTGGGTGTGTCTCTGGGGAGCGAGAACCCTTTGGGGAAGGGCTCATCTCGAATGCGGGGGCCGAAACATGGCGGACCCAACTCATCTTCTTCCTCAAGCGCCAGGGATCGGTGGAGACGGTCGATCCGGTGGCGGGCGTCATTCTCTCTGACTCCCTCTCGGCGGCCAAGGCGGTCGCCGAGTGTCAGGTGATCAACAGGCGGCGGGGAGACTCGCCTTTCCCTTCGAGGGGGAGGAGGCGGACAGTCATCTCGTCATTCCACTGTTCTTGGTTGGCCGTCTCGGTCGCGCTCTATGGTGATCCGAGTCCGACTGCGGCTGGCAAGCGGCTCCTTGTCCTTTCTTCCGCAAACGCCTCCATTCGGCGTCCGAGACGTCATGCCTTGGTCTCAGCGGGGAGGCAGGTTGTCATTCTGTCGGTGCGGCGCATCAGTGCGGCAGCCGGCCTCGTTCTGCTCCGCAGCCGCGTCAAGGAGTCGCTGGACGCGCTCCGTCATCAAGCGACGTTCTTCGCCCTCGAACTTGTCCAACTCGTCTGCCGCCGCCTGGGCGGCTCGAACGTTCTCCGCAGGCGTGGCGTAAACGGGGCGATTTGCCCCGAACAGGTCGGCGATGGCCACGCCGCGCTGCTAGACCATGCCAAGGCGGCTAGGCCCAGTTGGAGCCGGCATGCCGCCCACAGCGCGGTCCATCTTACGCAGGTAGGCCTCTGATAGGCGTCTCATGTTGGCCAGCTTTTTGGCGCCTTCGACTAGCTCAAGGCGGCGTGCCTCCAGCGTCTCGGCGTCGGCGTCTTCGGGAATGGGCACTGCCAGGTCTTGCAGCGCCGCGTTGAGCGGGTCATAATCACCCCCGCCGGAGTGCTCGCCATGATCAATGACAAGCATTTCCATGATGGTGCTTCCGCCGCTCTCCGCGCAAGGGAACGGCTCGTCGTATACCACCACGTTGGTGGGGAACGTGTCAAGCAACATGGTGTCGGAGTCGACCAACATCGGATCGGTGGAGCCTACGGACTCCAAGTCCCCAGCTGGCTCGCTGGCGACGTGGAGTTGATCGAGGAGGCCCGCGAGGAGGCTCTCGGGGCCGCCTGTGCCCGCGTCGGATGCGGGCTCGTCGGAGAGGCGGACCTCGCCGACAAGATCGACGAGGCAACTGGTTGCGCAGGCAATTTCAGCGCCATGCAGCGCGTCGGCGTAGACTCCGTCTGGCGTGCCGGGCTGGCTGCGCTCGCCATGGAGGAAAAGGGTTCCTGTCCAGAACAGGTCTCCGAACGATGGTGCACCAGGCCCCACGGTGGGCGCCAAATGTGGGGGATTGGGTGCGACATATGCCAATGGATGGCTTATCATGGTGGGGGCGAGTAGAACGTCGCCGGTGCCTGGAAACGGGATGAGGCGTAGACACGAACGCCGGCGTACTTTACCCAGGTTCGGGGCTCTCCTAGTAGATAACACCCCTAGTCCTGCTCTACGGGGTCTCCGCATGATCACTAAGGCGAAGCGAATACAAGGGCGCTCCTTGAGCTGTATGCTGAAGGTAGGAGAAGGTAGGGCCAGCTCTCCCCCCCCTATATGATCTGGTCTAGTTCTAATGGATCGGAACCCTTTGCATGGGTGCCCTGGGGGGTTTATATAGGCCTACCCCCTATGGGTACAATGGTAAACTATCTGGGCGTAGGGCCGAGCTGTCCGTCCGTTCGCCTGGAGGCCCTTCCGCCGACTGGTGGGCCCCGCCGACCGGTCTGGTACGGTGCCGACAGGCCGTACCCGCCGCTTGCGGGTCTTGCCGGCTGCTGATTACTGTAGCTGTGCCTCTAATGACGCAGGCTTGGTCATGGGGTCGTGGCTACAAGCCCGCCGTCTGGCGGGTGATCACTGTAGCCACTCCCCGTCTTGTCTGGTTAATGGCGCGGGGAACCCGCGGGAGGGGCAGGCCGACTTCCTGGGGCCAGCTCCCCGCGGGTCCGACTGGTGGCGCTGTTGCCGTCTTCTGGACTCTCGCTGACTGGTAGGGCCCGTCATCTGTGGACCGTACTGACAGGCCATCGTGGGCACAAGACTCCGCCCACTGTTGCTGATGTCAGGGATGGCATGGCAACAGTGTCGCGCCAGATGGAGATCTCCGCGGGTACAGCGCACTGTGGCCTAGCCATCTCCTGGAAAAGGGGAGGGAGTGGGCTTCACTGTTGCCACTCCCTGCCCCATCCCCCCTGATGAGGGCATGGGCTTTGTTGGTGCCGTGGGCCGACTCCCCGTGGCCAGCTTCTTTGGAAGCCGCCAGGCGGGAGTCGGCCGGTCTTGACCTCGGCTCTAGGACTCGGACGCATGCGGGCAGCCGACTGTTCCTTCAGCCGTCCTCCAGAAGGCGGCTCTTCATCTGTTGTCTCGAGGGGTGCAGTCAGCCCCGATGTCTTGAAAGGTTTTGGGCCTCGGGTTAGCCTACCCATGGCCCATTACTCCGACAATCTTTCCACTCAAAACATTAATCTCTTCAATTGCATGCAACTTTTTACTAGTAGATCCTTCAGTGTGCGATTGAGAATAATTAACCATAATATTATCTAGGAGTTTGGTAGCTTCTCCTAAAGTGATTTCCATAAAAGTGCCTCCCGCGGCCGAATCTAAAAGATTTCTAGAAGCAAAATTCAGTCCGGCATAAATTTTTTGTATAATCATCCATAAATTCAAACCATGTGTAGGGCAATTATGTATCATTAATTTCATCCTCTCCCAAGATTGTGCAACATGTTCATGATCAAGTTGCTTAAAATTCATAATATCATTTCTAAGTGAGATGATCTTAGCGGGAGGAAAATACTTAGAGATAAAAGCATCTTTGCACTTATTCCATGAATCAATACTATTTTTAGGCAAAGACGAAAACCAAGCTTTAGCATGATCTCTAAGCGAAAACGGAAATAGCTTAAGTTTACCAATATCGTTTTCCACATCTTTCTTCTTTTGCATATCACACAAATCAACAAAGTTGTTTAGATGGGTAGCGGCATCTTCACTAGGAAGGCCAGAAACGGATCTTTCATGACAAGATTCAGCAAAGCAGTATTAACTTCACAAGATTCAGCATCGGTAAGAGGAGCAATCAGAGTGCTAATAAAATCATTATTGTTGGTATTGGCAAAGTCACACAATTTAGTATTATCTTGAGACATCGTGACAAGCAAGCAATCCAACACACAAGCAAACAAGAAGCAAGCGAAAAAGAGGCAGACGGAAAAAGAGGGCGAAAGGAGAAGAGGGCAAATAAAACGGCAACGGTGAAGTGGGGGAGAGGAAAACGAGAGACAAATGGCAAATAATGTAATGCAAAGGATAAGAGTTGTGATGGGTACTTGGTATGTCTTGACTTGGCGTAGATATCCCCGACAACAGCGCTAGAAATCCTTCTTGCTACCTCTTGAGCATTGCGTTGGTTTTCCCTCGAAGTGGAAAGGGAGGTGTAGTAAAGCAGTGTAAGTATTTCCCTTAGTTTTTGAGAACCAAGGTATCAATCCAGTAGGAGACCACGCGCGAGTCACCTCGTACCTACACAAACAAATAAGAACCTCGCAACCAATGCGATAAAGGGGTTGTCAATCCCTTCACGGCCACTTGCAAGAGTGAGATCTGATAGAGATGATAATAGTAAGATAAGTATTTTTGGTATTTTTATGATATAGATTGAAAGTAAAGATTGCAAAATAAAATAGATTGGAAACTTGTATGATGGAAAATAGACACGGGGCCATAGGTTTCACTAGTGGCATCTCTCAAGATAGCATAAGTATTACGGTGGGTGAACAAATTACTGTCGAGCAATTGATAGAAAAGCGAATAATTATGAGAATATCTAGGTATGATCATGTATATAGGCATGATACATCTCCAACCTATCTATAATTTTTTATTGCTCCATGCTATATTATCTACTGTTTTGGACTATATTGGGCTTTATTTTCCACTTTTATATTATTCTTGGGACTAACCTATTAACCGGAGGCCCAGCCCAGAATTGCTGTTTTTTGCCTATTTCAGTGTTTCGAAGAAACGGAATATCAAACGGAGTCCAAACGGAATAAAACCTTCGGGAACGTGATTTTCTCACCAAACGTGATCCAGGAGACTTGGACCCTACTCCAAGGAACAAAAGAGGTGGTCACGAGGGTGGGGGCGGCCCCCCTAGGGCGTGCCCCCTGCCTCGTGGGCCCCTTGGTGCTCCTCCGGCGTACTCCTTCCTCCTATATATACCTACGCACCCCCAAACAATCAGAACAGGAGCCAAAAACCTAATTCCACCGTCGCAACTTTCTGTATCCACAAGATCCCATCTTGGGGCATGTTCCAGAGCTCCGCTGGAAGAGGTCCGTCATCACGGAGGGCTTCTACATCATCCTAGCCTCTCCGATGAAGTGTGAGTAGTTTACCTTAGACCTTCAGGTCCATAGTTAGTAGCTAGATGGCTTCTTCTCTCTCTTTGAATCTCAATACAAAGTTATCCCCTCTCTTGTGGAGATCTATTTGATGTAATCTTCTCTCTGCGGTGTGTTTGTTGAGACCGATGAATTGTGGGTTTATGATCAAGTCTATCTATGAATAATATTTGAATCTTCTCTGAATTCTTTTATGTATGATTGGTTATCTTTGCAAGTCTCGTCGAATTATCAGTTTGGTTTGGCCAACTAGATTGGTAGTTCTTGCCATGGGAGAAGTGCTTAGCTTTGGGTTCGATCTTGCGGTGTCCTTTCCCAGTGACAGAAGGGGCAGCAAGGCACGTATTGCATTGTTGCCATCGAGGATAACAAGATGGGGTTTATTTCATATTGCATGAATTTATCTCTCTACATCATGTCAGCTTGCTTAAGGTGTTACTCTGTTTTTAACTTAATACTCTAGATGCATGCTGGATAGCGGTCGATGAGTGGAGTAATAGTAGTAGATGCAGAATCGTTTCGGTCTACTTGTCACGGACGTGATGCCTATATACATGATCATGCCTAGATATTCTCATAACTATGCTCAATTCGGTCAATTGCTCAACAGTAATTAGTTCACCCACCGTAGAATACCTATGCTCTTGAGAGAAGCCACTAGTGAAACCTATGGCCCCCGGGTCTATTCTCATCATATCAATCTCCATCACTTTAATCTCGCTTTGCTTTTTTACTTTTCTTTTACTTTTTACTTTGCATATTTATACCAAAAATACCAAAAATATTATATCTATCAGATCTCACTCTCGTAAGTGACCGTGAAGGGATTGACAACCCCTAATCGCGTTGGTTGCGAGTAGCTATCATTTTGTGCAGGTACGAGGGACTTGAGCGTGGCCTCCTACTGGATTGATACCTTGGTTCTCAAAAACTGAGGGAAATACTTACGCTACTCTGCTGCATCATCCCTTCCTCTTCGGGGAAAACCAACGCAAACTCAAGACGTAGCAAGGAGGATTTCTGGCGCCGTTGCCGGGGGAGTCTACGCAAAAAGTCAACATACCAAGTACCCATCACAATCCCTATCTCTCGCATTACATTATTTGCCATTTGCCTCTCGTTTTCCTCTCCCCCACTTCACCCTTGCCGTTTTATTCGCCCTCTCTCTCCCTATCCTCCCTCTCTTTTTCTGTTTGCCTCTTTTGCCCATTTGCTCTTGTTTGCTTGTGTGCTAGTTTGCTTGTTCGTCGCAATGGCTCAAGATACTACCAAATTGTGTGACCTCGCCAATACCAATAATAATGATTTCCTTAGCACTCCGATTGCTCCTCTTGCCAATACTGAATCTTGTGAAATCAATACTGCTTTGTTGAATCTTGTTATGAAAGATCAATTCGCCGGCCTTCCTAGTGAAGATGCCGCTACTCATCTGAATAACTTCGTTGATTTATGTGATATGCAAAAGAAAAAAGATGTCGATAATGATGTCGTTAAATTGAAGCTATTTCCTTTTTCGCTTAGAGATCATGCTAAAGCTTGGTTTTCGTCTTTGCCTAAGAATAGTATTGATTCATGGAACAAGTGCAAAGATGCTTTTATCTCTAAGTATTTTCCTCCCGCTAAGATCATCTCTCTTAGAAATGATATTATGAACTTTAAAAAACTTGATCATGAACATGTTGCACAAGCTTGGGAGAGAATGAAATTAATGATACGTAATTGCCCTACTCATGGTTTGAATTTGTGGATGATTATACAAAAAATTTATGCCGGATTGAATTTTGCTTCTAGAAATCTTTTAGATTCGGCCGCGGGAGGCACTTTTATGGAAATAACTTTAGGAGATGCTACTAAACTCCTAGATAATATTATGGTTAATTATTCTCAATGGCATACTGAAAGAACTTCTAATAAAAAGTGCATGCGATAGAAGAAATCAATGTTTTGAGTGGAAAGATGGATGAACTTATGAAATTATTTGCTACTAAGAGTGTTTCTTCTGATCCTAATGATATGCCTTTGTCTACTTTGATTTAGAATAACAATGAATCTATGGATGTGAATTTTGTTGGTAGGAATAATTTTGGTAACAACGCTTATAGAGGGAATTTTAATCCTAGGCCATATCCTAGTAATCCTTCTAATAATTATGGGAATTCCTACAACAACTCTTATGGAAATTATAATAAGATGCCCTCTGAATTTGAGAATAGTGTTAAAGAATTTATGAATTCACAAAAGAATTTTAATGCTTTACTTGAAGAGAAATTGCTTAAAGTTGATGATTTGGCTAGGAACGTTGATAGAATTTCCCTTGAGGTTGATTCTTTAAAGCTTAGATCTATTCCTCCTAAGCATGATATCAATGAGTCTCTCAAAGCCATGAGAATTTCCATTGATGAGTGCAAGGAAAGAACCGATAGGATGCGTGCTTCCAAAGATGCCTTTATTAAAGCGTGTTCTTCCAATTCCTATGAAAATCAAGATGAAGATCTAAAAGTTATTGATGTGTCCCCTATTAAATCTTTGTTTTGCAATATTAATCTTGATGAAACTGAATATGATCTTCCTTTACCTAGAAGGCATTCTAAAAATTCAGAGTATTTAGATCTTAAAGATGAAATTGATGAAAGTGGGATAGAAAGAAATAAAAATCTAGATGTTGCTAAACCCACTATATTGGATTTCAAGGAATTTAATTATGAAAGTTGCTCTTTAATTGATTTTATTTCCTTGTTGCAATCCGTGCTAAATTCTCCACATGCTTATAGTCAAAATAAAGCCTTCACCGATCATATTGTTGATGCCTTGATGCAATCTTATGAAGAAAAACTTGAGTTGAAAGTTTCTATCCCTAGAAAACTCTACGATGAGTGGGAACCAACTATTCAAATTAAAATTAAAGATCATGAGTTTTATGCTTTGTGTGATTTGGGTGCTAGTGTCTCCACTATTCCCAAAACTTTGTGTGATTTACTAGATTTCCGTAATTTTGATGATTGCTCTAAACTTGCATCTTGCGGATTCCACTATTAAGAAACCTATGGGAAGGATTAATGATGTTCTTATTGTTGCAAATAGGAATTATGTGCCCGTAGATTTCATTGTTCTTAATATATATTGCAATCCTTCTTGCCCTATTATTCTTGGTAGACCTTTCCTTAGAACGGTTGGTGCGATTATTGATATGAAGGAAGGGAATATTAGATTAAAATTTCCATTAAAAAGGGCATGGAACAGTTTGCAAGAAATAAAATAAAATTACCATATGAAACTATCATGAGAGCCACTTATGGATTGCCTACCAAAGATGGCAATACCTAGATCTATCCTCGCTTTTATGCCTAGCTAGGGGCATTAAACGATAGCGCTTGTTGGGAGGCAACCCAATTTTATTTTGATTCCTTGCTTTTAGCTACTGCTTAGTAATAAATAAATTATATGGCCTCTGTTTTGGTTGTGTTTTTTTGTGTTTAATTAGTGTTTGTGCCAAGTAGAACCGTTGGGAAGACTTGGGGAAAGTCTTGTTGAACTTGCTGTAAAAAACAGAAACTTTAGCGCTCACAAGAACTGCTGTAATTTTTATTTGAAGGGTGATATTTAGTTAATTATTTTTTAAGATGATTAATAGATAAATTCCTCACGTCCAGCAATTTATTTTAGAATTTTTGGGGTCCCATATCTTGCGCTAGCTACTGATTACTACAGACTGTTCTGTTTTTGACAGATTCTGTTTTTCGTGTGTTGTTTGCTTATTTTGATGAATCTATGGCTAGTAAAATAGTTTATAATCCATAGAGAAGTTGGAATACAGTAGGTTTAACACCAATATAAATAAAGAATGAGTTCATAACAGTACCTTGAATTGTTATTTTGTTTTCTTTCGCTAACGGAGCTCACTAGTTTTCTATTTTGAGTTTTGTGTTGTGAAGTTTTCAAGTTTTGGGTGAATTCTTTTGATGGATCATGGAACAAGGAGTGGCAAGAGCCTAAGCTTGGGGATGCCCATGGAACCCCCAAGATAATACAAGGACACCAAGAAGTCAAAGCTTGGGGATGCCCCGGATGGCATCCCCTCTTTCGTGCACTTCCATCGGTAATTTACTTGGAGCTATATTTTTATTCACCAACATGATATGTGTTTTGCTTGGAGCGTCTTGTATTATTTGTGTCTTTGTGTCTTAGTATGCCACAATCATCCTTGCTGTGCACACCTTTTGAGAGAGCCATACATGAATTAAAATTTGATAGAATACTCTATGTGCTTCACTTAAATCTTTTGAGCTAAGTAGTTTTGCTCTATGTGCTTCACTTATATCTTTTGAGTATTATAATTTTGCTCTATGTGCTTCACTTAGATCTTTTAGAGCACGGTGGTGGATTTGTTTTAAATAAACTATTGATCTCTCATGCTTCACTTAAATTATTTTGAGAGTCTCTTAATAGCATGGTAATTTGCTTAATAATAATATGCTTGGTGTTCAAGATTTGTGAAACTTTCTTTTGAGTGTGTTGAATACTAAGAAAAGATTGAAGCATGATAATTGTTTTGAGATATGGAGGTGATAATATTAAAGTCATGCTAGTTGAGTAGTTGTGAATTTAAAGAATACTTGTGTTAAAGTTTGTGATTCCCGTAGCATGCACGTATGGTGAACCGTTATGTGATGAAGTCGGAGCATGATTTATTTATTGATTGTCTTACTTATGAGTGGCGGTCGGGGACGAGCGATGGTCTTTTCCTACCAATCTATCCCCCTAGTAGCATGTGCCTAATACTTTGCTTTGATAACTTCTAGATTTTGGCAATAAGTATATGAGTTCTTTATGACTAATGTTGAGTCCATGGATTATACGCACTCTAACCCTTCCACCTTTGCTAGCCTCTCTAATACCGCGCACCTTTCGCCGGTATCATACACCTACCATATACCTTCCTCAAAACAGACACCATACCTACCTATTATGGAATTTCCATAGCCATTCTGAGATATATTGCCATGCAACTTTCCACCGCTCCGTTTATTATGACACACTCCACCATTGTCATATTGCATATCCCGGTACACCGCCAGATGCATTCATATAGAGTCATATTTTGTTATAAGTATCGAGTTGTAATTGTTGAGTTGTAAGAAAAATAAAAGTGTGATGATCATCATTATTAGAGCATTGTCCCAAGTGAGGAAAGAATGATGGAGACTATGATCCCCCCATAAGTCGGGATGAGACTCCGGACGAAAAATAAATAAAAGAGGCCAAAGAAGCCCAAATAAAAAGAGGCCATAAAAAAAGTGAAAAGGTCCAAATAAAAAAATATAAAAAATATATAAAAAAATGAGAGAAAAAAGAGAAGGGACAATTTTACTATCCTCTTACCACACTTGTGCTTCAAAGTAGCACCATGATCTTCATAGTAGAGAGTCTCTCATGTTATCACTTTCATATACTAGTGGGAATTTTACATTATAGAACTTGGCTTGTATATTCCAATGATGGGCTCCCTCAAATTTCCCTAGGTCTTCATGAGCAAGCAAGTTGGATGCACACCCACTTAGTTTCTTTTTGATCTTTCATATACTTATAGCTCTAGTGCATCCGTTGCATGGCAATCCCTACTCACTCACATTGATATCTATTGATGGGCATCTCCATAGCCCGTTGATACGCCTAGTTGATGTGATACTATCTTCTCATTTTTGTCTTCTCCACAACCACCATTCTGTTCCACCTATAGTTCTATATCCATGGCTCACGCTCATGTATTGCGTGAAGATTGAAAAAGTTTTGAAAAAGTTAGAGTATGAAACAATTGCTTGGCTTGTCATCGGGGTTGTGCATGATTTAAATACTTTGTGTGGTGAAGATAGAGCATAGCCAGACTATATGATTTTGTAGGGATAACTTTCTTTGGCCATGTTATTTTGAGAAGACATAATTGCTTTGTTAGTATGCTTGAAGTATTATTATTTTTATGTCAATATAAACTTTTGTCTTGAATCTTTCGAATCTGAATATTCATATCACAATTAAGAAGATTTACATTGAAATTATGCCAAGTAGCACTCCACATCAAAAATTCTCTTTTTATCATTTACCTACTCGAGGACGAGCATGAATTAAGCTTGGGGATGCCTGATACGTCTCCAACGTATCTATAATTTTTGATTGCTCCATGCTATATTATCTACTGTTTTGGACTATATTGGGCTTTATTTTCCACTTTTATATTATTTTTGGGACTAACCTATTAACCGGAGGCCCAGCCCAGAATTGTTGTTTTTTGCCTATTTCAGTGTTTCCAAGAAACGGAATATCAAACAGAGTCCAAACGGAATAAAACCTTCGGGAACGTGATTTTCTCACCAAACGTGATCCAGAGACTTGGACCCTGCTCCAAGGAACAAAAGAGGCGGTCACGAGGGTGGGGGCACGCCCCCCTAGGGTGTTCCCCCTGCCTCGTGGGCCCCTCGGTGCTCCTCCGGCGTACTCCTTCCACCTATATATACCTACGCACCCCCAAATGTTCAGAACAGGAGCCAAAAACCTAATTCCACCGCCGCAACTTTCTGTATCCATGAGATCCCATCTTGGGGCCTGTTCCGGAGCTCCGCTGGAAGAGGGCCGTCATCACGGAGGGCTTCTACATCATCCTAGCCTCTCCGATGAAGTGTGAGTAGTTTACCTCAGACCTTCGGGTCCATAGTTAGTAGCTAGATGGCTTCTTCTCTCTCTTTGAATCTCAATACAAAGTTCTCCCCCTCTCTTGTGGAGATCTATTCGATGTAATCTTCTTTTTGCGGTGTGTTTGTTGAGATCGATGAATTGTGGGTTTATGATCAAGTCTATCTATGAATAATATTTGAATCTTCTCTGAATTCTTTTATGTATGATTGGTTATCTTTGCAAGTCTCTTCGAATTATCCGTTTGGTTTGGCCAACTAGATTGGTAGTTCTTGCCATGGGAGAAGTTCTTAGCTTTGGTTTCGATCTTGCGGTGTCCTTTCCTAGTGACAAAAGGGGCAGCAAGGCACGTATTGCATCGTTGCCATCGAGGATAACAAGATGGGGTTTATTTCATATTGCATGAATTTATCTCTCTACATCATGTCATCTTGCTTAAGGCGTTACTCTATTTTTAACTTAATACTCTAGATGCATGTTGGATAGCGGTCGATGAGTGGAGTAATAGTAGTAGATGCAGAATCGTTTCGGTCTACTTTTCACGGACGTGATGCCTATATACATGATCATGCCTAGATATTCTCATAACTATGCTCAATTCTGTCAATTGCTCAACAGTAATTTGTTCACCCACCGTAGAATACTTATGCTCTTGAGAGAATCCACTAGTGAAACCTATGGCCCCGGGTCTATTCTCATCATATCAATCTCCATCACTTTAATCTCGCTTTGCTTTTTTACTTTGCTTTTACTTTTTACTTTGCATCTTTATACCAAAAATACCAAAAATATTATATCTATCTGATCTCACTCTCGTAAGTGACCGTGAATGGATTGACAACCCCTAATCGTGTTGGTTGCGAGTAGCTATCATTTTGTGCAGGTACGAGGGACTTGAGCATGGCCTCCTATTGGATTGATACCTTCGTTCTCAAAAACTGAGGGAAATACTTACGCTACTCTGCTGCATCATCCCTTCCTCTTCGGGGAAAACCAACGCAAGCTCAAGACGTAGCAAGGCATCACGTCCGTGACAAGTAGACCAACTCCTGGCTGCATCTACTACTATTACTCCACACATCGACCGCTATTCAACATGCATCTAGAGTATTAAGTTCATAAGAACAGAGTACCGCCTTAAGAAAGATGACAAGATGTAGAGGGATAGACTCATGCAATATGATGTAAACCCCATCTTTTTATCCTCGATGGTAACAATACAGTACGTGTCGTTTCCCTTTCTGTCACTGGGATCGAGCACCGCAAGATTGAACCCAAAACTAAGCACTTCTCCCATTGCAAGAAAGATCAATCTAGTAGGCCAAACCAAACTGATAATCCGAAGAGACTTGCAAAGATAAACCAATCATACATAAAAGAATTCAGAGAAGATTCAAATATTGTTCATAGATAAACTTGATCATAAACCCACAATTCATCAGATCTCGACAAACACACCACAAAAGAAGATTACATCGAATAGATCTCCAAGAGAATCGAGCAGAACTTTGTATTGAGATCCAAAGAGAGACAAGAAGCCATCTAGCTACTAGCTATGGACCCGAAGGTCTGAGGTAAACTACTCACACATCATCGCAGGGGCCATGGAGTTGATGTAGAGGCCTCCGTGATCAATGCCCCCTCCGACGGAGCTCCGGAAAAGGCCCCAAGATGGGATCTCTTGGGTACAGAAGTTTGCAGTGGTGGAAATAGGGTTTCGTGGTGCTCATGTATGTTTGCGGGGTATATGAATATATATAGGAGGAAGAAGTAGGTTGGTGGAGCAACGAGGGCCCCACGAGGGTGGAGGGTGCGCCCCCTGCCTCGTGGCCTCCTCGTTGATTGCTTGACGTCCACACCAAGTCCTCTGGATCACGTTTGTTACAAAAATCACGCTCCCGAAGGTTTCATTCCGTTTGGACTCCGTTTGATATTCCTTTTCTACGAAACACTGAAATAGGCAAAAAACAGCAATTTGGGCTGGGCCTCCGGTTAATAGGTTAGTCCCAAAAATAATATAAAAGTGTAAAATAAAGCCCGTTATCATCCAAAACAGATAATATAATGGCATGGAACAATCAAAAATTATAGATACGTTGGAGACGTATCAGTAACCGTGTGTCCAAAACATCAAGGCGGAAAACCCGAGGAATCACCCTCGGTGAATTCCACTTGATGTAATCATCAAGGTGAACGTAAGAGGAACCACCCTCATGGTTCACACTTGAGGGGTTGCATGGCAGAGTCGTATCGGGAGTGGTCAAGGAGGAATCACCCTCGATGACCATGATCGAATAGCTGCACTACAGAGTTATCATCAGGAGTGCGTTACGAGGTATTAGCCTCGGCACTCGATAGTAGCTCTGCAGAGTCAAGCAACAAAAGGGGTGTGATGTGATGTGATGTGATGTGTCGGGCCCTGGTCGTCGATCACGTTGATCGAGTCGTCAATGATGAAGCATGGGTAACAAGGATAAGGTGGGGGTCACTAATGGATCACTAACCAACCTATACTAAGCAGTTTAGGATAAGCAGGTAAGGTACAATGAGAAGATTACAAAAGCAGGCTATGCATCAGATATAGGAGCAAAGAAATACAGTAGCGAAATCTAATGCAAGCATGAGAGAATGGAATGGTCGAAATCGGGGGCGTCACAGTGTAGTACCTACGCAATCTACACAAATGGGCTGGCCCATCGCATTGCTCTGACGCAGTTTACTGCAATATGCAGCAAATAGGAAATTCCAACATGCACCTCAATTTACTCTTATGTTATTAACCTAGAGCATAGAAAGGAGTGTTCTGACGCATCTGTAATAAAAATTGTTCTCCCTCACACTACTACAAGTGAATTGTAATTTATTCCACTTGCTACCATCGTGAACGCATACATTTAGTGTAGGATTGCATCAGTAATCAACGATTAAAATGAATGCAATGTGGCTGGTGCCATGCAGGGGCTTCAGAGTTTTTCAAACCTCGTTGAACTTGAAGACACAATAATAAAGCCTTCCACCCAAAAAATGGTGCCACTTAAGGATGCTTGACCTGGAACAGAGCAATATAATAGTAGTTTGTGAACTTCGGTAACCAGTTTGTGTTAAATCATAGTCCGCGGGTAATCTGGATAATCTTTGATATAAATAAATTACATAATCATAATGGACATAAAACAACACACCATTCCAAGTTGTACATGTACAACAACACAATCACACACGTAAGCACAAACACATTTTCAGCTTAATGAAGAAGTCATGGATAGACACAGACTTCAATGCGAACCATTTTCCATAGATAATTTCTTGCATTCAGTTACTTAAAAGCTGAATAGAACCGATACTTTACTACCGTTTCTCTAAGATGGCCCATTTCATTTATTACAACAAGATAGACGATGCTTTACATGTTGTAAATCTTTTTTGTAGGGAAATCTTGTGATTGCATGGAGTGCCCAAGATGATTGTGTCGGACTGCACGCTAAGTGCCACACCCAATATGCGACTCTATCCTAAAGGAACTCAAAGTCCCACCAAGGATAAAACTCGAAGGTACCTTACTAATGCTCGCAGTAGTGCCTGGGTACTTGATACTGGTTCAGTTGCTAACATTTGCAACTCGAAACAGGGGCTACGGATTAAGCGAAGATTGGCTAAGGACGAGGTGACGATGCGCATGGGAAATGGTTCCAAAGTCGATGTGATCGCTTCGGCACGCTACCTCTACATCTACCTTCGAGATTAGTTTTTAACCTGAATAATTGTTATTTGGTGCCAGCGTTGAGCATGAACATTATATTTGGATCTTGTTTAATGCGAGACGGTTATTCATTTAAATCAGAGAATAATGGTTGTTCTATTTATATGAGTAATATCTTTTATGGTCATGCACCGTTGATGAGTGGTCTATTTTTACTAAATCTTGATAGTAGTGATACACATGTACATAGTATTGAAGCCAAAAGATGCAGAGTTGATAATGATAGTGCAACTTATTTGTGGCACTGCCGTTTAGGTCATATTGGTGTAAAGCGCATGAAGAAACTCCATTCTGATGGACTTCTGGAATCACTTAATTATGAATCACTTGGTACTTGCGAACCATGTCTCATGGGCAAGATGACTAAAACTCCGTTCTCCGGAACAATGGAGCGACCAACAGAGTTATTGGAAAGCATACATACTGATATATGTGGTCCAATGAACATTGAAGCTCGCGGCGGATATCGTTATTTTCTCACCTTCATAGATGATTTGAGCAGATATGGGTATATCTACTTGATGAAACATAATTCTAAAACATTTGAAAAGTTCAAAGAATTTCAGAGTGAAGTGGAAAATCATCGTAACAAGAAAATCAAGTTTGTACGATCTGATCGTGGAGGTGAGTGATACGTCTCCAATGTATCTATAATTTTTGATTTCTCCATGCTATATTATCTACTGTTTTGGACTATATTGGGCTTTATTTTCCACTTCTATATTATTTTTGGGACTAACCTATTAACCGGAGGCCCAGCCCAGAATTGTTGTTTTTTGCCTATTTGAGTGTTTCGAAGAAACGGAATATCAAACAGAGTCCAAACGGAATAAAATCTTCGGGAACGTGATTATCTCACCGAACGTGATCCATGAGACTTGGACCCTGCTCCAAGGAACAAAAGAGGCGGTCACGAGGGTGGGGGCGCCCCCCTAGGGCGCGCCCCCTGCCTCGTGGGCCCCTCATTGCTCCTCCGGCGTACTTCTTCCTCCTATATATACACACGTACCCCCAAACGATCAAAAGAGGAGCCAAAAACCTAATTCCACCGCCGCAACTTTCCGTATCCACGAGATCCCATCTTGGGGCCTGTTCCGGAGCTCCACCGGAAGAGGGCCGTCATCACGGAGGGCTTCTACATCATCATAGCCTCTCCGATGAAGTGTGAGTAGTTTACCTCAGACCTTCGGGTCCATAGTTAGTAGCTAGATGGATTCTTCTCTCTCTTTGAATCTCAATACAAAGTTCTCCCCCTCTCTTGTGGAGATCTATTCGATGTAATCTTCTTTTTGTTTTGTGTTTGTTGAGACCGATGAATTGTGGGTTTATGATCAAGTCTATCTATGAATAATATTTGAATCTTCTCTGAATTCTTTTATGTATGATTGGTTATCTTTGCAAGTCTCTTCGAATTATCCGTTTGGTTTGACCAACTAGATTGGTAGTTCTTGCCATGGGAGAAGTGCTTAGCTTTGGGTTTGATCTTGTGGTGTCCATACCCAGTGACAAAAGGGGCAGCAAGGCACGTATTGCATCGTTGCCATCGAGGATAACAAGATGGGGTTTATTTCATATTGCATGAATTTATCTCTCTACATCATGTCATCTTGCTTAAGGTGTTACTTTGTTTTTAACTTAATACTCTGGATGCATGCTGGATAGCGGTCGATGAGTGGAGTAATAGTAGTAGATGCAGAATCGTTTCGATCTACTTGTCACGGACGTGATGCCTATATACATGATCATGCCTAGATATTCTCATAACTATGCTCAATTCTGTCAATTGCTCAACAGTAATTTGTTCACCCACCGTAGAATACTTATGCTCTTGAGAGAAGCCACTAGTGAAACCTATGGCCCCGGGTCTATTCTCATCATATCAATCTCCATCACTTCAATCTTGCTTTGCTTTTTTACTTTGCTTTTACTTTTTACTTTGCATGTTTATACCAAAAATACCAAAAATATTATATCTATCAGATCTCACTCCCATAAGTGACCATGAAGGGATTGACAACCCCTAATCGCGTTGGTTGCGAGTAGCTATCGCTTTGTGCAGGTACGAGGGACTTGAGCGTGGCCTCCTACTGGATTGATACCTTGGTTCTCAAAAACTGAGGGAAATACTTACGCTACTCTGCTGCATCATCCCTTCCTCTTTGGGGAAAACCAACGCAAGCTCAAGACGTAGCAGTGAGTATTTGAGTTATGAGTTTGGACTTCATTTGAAACAATGCGGAATAGTTTCGCAACTCACGCCACCTAGAACACCACAACGTAATGGTGTGTCTGAACATCGTAACCGCACTTTATTAGATATGGTGCGATCTATGATGTCTCTCACTGATTTACCGCTATTGTTTTGGGGTTATACTTTAGAGATGGCTGCATTCACGTTAAATAGGGCACCATCTAAATCCGTCGAGACGACACCTTATGAACTGTGGTTTGGCAAGAAACCCAAGTTGTCATTTCTTAAAGTTTGGGGCTGCGATGCTCATGTGAAAAAGCTTCAACCTAATAAGATCGAACCCAAATCAGAGAAATGTGTCTTCATAGGATACCGAAAGGAGACTGTTGGGTACACCTTCTATCACAGATCTGAAGGCAAGATATTCATTGCTAAGAATGGATCCTTTCTAGAGAAGGAGTTTCTCTCGAAAGAAGTGAGTGGGAGGAAAGTAGAACTTGACGAGGTAATTGTACCTTCTCCCTTATTGGAAAGTAGTTCATCACTGAAATCAGTTCTAGTGATTCCTACACCAATAAGTGAGGAAGCTAATGATGATGATCATGAAACTTCTGATCAAGTTACTACCGAAGCTCGTAGGTCAACCAGAGTAAGATCCACACCAGAGTGGTACGGTAATCCTGTTCTGGAAGTCATGTTGCTTGACCATGACGAACCTACGAACTATGAGGAAGCGATGATGAGCCCAGATTCCACAAAACGGCTTGATGCCATGAAATCTAAGATGGGATCCATGTATGAGAACAAAGTATGGACTTTGGTTGACTTGCCCGATGATTGGCAGGCCATAGAGAATAAATGGATCTTCAAGAAGAAGACTGGCGCTGACGGTAATGTTACTGTCTACAAAGCTTGACTTGTTGCAAAAGGTTTTCGACAAGTTCAAGGAGTTGACTACGATAAGACCTTCTCACCCGTAGCGATGCTTAAGTCCGTCCGAATTATGTTAGCAATTGACGCATTTTATGATTATGAAATTTGGCAAATGGATGTCAAAATTGCATTCCTTAATGGATACCTTAAAGAAGAGTTGTATATGATGCAACCAGAAGGTTTTGTTTATCCAAAAGATGCTAACAAAGTGTGCAAGCTCCAGCGATCCATTTATGGACTGGTGCAAGCCTCGCGGAGTTGGAATATACACTTTGATAGTGTGATCAAAGCATATGGTTTTGTACAGACTTTTGGAGAAGTCTGTATTTACAAGAAAGTGAGTGGGTGCTCCATAGAATTTCTGATATTATATGTAGATGACATATTGTTGATCAGAAATGATACTTAATTTCTGAATAGCATAAAAGGATACTTGAATTAGAATTTTTCAATGAAAGACCTCGGTGAAGCTGCTTATATATTGGACATCAAGATCTATAGTGATAGATCAAGTCGCTTGATTGGACTTTCACAAAGCACATACCTTGATAAAGTTTTGAAGAAGTTCAAAATGGATCAGGCAAAGAAAGGGTTCTTGCCTGTATTACGAGGTGTGAAGTTAAGTCAGACTCAATGCCCGACCACTTCAGAAGATAGAGAGAAAATGAAAGGTGTTCCCTATGCTTCAGCCATAGGCTCTATCATTTATGGAATGCTGTGTACCAGACCAGATGCGTGCCTTGCTATAAGTTTAGTAGGGAGGTACCAAAGTAATCCAGGAGTGGATCACTGGACATCGGTCAAGAACATCCTAAAATACCTGAAAAGGACTAAGGATATTTTTCTCGTATATGGAGGTGACAAAGAGCTCGTTGTAAATGGTTACGTCGATGCAAGCTTTGACACTGATCCGGATGACTCAAAGTCACAAACCGGATACGTGTTTTTATTGAATGGTGGAGCTGTCAGTTGGTGCAGTTCCAAACAGAGCGTCGTGTCAGGATCTACGTGTGAAGCGGAATACATAGCTGCTTCAGAAGCAGCAAATGAAGGAGTTCATATCTGATCTAGGTGTCATACCTAGTGCATCGGGTCCAATGAAAATCTTTTGTGACAATACTAGTGCAATTGCCTTAGCAAAGGAATCCAGATTTCACAAGAGAACCAAGCACATCAAGAGACGCTTCAATTCCATCCACGATGAAGTCAAGGAGGGAGACATAGAGATTTGCAAGATACATACAGATCTGAATGTTGCAGACCCGTTGAATAAGCCTCTCTCGCGAGCAAAACATGATCAGCATCAAGACTCCATGGGTGTTAGAATCATTACAATGTAATCTAGATTATTGACTCTAGTGCAAGTGGAAGACTGAAGGAAATATGCCCTAGAGGCAATAACAAAGTTGTTATTTATATTTCCTTATATCATGATAAATGCTTATATATTCATGCTAGAATTGTATTAACCGGAAACTTAGTACATGTGTGAATACATAGACAAACAGAGTGTCAGTAGTTTGCCTCTACTAGACTAGCTCATTGAATCAATGATGGTTATGTTTCCTAACCATAGATATGAGTTGTCATTTGATTAACGGGATCACATCATTAGAGAATGATGTGATTGACTTGACCCATCCGTTAGCTTAGCACGATGATCGTTTAGTTTGTTGCTATTACTCTCTCCATAACTATACATGTTCCTATGACTATGAGATCATGCAACTCCCGAATATCGGAGGAACACTTTGTGTGCTACCAAACGTCACAACGTAACTGGGTGATTATAAAGGTGATCTACAGGTGTCTCCGATGGTGTTTGTTGATTTGGCATGGATCAAGATTAGGATTTGTCACTCTGATTGTCGGAGAGGTATCTCTAGGCCCTCTCGGTAATGTACATCACTATAAGCCTTGCAAGCAATGTAGCTAATGAGTTAGTTACGGGATGTAGCATTATGGAACGAGTAAAGAGACTTGCCGGTAACGAGATTGAACTAGGTATTAAGATATCGACGATCGACTCTTGGGCAAGTAACATATCGATGACAAAGGGAACAACGTATATCGTTATGCGGTTTGACCGATAAAGATCTTCGTAGAATATGTAGGAACCAATATGAGCATCTAGGTTCCACTATTGGTTATTGACCGGAGACATATCTGGGTCATGTATACATAGTTCTCGAACCCATAGGGTCCGCACACTTAACGTTCGGTGACGATCGGTATTACAAATTTATGTGTTTTTGACGTACCGAAGGTAGTTTGGAGTCCCGGATTTGATCACAGACAGAACAAGGAGTCTCGAAATGGTCAAGACGTAAAGATCAATATATTGGAAGCCTATGTTTGGACATCGGAATGGTTCCGGGTGAAATCGGGAGTATACCGGAGCACCCAGAGGTTACCCGAACCCCCCGGGAGGTATATGGGCCTTATTGGGCCTTAGTGGAAGATAGGGAAAAGAAGCAAAGGAGGGGGCGTCCCCCCCCAAGCCCAATCCTAATTGGGAGGGCCCCCCCTTTCCTTCCTTCTTCCTCCTCCTTCCTTCTCTCCTAGAACCAACGAAGGAAGGGGGATCCTACTCCCGGTGGGAGTAGGACTCCCTTGGGGCGCGCCTAGAGAGGCCGGCCCCTCCCCCTCATCCACTCCTTTATATACGAGGGAGGGGGGCACCCCATAGACACACAAGTTAATCATTAATCTTTAGCCGTGTGCAGTGCCCCCTCCACCATAATCCACCTCAGTAATATCATAGCGGTGCTTAGGCGAAGCCCTGTTCTGGTAGCAACATCATCACCGTCATCACGCCGTCGTGCTGATGAAGCTCTCCCTCGAAGCTCTACTGGATCATGAGTTTGCGGGACGTCACCGAGCCGAACGTGTGCAGATCACAGAGGTGCGGTATCTTTGGTACTAGATCGATCGATCGTGAAGACGTATGACTACATCAACCGCGTTGTCATAACGCTTCCGCTTACGGTCTACGAGGGTATGTAGACGATACTCTCCCCTCTCGTTGCTATGCGTCACCATGATCTTGCGTGTGCGTAGGAAATATTGTGAAATTACTGCGTTCCCCAACAAGAACAATATCCGACTACAGATGAAACACAAACAGAAACTCAAACGACATCCACCCTGCTAGCCCAGGCAGCCGACTAGGAACCTAACCCAAGATCGACGACGAAGAAGAAGAACTCCAAGACAAGCAAACATCGCTCTCACGTCATGATCATCGCATTACCTATACCTGCAACTGTAGTTGTAGTAATATGCGAGCCACGAGGACTCAGCAATCCCATTACCATGGGTATCAAGACTAGCAAAGCTTAATGGGTACGGAAGGGGTAAAGTGGTGAGGTTGCAACAGCGACTAAGCAATGTATGGTGGCTAACTCACGAGTACAAGAGTAAGATGAGAAACTACGCAAACGGTCGCAAACTAGTAATGATCAATAAGTGATGTTGAACTACTTACGTTCAAACATAACCCAACCATATTCTCTTCTTGAACGCACCCGAAAATAGACAGTGACGGTTACGCAACTCGGTTGGTGTATTTTAATTGAGTTTACTTCAAGTCCTCTACCACCGGATATTAACAAATTCCCACCTACCACATAACTGCGGGAACGGCTCTCGGAAGTTTAAACCCTGCAGGGGTGTCCCAACTTAGTCTGTGACAAGCTCACGATCCGCGGAGACAATCCTCCATCGCTGGACCCCCAATCAGACTTGGAATCACGGTGCACAAGACATTTTGATAATGGTAAGACTAATCCAGCAAGACCTCCCAACGTGCTGATACCCTGATAGTAGCCGCGCGTATCTCATCTCAGGCCACGTCCGGATGGGTCAAGCTACAAGTAAAACCAGATCCTTGGGTTTCCCCATGGTGGCCTCGCAGGTTGACCGTTTGGGACCCACACCATCAGCACTGGCCCCCCTGTATGTAGAAATAATCCTCGGGTTCATGATGCCCTATGCCAATTAATTATTTAGTTCAAGTTTTATTATGGCAAAAGTTAAAACCAATGTTGGGCCTTGCTGGAAGAGTTTTATTCAAAGCGAACTGTCAAGAGGGTCCCATAAACCCTATTCGTGTTAGGGACTTAAAATCAAGGAACATAACACCGGTATGACGGAAATGAAGGAAATATGCCCTAGAGGCAATAATAAAGTTGTTATTTATATTTCCTTATATCATGATAAATGTTTATTATTCATGCTAGAATTGTATTAACCGGAAACTTAGTACATGTGTGAATACATAGACAAATAGAGTGTCCCTAGTATGCCTCTACTTGACTAGCTCATTAATCAAAGATGGTTATGTTTCCTAACCATAGACTTGTGTTGTCATTTGATTAATGGGATCACATCATTAGAGATGTGATGGACAAGACCCATCCGTTAGCTTAGCATAATGATCGTTTAGTTTTATTGATATTGCTTTCTTCATGACTTATACATGTTCCTCAGACTATGAGCTTATGCAACTCCTGAACACCGGAGGAACACCTTGTGTGCTACCAGACATCACAACGTAACCATGTGATTATAAAGATGCTCTACAGGTGTCTCCGATGGTGTTTGTTGAGTTGGCATATATCGAGATTAGGATTTGTCACTCAGTGTATCGGAGAGGTATCTCTGGGCCCTCTCAGTAATGCACATCACTATGAGCCTTGCAAGCAATGTGACTAATGAGTTAGTCACTGGATGATGCATTACGGAACGAGTAAAGAGACTTGCCGGTAACGAGATTAAACTAGGTATGATGATACCGACGATCGAATCTCGGGCAAGTAACATACCAATGACAAAGGGAACATCGTATGTTGTTATGCGGTTTGACCGATAAAGATCTTCGTAGAATATGTAGGAACCAATATGAGCATCCAGGTTCCGCTATTGGCTATTGATCGGAGATGAGTATCGGTCATGTCTACTTAGTTCTTGAACCCGTAGGGTCCACACGCTTAACGTTCAATGACGATATGTATTATGAGTTTTGTTACTCATGTACTGAAGGTTGTTCGGATTCCCAGATGTGATCATGGACATGACAAGGAATATCAAAATGGTCGAGACATGAAGATTGATATATTGGAAGGTTATGTTTGGACACCGTAATGGTTTCGGATGAGTTTGGGCATTTTCTGGAGTACCGGGGGGTTACTGGAACCCCTCGGGGAGTTAATGGGCCTTCATGGGCCATGGTGGAAGAGTGGAGGAGGCGGCCAAGTGGTGGGGCGCTCCCCCAAGCCCAATCCGAATTGGGGAGGGGGGGCCCACCCCCCTTTCCTTCTCTCCTTCTTCCCCTTCCTCCCTCCTCCTAGCTGGACTTGGAAAGGGGGGAAACCTACTCCTGGTAGGAGTAGGAATCCCCCCTTGGGGAGCACCCCATGAGGACGCCCCCCCCCCCTCCTCCACTCCTTTATATACGAGGGAGGGGGCACCCCATAGACACACAAGTTGATTTTAACCATGTGCGGTGCCCCCTCCACAGATTTCTACCTTGGTCATATTATCGAAGTGCTTAGGCAAAGCCCTGCATCGGTAACTTCATCATCACCGCCACCACGCCGTCATGCTAACAAAACTCTCCCTCGGCCTCAGCTGGATCTAGAGTTTGAGGGACGTCACCGAGCTGAACGTGTGCAGATCGCGGAGGTGCCGTGCGTTCGGTACTTGATCGGTTGGATCGCAAAGACATTCGACTACATCAACTGTGTTACTTAACGCTTCCGTTTTCGGTCTACGAGGATACGTGGACACACTCTCCCCGCTCGTTGCTATGCATCTCCTAGATAGATCTTGCGTGATCGTAGGTAATTTTCTTGAAATACTGCGTTCCCCAACAGTGGCATCCGAGCCAGGTCTATGCGTAGATGTTATATGCACGAGTAGAACACAAAGAGTTGTGGGCGATAATAGTCATACTGCTTACCAGCATGCCATACTTTGATTCGGTGGTATTGTTGGATGACGCGGCCCAGACAGACATTACATGACCGTGTTCATGAGACTGGTTCTACCTCCGTGCTTCGCACACAGGTGGCTAGTGGGTGTCTGTTTCTCCAACTTTAGTTGAATCGAGTTTGACTACGCTCGGTCCTTGTTGAAGGTTAAAATAGCACACTTGACGAAAAATCGTTGTGGTTTTGATGCGTACGTAAGAACGGTTCTTGCTAGAAACCCGTAGCAGCCATGTAAAACTTGCAACAACAAAGTAGAGGACATATAACTTGTTTTTGTAGGGCTTGCTGTGATGTGATTTGGTCAAGACGTGATGATATATATATTGTTTTATGAGATCATTATGTTTTGTAACAGTTATCGGCAACTGGCAAGAGCCATATGTTTGTCGCTTTAGTGTATGAAACGCAATCGCCATGTAATTTCTTTACTTTATCACTAAGCGGTAGCGATAGTCGTAGAAGCAATAGTTGGCGAGATGACAATGATGCTTCGATGGAGAGCAAGGTGTCAAGCCGGTGACGATGGTGATCATGACGTGCTTTGGAGATGGAGATCAAAGGCACAAGATGATGATGGCCATATCATATCACATATTTGATTACATGTGATGTTTATCCTTTATGCATCTTATTTTGCTTAGTACGTCGGTAGCATTATAAGATGATCTCTCACTAAATTTCAAGGTACAAGTGTTCTCCCTGAGTATGCACCGTTGCTACAGTTCGTCGTGCCGAGACACCACGTGATGATCGGGTGTGATAAGCTCTACGTTCACATACAATGGGTGCAAGCCAGTTTTGCACATGTAGAATACTTGGGTTAAACTTGACGAGCCTATCATATGTAGATATGGCCTCGAAACACTAAGACCGAAAGGTCGAGCGTGAATCATATAGCAGATATGATCAACATAGTGATGTTCACCATTGAAAACTACTCCATCTCACGTGATGATCGGACATGGTTTAGTTGATATGGATCACGTGATCATTTAGATGACTCGAGGGATGTCTATCTAAGTGGGAGTTCTTATGATTAATCAAGCTTAAATTTAACATGAACTTAGTCCTGATAGTATTTGCATATCTATGTTGTAGATCAATAGCTCGCGTATAGCTTCCCCGTTTTATTTATGATATGTTCCTAGAGAAAACTAAGTTGAAAGATGATAGTAGCAATGATGCGGACTAGGTCCGTGATCTGAGGATTATCCTCATTGCTTCATAAAAGAATTATGTCCTTGATGCACCGCTAGGTGACAGAACTATTGCAGGAGGAGATGCAGATGTTATGAACGTTTGACAAGCTTAGTATGATGACTACTTGATAGTTTAGTGCACCATGCTTTACGGCTTAGAACTGGGACTTAAAAAATGTTTTGAAACGCCATGGAGCATATGAGATGTTCAGAGTTGAAATTGATATTTCAGACTCATGCCCGAGTCGAGAGGTATGATACCTCTGACAAGTATTTTGCCTACAAGATGGAGGAGAACAGCTCAACCAGTGAGCATGTGCTCAAAATGTCTGAGTACTACAATCACTTGAATCAAGTGGGAGTTAATCTTCCAGATAAGATAGTGATTGATGGAGTTCTCTAGTCACTATCACCAAGTTACTGGAACTTCATGATGAACTATAATATGCAAGTGATTACGAAAATGATTCCCCAAGCACTTTGCGATGCTGAAATCGGCGAAGGTAGAAATCAAGAAAAACATCAAGTGTTGATGGTTGACAATACCACTAGTTTCAAGTAAAAGGGCAAGGGAAAGAAAGGGAACTTCAATAAGAATGGCAAGCAAGTTGCCACTCAATGAAGAAGCCCAAAGCTAGACCCAGGCCTGAAACTGAGTGCTTCTACTGCAAAGGAAATGGTCACTGGAAGTGGAACTGCCCTAGATACTTGGCGGATAAGAAGGATGGCAAAGCGAACAAAGGTATATTCGATATACATGTTATTGATGTGTACTTTACTAGTGTTTATAGCAACCCCTCGGTATTTGATACTGGTTCAGTTGCTAAGAGTAGTAACTTGAAACATGAGTTGCAAAATAAACAGAGACTAGTTAAGAGCGAGGTGATGATGTGTGTTGGAAGTGATTCCAAGGTTGATAAGATCACTATCGCACACTCCCTTTTCCTTCAGGATTAGTATTAGAACTAAATAAATGTTATTTGGTGTTTGCGTTGAGCATAAATATGATTTGATCATGCTTATTGCAATATGGTTATTCATTTAAATCAGAGAATAATTGTTGTTCTGTTTACATGAATAAAACCTTCTATGGTCTTACATCCAATGTAAATGGTTTACTGAATCTCGATCACAGTGATACACATAATATTGATGCCAAAAGATGCAAAGTTAATAATGATAGTGCAACTTATTTGTGGCACTGCCGTATAGGTCATATTGGTGTAAAGCGGATGAAGAAACTCCATGCTGATGGGATTTTGGAATCACTTGATTATGAATCACTTAATGCTTGCGAACCATGCCTCGTGGGAAAGATGACTAAGACCCCGTTCTCCAGAACAATGGAGCAAGCAACAGACTTGTTGGAAATAATACATACTGATGTGTGCGGTCCAATGAGTGTTGAGGCTCACGGCAGGTATCGTTTTTTTACCTTCACATATGATTTGAGAAGATATGGGTATATCTACTTGATGAAACGTAAGTCTGAAACATTTGAAAAGTTCAAAGAGTTTCAGAGTGAAGTGGAAAATCATCGTAACAAGAAAATAAAGTTTCTATGATCTGATCGCGGAGACAAATATTTGAGTTACGAGTTTGGTCTTCATTTAAAACAATGTGGAATAGTTTCGCAACTCACGCCACTTGGAACACCATAGCGTAAGGTGTGTCCGAATGTCATAACCCTACTTTATTAGATATGGTGCAATCTATGATGTTGTCAGGACCGGTTTTCCAGGATATAAATTTCCCAGTCAATGGTTCTTGTGCTCACCAGCCCTAGGATTACTGTTAGCTAATGAGACACAATCTTGATACAAAAATTCCAAGCAAAATATAAACTATGCAGTACAAGACCATTCTGGTCTATGAGTACAACAAAAGTTTTCTAATGGTTGACGGTGGAAGCGGTTTGCGGATCATCAGCGTCTATGGGACTCCATTTCCCACAGGAACAGATGACCTGGATAACTACTATCTTCGCGCGGCTGCTATCTCCATTGCCTAGGTTCCGGGGCTGTCATCATTGTGCTCCTCTCCAAGCAAGAAATCTGGCCAAGACAATAGCCGGGGAAAAGCCAGTGAGTACTTTGAATGTACTCGCAAACATCATGAAAACAGGTATAACATAGCAGGTGATAATCATGCACTGAAATAATCCACGATCACTTAGTCAGTCCCAGGATAAAATTCATGATGCACGTAAGCAGGTCATTTGTATTAAACAGGAATAAGCAATCAGAGAATGAAGATAAAATAAACCGATCGGGTGTCTGAAGCGATCCCTCGAAAGGATAGTAATATAAAGCATGCCTCAGTCGGGCGTCTGAGTGACGCCACATAAAGGGCTTATAAGTAAATAAATAACAAGCATGCCACAGTCAGGCATCTGGGCGACACCACATAAGGGCTTATAAGTAAATAAATAACAAGCATGCCACAGTCAGGCGTCTGGGCGACACCACATAAAGGACTTATAAGTAAATAAATAACAAGCATGCCACAGTCGGGCATCTGGGCGACACCACATAAAGGGCTTATAAGAGAATAATCACAGTGAATATCCAGGAGGTAGAACCATCCCAGGGATATTCAACAATTCAAACAATACAAATGGTTAGTCCATATTAATAATAATCAAAATCATCATATGTCACAAGTTGTGATCAATGTTCTGGCTTAGAAGTTTTCCTCCGAAGATCGACACTAAGGCCGACACTTGACCCCTCCCAGACTGTAGTCCTTAACCATGGACACGGCTATTCGAATAGATATAATCTCTGCAGAGGGTGTACTCTTTACCCACGAGTAACGGATTCCTTTAGTCCATCGGGACTAATTCCATTTACGGTCTTTTAATTGAAAACACACCTGACCCGCACACACCAGCTTAACTTACCGGTGTCTGGAATCACCCACAACACCTGTTAAGCAAAACTCTAAGTGGGGAGGCTACAACCTCGATTAGCATGGGATCAAATTTATACCGCGTGCTACTAAGGGGTGCCCCCCTCTCGGTCCCAACCGGAAACACCCATGCCCCCGGACCAAGTGGCATGCCTACCGGATGCACCCGGTATCTTCCACCATGGCCTCTCTGTATGGTGTGTGCTAAGAAAGGGGTTGACAACTTACTAAACCGTACCCTACCAGCGGCAGGGACAAGTGGTAGTACGAAGCAAGCATGGGGGTTACTGGAGCAAGACTCGGTCTATGGTCGACTCAGGAGGTTTATGTATTCCCTGCATGGTTAGCGCCACAATGCTCTTCACAGTTCCCTGACAGGGTCACCACCCCTCATGCTTCATCCTGCCTCACTGCACATCCTCGCCACAACGAGATGTCAGTCACGTGGTTGTGTTCACCGGAACACAACCTTCCTTCGGAGTCCACCGAACTATCACCAGGCATATGTGGCATGAGAAGTGGTTACTGTCACCAATATCACATACATAACAGAAAAGGATTTTCACCATATGTTGATATGCAAGGGTATGACTCCCACATGAAATAACATTACTCCATTTTAGTATATTGATGGAGTTCATATGTTCTAGCAAACAACACACAGCTTATATCATAAGGGGTTCAAGATGCTTGCCTTCAAGGTGAAGAGGGGTGAGGTGCACTCCAAAACTTTTTGAAAGTTTTAATCTCCCCTCCAATTCCTATTTTCGAAAATATTCAAATTAACACAAACTTTAAAAACAGTACAAAAACTTGTCCTAATTATTTTTTAAATAAATCTTAAAATAAACTAGGTGAAATTTGGGAGAGGTAGGAAAAAGAATCAATTCATTTGGAGTTTTATTTAGAAAGATAAGCCCAGTCAAAGTTCCGTTTTAATAAAAACCAGAAAAAGGAAAACACATCAGCTCAGAATACGTTTCCAGTGAAGGGGAGACGTACTTCGGGGAATGCGTCTTCGCATAAACTAGTGGGCGGGGACAAGAGGGACTGGCGGTGGGACCTGCGGGCCCATCGGTCATATTTGACTGGTCCAACCGCCTCCTTCCTCCTTCGCCCGAACGAGAACGGGGCTCCGGCGATCGACGCCGACGAACGACGATGTCCCCCATGGGTTTGATCTTGCAGGCATGATCAGGAGCTCGAGGCGAACTTGTTGGCACCCTACAAGGCCACTGCGATGGACGGAGTCGTCGGCGTTGAGCTC
>NC_041392.1:205264138-205269807 GCF_002162155.2 Triticum dicoccoides
TACGGGCCATCTTCAGAGAAATTGATAGGCTAGGGTGGCTCCGCGAGGTTGTGGTGGTCTCCTGGCTTTGTGGGTTGTGGGGTTAGGGAGGGCACTGCAACGAATATGACAGCGCGGCCGCGGTGGCCACCATTGCCGGAGGAGAGGAAGATGGTCGCTGCAGGTCAATTTGATGCGCGGGATTGGTCTAAGGGGAAGATACGGTGCTACCTGAGGCTGATAGAGCGAGGGGGTTCATTTTATAGGCGCCAGAGGTCGGTTCGTCGGTTGCCCGAGGATAAGCACGACGACGGCGGCAGGCAGAGCTTGCAGAGGTAGGCGATGGGGTTGTGGATGAGCACGGCGGTCTGGGGTACTCGGGGGCGCACCAGGTGGCCCGTACAGCACAGACCATAGAAGGCGGCGATGGCAGCTAAGGCTTGCTGGAGACGTGGCGAGGTGCTATGGTGCTCATGAGGGAGTACAGGTCGAGGCTTGTCCCTACGCTGCGAGCAACAGAGGGTTAGGATAAGCTCGGGGGACAGACCAGGGGCGCGGCGGCTTGGGCGCGGCACGTGCAAAACACGCGCTCTGGCCGCGCTACGGGCACGCACGACAATCGTTCGACGAAATTCCAGAGTGACCAAACTTGCTTGAATGCCAATGCAAATCAACAGACCTAGGTTAGAGGTAGCTAGGAGATTAGTGGACATGGCTGCTGGGTCAGGGGATCAAGTCCACAATGTATACTAAAAACTATGCCAAAACTGGCCATGCACACATGGTGCTCGACAGAATGCCATGGACATCTGGGCATCTCTTCTGGTGGCCAAAATCTCCAGATCAGAGTCTCTTTAGGTGAATGTGATGATGGCAAAGCTAGTTGGGCAAAACCAGAAACTTGCTAGTGCAAGTTTTGCAAATCTTCAGTTCTGGAAAGAAGGTGAAGGGCATTATTGCATGGACCAAAAATTATCCAATGGGCCCAATCTCCTGGACTTAAGGGTTTGGTAGGTTTGACTACAAGTAGGAAAAATCCCAAGGTCACTAGAGGAATTTAAAATAGGGTTGCAGTGCAAAATACCAAACTGGACCAGAATGAAAAAGAGGACGGTTTATTCAAAATTTATAAAACACAAAGCTGGATTTTTGCAAAAAAAGAGTTCTATGCATCTACTGACATCTCCCAATTTTTATGTAATTTTTAAAGAAATATTAAAATAGTTTGCAGTGCAAACTGCAGACTGAACCAGATTTGAACACTTGAGGTAGGGCTCAAAATCCCCAAATGACTAAGAGAGGTTTTTGCATAAAAGTGATTTAGGAACATCACATGTCATTCCCAAATTTTGGTGGAATTTTTAAATGAATTTATCAAAGGTTTGTAGTGCAAATGGGACTCTAAAACTTATGAGAAATCATTTTAAAATAAATATAGCTTAGGAAAATAATTATAGGAATAATTCCACTGATAAAAGAAATGTTCTTAAGTATGCACTCAAGTCCAAAATTATTATTTTTCTTGAAAAGTTTCCATTTGGAGGGAAAAACTCCACCATTCAGAAGAAAGGAGTGGTTCTGAAATCAAAAGATAAATCCAAAAAATGAAAATTTAGTTTTCTGGCAAAATTTTAATTAATAAATCATGGTTAAAATTTTGGGGTGTTACAACACTACCCCCCTTAAGAAAAATCTTGTCCTCGAGATTTGCTAAGGACATATTTTGCAAAAAGATTACTCGTACCATGTGACAATCACAACACGAAAAACAGATACAACACACAGATGATAAGACGGGGTCACAGTAGAATCGCTCACTAAGGTACAGCTGTGGTGTACTAGCGAGGTAATCGATTAGGTGATAAAAGAACGTGTGGTCTTGTATTTAGTGTATGCGTCTTGTGAGTCGCATAACGCGAGGACATGCAGATTAATTATTATTTTTTGTTGGAAAACATTTTTCATTGCAGTGGTCTTTTAAGAAAAACCTTACCATGAAATTTGCCATAATGCAAACAATTGATTTTAGATCACAAGCAACAACATCTATTAAGACAATATATTCATACAGAGATTTTAAAAACACATCACAAGTATCACAACAAGCAGTCGAAAGCTACACAGACTCACCCAATTACGACGCTGACGGTTCAGGTAATACGCTATAGGTCATGAGGAAATATTTATTGCAGTGGGATATATCCTTCGTCTACTCAGAGCGGATGGGGTTCTCATAAAAGGCGTCTCTCTTAGTCTGGCCCTCAGGGGTCTGCTAATGGCGACTAGGGTTTTACACAGCAAGGGTCTGGAGAAAATCCATCACTTGTTGGGTCAAGTGCTCTCGAGCGATGACATAGTGCACCAGCTTAATTAGCGTCGGACTTTTCTCTACTCAGGTGTAGGGAAAGGATGTGGCTTCTCTGGCTGCTGCACTATTCGGAAAACAAAATAGCCACATTCACTTGCATAGGGTACCATGAATTGAAGATGGGTAACCGCTCCATAAGCAGCAATCTTTATGGTCACTAGTGGAGTAGGTATGAATTTTCCCGATGAAGGGAACTTCCGTAGGGTCTTGGTTTGGGTCTACCTGCGGGGTGTGCCTGGCTGTACAATATGAGAGTAATCCTCGATTTGAACAGGTTGTACCAAGATGGCTGGGGAAAACCCATGGTACTGTGGTCAAAATCCCACAATTATTTTAATAAAATCCCCTAGGGTGGCATCTGGGGTCTTTGTACGAATCCCAAGGTGCGACCTGAAAAACAATTGGCTGTGAAGGCAGTGCACAAGGTGAGGGATGCTTGGTAAGGTCACGGAGTGGCCTCATGTATAGCATCTGGGCTGGATGACATATCGTATTGTGGGGGCAATATTAATTGTTGGTTGGGGCAAACGTTCCCTTTATATAAAGAAAATGGAGTCTTCCTTCGCACGCTTGTGAATGGGGCAACTCAGGTGTCGATCACGGGCATGTAGCTTACTGGGCTAGTCTGATAGGTTGGGCACCGACTGCCAAAAGCTGTCGGGGTTACTGTGTGACTATCGGGTAGGATAAGCTTGGTTGTGGTGAGGTTAAGGTTTGGTGGGTGGGTTAACCTAGGTTTATTGACCCGGCTAAGATAGGATTAGCCAATGGTCAGCCTGGCTCTGATACCAAGGTTGTCAGGACCGGTTTTCCAGGATATAAATTTCCCAGTCAATGGTCCTTGTGCTCACCAGTCCCAGGATTACTGTTAGCTGATGAGACACAATCTTGATACAAAAATTCCAAGCAAAATATAAACTATGCAGTACAAGACCATTCTAGTCTATGAGTACAGCAAAAGTTTTCTAATGGTTGACGGCGGAAGCGGTTTGCGGATCATCAGCGTCTATGGGACTCCATTTCCCACAGCAACAGCTGACCTGGATAACTCCTATCTTCGCGCGGTTGCTATCTCCATTGCCTAGGTTCCGGGGTTGTCGTCGTTGTGCTCCTCTCCAAGCAAGATATCTAGCCAAGATAATAGTCAGGGACAAGCCAGTGAGTACTTTGAATGTACTCGCAAACATCATGAAAACAGGTATAACATAGCAGGGGATAATCATGCACTAAAATAATCCACGATCACTTAGTTAGTCCCAAGATAAAATTCATGATGCACGTAAGCATGTCATTTGTATTAAACAGGAATAAGCAGTCAGAGAATGAAGATAAAATAAACCGATCGGGTGTCTGAAGCGATGCCTCGAAAGGATAGTAATATAAAGCATGCCTCAGTCGGGCGTCTGAGCGACGCCACATAAAGGGCTTATAAGTAAATAAATAACAAGCATGCCACAGTCGGGCGTCTAGGCGACACCACATAAAGGGCTTATAAGTAAATAAATAACAAGCATGCCACAGTCGGGCGTCTAGGCGACACCACATAAAGGGCTTATAAGTAAATAAATAACAAGCATGCCATAGTTGGGCATCTGGGCGACACCACATAAAGGGCTTATAAGTAAATAAATAACAAGCATGCCACAGTCGGGCGTCTGGGCGACACCACATAAAGGGCTTATAAGAGAATAATCACAGTGAATATCCAGGAGGTAGAACCGTCCCAGGGATATTCAATAATTCAAACAATACAAATGGTTAGTCCATATTAATAATAATCAAAATCATCATATGTCACAAGTTGTGATCACTGTTCTGGCTTAGAAGTTTTCCTCCGAAGACCGACACTAAGACCGACACTTGACCCCTCCCAGACTGTAGTCCTTAACCATGGACACGGTTATTCGAATAGATATAATCTCTGCATAGGGTGTACTCTTTACCCATGAGTAACGGATTCCTTTAGTCCATCGGGACTAATTCCATTTACGGTCTTTTAATTGAAAACACACCTGACCCGCACACAACAGCTTAACTTACCGGTGTCTGGAATCACCCATGACACCTGTTAAGAAAAACTCTAAGTGGGGAGGCGACAACCTCGATTAGCATGGGATCAAATTTATACCGCGCGCTGCTAAGGGGTGCCCCCCTCTCGGTCCCAACCGGAAACACCCACGCCCCCGGACCAAGTGGCATGCCTACCGGATGCACCCGGTATCTTCCACCATGGCCTCTCTGTACGGTGTGTGCTAAGAAAGGGGTTGACAACTTACTAAACCATACCCTACCAGTAGCGGGGACAAGTGGTAGTACGAAGCAAGCACGGGGGTTACTGGAGCAAGACTCGGTCTATGGTCGACTCAGGAGGTTTATGTATTCCCTGCATGGTTAGCGCCACAATGCTCTTCACAGTTCCCTGACAGGGTCACCACCCCTCATGCTTCATCCTGCCTCACTTCACATCCTCGCCACAACGAGATGTCAGTCACATGGTTGTGTTCACCGGAACACAACCTTCCTTCGGACTCCACCGAACTATCACCAGGCATATGTGGCATGAGAAGTGGTTAATGTCACCAATATCACATACATAACAGAAAAGGATTTTCACCATATGTTGATATGCAAGAGTATGACTTCCACATGAAATAATGTTACTCCATTTTAGTATATTTATGGAGTTCATATGTTCTAGCAAACAATACACAACTTATATCATAACGGGGTTCAAGATGCTTGCCTTCAAGGTGAAGAGGGGTGAGGTGCACTCCAAAACTTTTTGAAAGTTTTAATGTCCCCTCCAACTTATATCTGCACTCCAAAAAAATTCACACAAACTTTAAAAACAGTACAAAAAGTTGTCCTAATTATTTTTTAAATAAATCTTAAAATAAACTAGGTGAAAATTGAGAGAGGTAGAAAAAAGAATCAATTCATTTGGAGTTTTATTTAAAAAGATAAGCCCAGTCAAAGTTTAGTCAAAGTTTCATTTTAATAAAAAAACAGAAAAAGGAAAACGCATCAGCTCAGAATATGTTTCCAGTGAAGGGGATACGTACTTCGGGGAATGCGTCTTCACTTAAACTAGTGGGCGGGGACAAGAAGGACTGACGGTGGGACCTGTGGGCCCATCGGTCATATTTGACTGGTCCAACCGCCTCCTTCCTCCTTCGCACGAACGAGAACGGGGCTCCGGCGATCGACACCGACGAACGACGATGTCCCCCACTGGTTTGATCATGCAGGCATGATCAGGAGCTCGAGGCGAACCCGTCGGTACCCTACAAGGCCGCTGCGATGGACGGAGTCGTCGGCGTCG
>NC_041392.1:205270192-205294137 GCF_002162155.2 Triticum dicoccoides
GCCATCTTCAGAGAAATTGATAGTCTGGGGTGGCTTCACGAGGTTGTGGTGGTCTCCTGGCTCTGTGGGTTGTGGGGTTAGGGAGGGCACTGCAACGAATATGACAGAGCGGCCGCGGTGGCCACCATTGCCGGAGGAGAGGAAGATGGCCGTTGCGGGTCAATTTGATGCGTGGGATTGGTCTAAGGGGAAGATACGGTGCTACCTGAGGCTGATAGAGCAGGGGAGCTTCGTTTTATAGGCGCCATAGGTCGGTTTGTCGGTTGCCTGAGGATAACCACGACGGCGGTGGCACTATTGCAGAGCAGGGGAGGTGGGGGCTGGCTGGCAGAGCTTGCAGAGGTAGGCGACGGGGTTGTGGATGAGCACGGCGGTCTGGGGTACTCGAGGGCGCACCAGGTGGCCCGTACGACACCGACCACAGTAGGCGGCGATAGCAGCTAGCTTCGGGCTTGCCAGAGATGTGGCGAGGTGTTGTGGTGCTCGTGAGGGAGTACAGGTCGAGGCTTGGCTCTACGCTGCGAGCGGCAGAGGGTCAAGATAAGCTCGGGGAATAGACCAGGGGCGCGGCGGCTCGGGCGCGGCACGTGCAAAACGCGCGCTCTGGCCGCGCTTCGGGCACGCACGGCAATCATTCGACGAAATGCCAGAGCGACCAAACTTGCTTGAATGCCAATGCAAATCAACAGACCTAGGTTAGAGGTAGCTAGGAGATTAGTGGACATGGCTGCTGGGTCAGGGGATCAAGTCCGCAATGTATACTAAAAACTATGCCAAAACTGGCCATGCACACAAGGTGCTCGACAGAATGCCATGAGCATCTGGGCATCTCTTCTGGTGGCCAAAATCTCCAGATCAGAGTCTCTTTAGGTGAATGTGATGATGGCAAAGCTAGTTGGGCAAAACCAGAAACTTGCTAGTGCAAGTTTTGCAAATCTTCAGTTCTAGACAGAAGGTGAAGGGCATTATTGCATGGACCAAAAATATTCCAATGGGCCCAATCTCCTGGACTTAAGGGTTTGGTAAGTTTGACTACAAGTAGGAAAAATCCCGAGGTCACTAGAGGAATTTAAAATAGGGTTGAAGTGCAAAATACCAAACTGGACCAGAATGAAAAAGAGGATGGTTTGTTTAAAATTTATGAAACACAAAGCTGGATTTTTGCAAAAAAAAAAGAGTTATATGTATCTACTGACATCTCCAAATTTTATGTAATTTTTAAATAAATATTAAAATAGGTTGCAGTGCAAACTGCAGACTAAACCAGATTTGAACACTTGAGGTAGGGCTCAAAATCCCCAAATGACTAAGAGAGGTTTTTGCATAAAAGTGATTTAGGAACATCACATGTCATCTCCAAATTTTGGTGGAATTTTAAATGAATTTATCAAAGGTTTGTAGTGCAAATGGGACTCTAAAACTTATGAGAAATCATTTTTAAATAAATATAGCCTAGGAAAATAATTATAGGAATAATTCCACTGATAAAAGAAATGTTCTTGAGTATGCACTCAAGTCTAATTTTTTTTCTTGAAAAGTTTTCATTTGGAGGGAAAAACTCCACCATTCAGAAGAAAGGAGTGGTTCTGAAATCAAAAGATAAATCCAAAAAATGAAAATTTAATTTTCTGGCAAAATTTTAATTAATAAATCATGGTTAAAACTTTGGGGTGTTACAGATGTCTCTTACCGAATTACCACTATCGTTTTGAGGTTATGCATTAGAGAAAGTTGCATTCACGTTAAATAGGGCACCATCTAAATCCGCTGAGACAGACACCATATGAATTGTGGTTTGGCAAGAAACCTAAGCTGTCGTTTCTTAAAGTTTGGGGTGGCGATGCTTATGTGAGAAAGTTTCAACCTGATAAGCTCGAACCCAAATTGGAGAAATGTGTCTTCATAGGATACCCAAAAAGAGACTTTTGGATACACCTTCTATCATAGATCCGAAGGCAAGACATTCGTTGCTCAGAATGGATCCTTTCTAGAGAAGAAGTTTCTCTCGAAAGAAGGGAGTGGGAGGAAAGTAGAACTTGATGAGGTAATTGTACCTTCTCCCGAATTGGAAAGTAGTTTATCACATAAATCAGTTCCAGTGATTCCAACACCAATCAGTGAGGAAGCTAATGATGATGATCATGAAACTTTAGATCAAGTTACTATCGAACCTCATAGGTCAACCAGAGTATGGTCCGCACCAGAGTGGTATGATAATCATGTTCTAGAAGTCATGTTACTAGACCATGACGAACCTACGAACTATGAGGAAGCGATGATGAGCCTTGATTCCGCGAAATGGCTTGAGGCCATGAAATCTGAGATGGGATCCATGTATGAGAACAAAGTATGGACTTTGATTGACTTGCCCAATGATCGGCGAGCCATTGAGAATAAATGGATCTTCAAGAGGAAGACGAACGTTGATAGTAGTGTTACTATCTACAAAGCTCTAATTGTAGAAAAAGGTTTTTGACAAGTTCAAAGTGTTGAATACGATGAGATTTTCTCACTTGTATCGATGCTTAAGTCTGTCCGAATCATGTTAGCAATTGCCGCATTTTATGAAATCTGGCAAATGGATGTCAAATCTGCATTCCTTAACGGATTTATTAAAGAAGAGTTGCATATGATGTAACCAGAAGGTTTTGTCAATCCTAAAGGTGCTAACAAAATGCGCAAGCTCCAGGGATCCATCTATGGACTGGTGCAAGCATCTCAGAGTTGGAATATACGCTTTGATAAGTTTATCAACGCAGATAGTTTCATACAGACTTGCAGTGAAGCTTGTATTTACAAGAAAGTGAGTGGGAGCACTACAGCCTTCCTGATAAGTATATGTGAATGACATATTGTTGATCGGAAATTATGTAGAATTTTCTGGAAAGCATAAAGGAGTGTTTGAAAGGAGTTTTTCAAAGAAAGACTTTGGTGAAGCTGCTTACATATTGGGCATCGAGATCTATAGAGATAGATCAAGATGCTTGATAAGATTTTTCAATGAGTACATACCTTGACAAGATTTTTTGAAGTAGTTCAAAATGGAACAGTCAAAGGAGTTATTGCCTATATTGCAAGGTGTAAAGTTGAGTAAGACTGAAAACACAACCACGACAAAAATAGAAAGAGAATGAAAGTCATTCCCTATGCCCCAGCCATAGGTTCTATAAAGTATGTTATGCTATGTACAAAACCTATTGTGTACCTTGCCATGAGTTTGGTAAGGCGGATATTGATCCAGGAGTGGATCACTTGACAACGGTCAAAATTATCCTTAGAAGACTAAGGAGATATTTCTCGGTTATGGAGGTGATAAAGAGTTCGTCGTAAAGAGTTACACCGATACAAGCTTTTACAACGATCCGAATGACTCTGAGTCTCAATCTGGATACATATTGAAAGTGGGAGAAATTAGCTAGAGTAGCTCCTTGCAGAGCATTGTAGAGATAGAAAACTTGCAAAATACATACGGTTCAGAATGTGACAGACACATTGACTAAGCTTCTCTCACAAGCAAAACTTGATCACACCTTAGTACTCTTTGGGTGTTAATCACATAGCGATGTGAACTAGATTATTGACTCTAGTAAAACCCTTTGGATATTAGTCACATGGAGATGTGAACTAATCACATGGTGATGTGAACTATTGGTGTGAAATCACATAGCGATGTGAACTAGATTATTAACTATAGTGCAAGTGGGAGACTGAAGGAAATATGCCCTAGAGGCAATAATAAAGTTGTTATTTATATTTCATTATATCATGATAAATGTTTATTATTCGTGCTAGAATTGTATTAACCAGAAACTTAGTACATGTGTGAATACATAGACAAACAGAGTGTCCCTAGTATGCCTCTACTTGACTAGCTCGTAAATCAAAGATGGTTATGTTTCCTGACCATAGACATGTGTTGTCATTTGATGAACGGGATCACATCATTAGAGAATGATGTGATGGACAAGACCCATCCGTTAGCTTAGCATAATGAACGTTTAGTTTTATTGCTATTGCTTTCTTCATGACTTATACATGTTCCTCAGACTATGAGATTATGTAACTCCCGAATACTGGAGGAACACCTTGTGTTCTATCAAACGTCACAACATAACTGGGTGATTATAAAGATGCTCTACAGGTGTCTCCGATGGTGTTTGTTGAGTTGGCATAGATCGTGATTAGGATTTGTCACTCAGTGTATCGGAGAGGTATCTCTGGGCCCTCTCGGTAATGCACATCACTATGAGCCTTGCAAGAAATGTGACTAATGAGTTAGTCACTGGATGATGCATTACGGAATGAGTAAAGAGACTTGCCGGTAATGAGATTAAACTAGGTATGATGATACCGACGATCGAATCTCGGGCAAGTAACATACCGATGACAAAGGGAACTACGTATGTTGTTATGCGGTTTGACCGATAAAGATCTTCGTAGAATATGTAGGAACCAATATGAGCATCCAGGTTCTGCTATTGGTTATTGACCGGAGATGAGTCTCGGTCATGTTTACATAGTTCTCGAACCCGTAGGGTCCGCGCTTAACGTTCAATGACGATATGTATTATGAGTTTTTGATTTAATGTACTGAAGGTTGTTTGGATTCCCGGATGTGATCACGGAAATGACGACGAATCTCGAAATGGTCGAGACATGAAGATTGATATATTGGAAGGTTATGTTTGGACACCGGAATGGTTTCGGATGAGTTCAGGCATTTTCCGAGTACCGGGGGGTTACCGGAACCCCCCGGGGAGTTAATGGGCCTTCATGGGCCATGGTGGAAGAGAGGAGGAGGCGGCCAAGTGGTGGGGCGCGCCCGCCCAAGCCCAATCCGAATTGGGGAGGGGGTCGGCCCCCCTTTCCTTCTCTTTCCCCTTCCTTCCCCCTCCTAGTTGGACTACGAAAGGGGGGAACCTACTCCTAGTAGGAGTAGGAATCCCCCCTTGGGGTGCACCCCATGAGACCGACCCTCCCCCTCCTCCACTCCTTTATATACGGGGAGGGGGCACCCCATAGACACACAAGTTGATTTTAGCCATGTGCGGTGCCCCCCTCCATAGATTTCCACCTCGATCATATTGTTGTAGTGCTTAGGCGAAGCCCTGCATCGATAACTTCATCATCACCGTCGCCACGCCGTCGTGCTGACAAAACTCTCCCTCGACCTCAGCTGGATCTAGAGTTCGAGGGACGTCACGGAGCTGAACGTGTTCAGATCGCGGAGGTGTCGTGCGTTCGGTACTTGATCGGTTGGATCGCAAAGGCATTCGACTACATCAACCGCGTTACCTAACGCTTCTGTTTTCGGTCTACGAGGGTACGTGAACACTCTCCTCGCTCGTTGCTATGCATCTCCTAGATATATTTTGTGTGATCGTAGGTAAATTTTTTGAAATACTGCGTTCCTCAATAGGAAACTAGGGCGGCAAGAGTGGAACAAAACGCCAGGCATAAGGCCGAGCCTTCCACCCTTTACCAAGTATATATGTGCATTAATTAAATAAGAGATATTGTGATATCCCATGATATCCTTGATATCCATGTCCCAACATGGAACATCCTGCAACTGCACCTACAACTACCAACGCTATAAGAGGGGCTGAGCAAAGCGATAACATAGCCAAACAATGGTTTGATAGGAAGGGTGAAAAGGTTAGAGGCTATCATGCCAATTTGGGAGGCTTGATAAACAAGTGGTAGGTAGCGCGACGCTGCGATAGCATCAAGACAACTAGCAGAGCAAGGATAGTAGTGAGATCCAAGGTGACAGTCATCTTGCCTGAAATCCTGCTAGGAAGAAGAACGAGTCCATGAAGAAGACGAATCCACGTAGTCGAACGAACCCTCACAATCGCAACGAAATAGGAACCATGGAGAAGGAGCACAACCGGAAAGAAGGAAACAACATGGTAAACACACAACACATAAACATGACATGATGCTCAACCAAGTATGATGCATGACAAGGCTACATGATGCTACTCATGTCAAGAGATGATGCACACAAGAGCAACACAACAAAGCAAGTTTAAATGAAGCCGGAAACAACATATAACAATTCCGGTAAGTCCTCATATGTAAATTTCGAAATTGGTCCAGATCTGGATAAAACCTTATGTTAAATTTGTTAAACACCAGGTTAAAGTTCACCAAGATGATCAACACGGTTTTCTAGTCAAGTTACATATAAAGTTCATTTAATTCGGAGCTACGACCTAGAAGATATGAGCAAAACAAGTTAAACATGGCATTGAAGCAAATGCAAGCAAAACAACATCACAAACACTCCAAAACATGGATGCAACAAGGTAACCTGAAACTACATGCAAAACTAATCAAGTTCATATAGAGCATGCTCCAAACAGAGCCATGGTTCAACACGTACACTCAATACAAGTTCCAAACACAATCTGCCCAAAACAGCAACTAAGCACTTTGCAATCAAGGAAACAACATGCTACAGAAAACACATGGGCATAAACTTGACATGCACTTCAAGTACAAGTTACATGCTTCTAATATCATTAAGGTTCAGGTTCATAGGCATCAAGATTAATCCAAGATGATCAATGCAAAAAGCAATTTAATAACATAGATTATGAATTAGTGAAAAACAGGGCATACATGTGAGCAGGAATAACATGTTGACATGTTGGAGGCATGAAATAATGATGCTACAGTGCAAGAACATAACAAGCAAAAGCATGGCATTAAAGTATAGGTTAAGCATGGAAAAACATGATTACTAAGCATCTCCATATAACCCCTAGATCAATGGCAATCAACAAGACAAGATGCAACATGAAATAAGATGATTCTCAGACTTAAGGAAATCTGGGAATGCAAAATAATAAGATTATGATGCTGAATTTGGAGGCACATAATAGGAAGCCTATCAACTTTAATAATTATGCAAAAGAAACGAGAATGTAGTATACATGATATACTTCAACTTAGTCCATGGGAACAAGTTCATATGATGCATGGAGTAATTACTATGGAACTTGCAAAAATGGAACATGTTGTTAACAGGTTGACAGATTTAGCATGATGGCAACTTGAGAGCAAGAAAGAGACAAGCAATATCAAGGTATATTGCAACCAAGGGCATGGCATCAAAGTACACATAACAAAGAGCAAATAACATCAAGGCATCATAACCATATGTGTTGGGGATATAGATACAAGGTATGACCCGTCCAGGAGGGGCCGGGTGAACCCCAATGGCGGGTTACAAAAAGAAGCCCAGTAATATTCAAGGTGATAGTTTATTAAGACTTGTAGAAGGCCTAAGCCCAGAGGTGGCTTAAGGCCCAATATTGTAAACCGCCATAGGTAAAGAAAGACTTGTAAAGAAAGGCATATAAAAGAAGTCACCGAGCCGGACACGTTTTATGAGCCGGCCGGGACTCTGTAGGCCGCCGGGCGCCAACCCATGTATATAAGGGGATGACCCGGCAGCGGCTTAGCAGAAGAAACTAGAGATCGATAGACAAGCTAGCAGATTCGCTCCTTGGTCATCGAAACCTAGCAATAAAACATCAACTGGACTAGGCCTTACCTTCACCGTAAGGGGCCGAACCAGTATAAACCTCTCATGTCCTTTGTCCCGATTGACCCCTTTAAGCTTCCTAGTTGCGATGGCCCTACGACTAAGTCCTTTCACTAGGACATCTGCCGTGACAATTCCACGACAGTTGGCGCCCACCATGGGGCCAGCGCACAGTGGATTTGAGTTCTTGAAGGGCAGCTTTGAAGGGCTCAAGGGATATGTTGTGGGCCGGATGACTAAAAGTCGTCGTGGCAAGCTCTATATCGACGACGAAGGCTGGGGCCCCGAGGCCGGCTCAATTGAGTATGGGTACCGGGTCCCCTTTGGTGGAATCCATGTCTTCATCGGCTGGATCGGCGAATCGGGCCCTGAGCCGGACATCTGCACCAACCTCATCGAGACGGCTCAGCGCGCGAGATCCGCCCGGGCTCAACCTGTCGTGAGGCAGGCCTTCGTAGGTTGCATTCATGGAGGTGAATTCTCTAAAGGATCAGTGGATGGCAGTGAGACGACCATCTGTTCTGACGGTGAGTCGTCCTCAGGCGAGACAGATTCTTTGTATCAGTTACAAGATGGCGTGCTTGGGGGCTGTTTCGATGGCAGCAGTATTCCGGACCTCTCTGAGCTGCCGAATCAAGCCGGAGTTTTCATGGCCAGCACTCAACCCGGGCAGAACTCTATGGCTGCGGCAGCGATAACCACCGGGTCGGCAGAAGCCGGGTCAGGAGACCCTGTGCGCCCCCCGGCTCAGGTGCTCATGGACCTCATGGATAAGTTGACGGCTCTGTTGACTGTTGTAGTGGAGATGGCGGATAAGGCTCAGCATGACGTGGAGGTGGCACGGTTATGCGAAGAGATGGCACAGGCCAAGGAAAATTTAGCAGTAGAAGAGGTCAGGATGGCCGCGGAGCGGGCGGCTTTGGATGCTCGTGCTCAGCAGCTTCAGGTAGAGACTTTCCGGCACTCGGTGGACCTGAACGCGTAAAACGAGGTCATGAGGAGAAGGCACCAGAAAACTCAGTCACGTCTGCCTCTGACTTACAACCCTAGCAATCTCTTCCACACACTCGGGGCTGGTCCAAGTCACCCGCCGGAGGCAAACCGGATCACGACACCCGGGGCTGGGGCACCGGTTCAACCGCGGGCCATGGAGCCACCCCGTATGAATACTGCTCTGCCTCATTACACACCAATACCACCGGGTCATTTTTCTAACCCTTTGGAGAATCTCATCGCTGCGTCAACTCGTTTGGCGGCTCTCTCGATGGAAGGCGACTCTCCGACAGCAATTGAAACACGAAGGGTGAGAGAACTTCTTCAGACGGCTCTGGCGCAGTAGGATGCGTACTCTTATAGTCGAGACAGAATCCATTCAACCCCTCGCCCAAGCCGGAGCCCAAGCTATAGCAGGCATATGGACTCAGCCGCTATGTCGAGCAATGCTCAACGTCGTAACCAACCGCGCAGGCATAAGCCGACGTAGGGGGGGCCCTTAACTTGGCGGGTCAAGAGAGAATCCGTCAAGAGGCTGAGCGGGCGGTTCAACTGGCAGCTGAGCAGGCAGCTCATCAGGCTTTTACGGTTTATTCGGCAACCTCTGTTGAGGCAGGAGTGGCCACAAGAACAGGAGGTGTCCCTTGCCTAGTGCCGGCTATATGAAATGAGCGCTTCCCAAAAGACTTTAAGGGGCCCCGTAAGGTGCCTAATTACACGGCCGACTTGCAGCCTGGGGCATGGATTGAAAGTTATGAGATGGCGATGGAGCTGTTGGAGGTCAGCGATGCAGCAATGGCTAAGTATTTCACTATGATGTTGGATGGAACGGCTCGCACTTGGTTGAAAGGTTTGCCACCCAACTCCATCGGCTCATGGGCGGATTTAAAAGCCCGGTTCATTCAGAACTTCAAGGACACATGTAAACAACCTATGTCAATCATAGACCTGACTAATTGTAAGCAGGAGGAAGGCGAGTCCACGACCCATTGGGTGCTCCGGGTCAAGGAGATAATACACTCATCTGATAAGATGGATGCCGGCTCTGCGGTCTTAATGTTGGAGAAAAATTGCCGTTTTGAACCTCTAGAACAGAAGTTGGGGCGACTCAAGCATGATTGTAATGATATGGGCCAGTTGATGGCGGCCCTGGTAAAATATGCTGATTCTGATAGTACCAAGGATCCCGTGTCTGATGAAGAAAAGATAGGGAAGGGAAAGAAGAACGGCAATGGTAAGGGTCACCAGCATATCCCGGCGAATCAAGGAGGTACTAAACGTAAGGCTGACGAGTTTGTGGCTAACACCAATACACAGGGCAACAACCAACGGCGCAAGGGTAGGCCACCTCCTCGGTCAGGTGGGTCAGGTCCCACCCTCGAGCAACTACTGAATGAACCTTGTCCAAGACACGGCACCCGGGAGAAGCTAGCTACCCATCTATGGAAGGACTGTACGATCATCAAGGTGTTTAAAAATTCCAACATGTTTGATGGTAGCCACGGACCTGGCGGCGGTTCAGGCGGAGGCGGCTTTCATGGCCTGGGTGCCGGTTCAGGCGGAGGCGGTTTTCATGGTCAGGGCCATTCGGGTAACCAGGGTGGCTATAATCAGCAACCCGACCAAGGTAATCAGCAGCAACAGCAACAACAATCCGGGTATCAGAGTAACCCAAAACGGTTGAATAGTGGGCAGTACCACGTATTTACCACTAGTTTATGCAAGAGGGACCAGAAGCTTCATAATAGGGCTGTCAATGCTGTTGAGCCGGCGATTCCATGTTATTTGAGGTGGTCAGAACAGCCCATTGTGTGGAGTAGGGAAGATCACCCTCCCCGGGTTGATAATATGGTCACTTGGCCTTGGTGCTGGCACCTCAGGTTAGTGGATATAAGTTCACTAAGGTGCTCATGGACGGAGGCAGTAGCATCAACATCCTCTATTATGAGACGTTTCGTCGGATGGGGTTGACTGATAAGAGTCTTAAACAATCCAACACTGTTTTTCATGGTGTCACATCCCTGGTCCTGTTATGCACTAGGCTAGACCTCTTGTGAGCATCATGTTTTATTTCAAATGAAATTTGAATTGAGGAGTTTTCAAAGCCTCAGAAACCTCTAAAAATAACCAACAATTAAATCTTCTCAAATGTGTCCAAGAAAATGTTCCTGTTATTCCATGGAAATATTGGTAAGAGGTAAAATTTAAACCAATATTTTTGGAGTCACAGAGATAATTATTTTGGTCATTTGATTTAATCCAATAACTATTTGCTTTGGATTTATATTTAAATATATATTAAATATGACTCCAATAATTCTGGAGGTTTGTGAGTGGCTTTGTATATATTTTAGCAAGCCACATAAAAATCTACAGAATTTATTTAAATAATTTAGTTGCTAAACTAAATCAAAACAAATTACAGAAAATAGAAAACAGAAGAAATAAAACAGAGACAGAAACTTACCTAACCTCACCTCCGGCCCAGCTTCTGTGTAGCCCAACCAGCCCAACACTGTTGGTCCAGCCCACCTCCCCCCCTTGTCCTCTTCTTCCTCTGCCAGTAGGCAGAGGCGAGGCGTGGCGCGCGCCCGAAGAGCTCCGGCCACCTCCTGCTTCGCCGTGGCAGCCTCCCCGACTCCCTCGCGACGCCACGGAGACGCCTCGACCCCCTCGACCGCCTCTCTCTTCCCCTGGACCCCGTTCCCTCCTCTGCTTCCCTCCCGCGCACACCACCGAGCGGAGCTCGCCGTCATCATCGCCGTACCCATGGCCACCGGCCACCCCTAGCCTCGCCGACGCCCCAGGAAGCTCCGCCGGTCCTCCCTCTACCTCCCCACTGATCCACAGCCCTCCGGAAGCCCTGCATCGCCGCCATCGCCGTCGTCTTCTACCTCGGACCCGCCGGCCATCTTCGTCAAATTCGCCGGCTCCAGACCGTCCCCGACCTCGCCGAGCGTTCCCTCGTCATCCCCGTGAGTCCCTGCTACGTTTCCTCTCTCTCCCCGTTGGTTTTCCCGTGCAGTAGCCATGCTAGCCACCGTACCGAGCGCCGCCGTCCGCCATGGACGCCGGGCATGGCACTGACGTGCTGTTGCGGCCAGTCCGATGAGCCTAGCGTGCTCCTAGCTGCCCCAGGAGTCCGCATAGCCCCTCAGCCAGCCCCCTAGCGCTCCGTAACCTCGCTCCGCCCAAACCCGAGCTCCGGCAGCCGCCGCGGCCCCCACTCCGGCGAGCTCCGGCCACCCCGCGCCTCCCGCATGCCTCCTTTGGATGCGCGCAAGCAAGGGCAACCCTCTGGTGCCCTTGGCTTGGCCCAAAACCGCTCGCAGCGCCACTCCGGCGAGCTCCCGCCGCAGTTTGGTCGTCGCCGGCCGAACTCCGGCGACTGCCGACGTGGCACGCCTAATTAGCACTAATGACGCCTAAACACCCCCCCCACAGCCACTGACAGTGGGCCCCGTAGTGGGTCAAAGCCCGGGTCAACGCGGGATTAGCCCCTGTGTCACTGACGTGTGGACCCCACACGTCAGGTTTGACCCGAGCCGGCCCCTGTTGACTTGCTGACGTCATGCCAACGTCATGCTGACGCAGTAATGCTTTCTGGATTTAATTTAATTCTGAAATTCCAGAAAAATGCCTAAAACTTCCAAAATTCATAGAAAATTAACCGTAACTCCAAATTAAATAATTTATATATGAAAAATTATCAGAAAAATTCAAGGAATCCATCTGTACCATCTTCATGCATGTTAGAACAACTTATTACTACTGTTTAGAGCAAATGAAGTGAATGACATTTAAATAACCACATATGGAGTTTGAATTTGAATCTTGGATTCAAACCAACTTCATTTAATCTGGTTTTAGGTGCATTAGCCCAAAACACATTCATATTGCCATGTCATAGCATGCATCATATTGTGCATTGCATTGATTGTGTTCCCTTCTGTGTTGCCGGTATTTGTTCCCTCTCGATAGACGTGATACCGATGATGTGATCGTTGACACTGATGAAGACTCAATGTTATCTTCAGAAGTGCCAGGCAAGCAAAACCCCCTTGTTCATTCCGATAAAATCCCACTCTCTCGCTCCTGCTCTCTTTTACTGCATTAGGACAACAACGACATATTTGTTACTTGCTGCGGTAGCTGAACCCCTTTATCCTTTGCATGACCTGTCATTGTCACAGTAAATAGATGAAACCCACTAGCATGAGTAGGAGTTGTTTGAGCCCTGTTGTGCCTACTCATTCATGCTTGCTTGTCATGCCTGCTACTGCTTAGAGTTGAGTCAGGTCTGATTCATCGGGGATGAATCAGAGGCGTGTGAACATGTCCTACTGTGTGTGAGCTAAGTGTGTGAACACGATTTGGTAAAGGTAGCGGTGAGAGGCCATGTAGGAGTACATGGTGGGTTGTCTCATTGCAGCCGTCCTCAGGAACTGAGTTCTGTGTTTGTGATCCATGATTCAGTTACTACCATACATTGGGCCCTGAAATATGACCCCGCTCGACTTCTTATTCACCCTAGTCCTCTGTCCAGGAGTTGCAAGTAGTTTCTGGTGTTTGTAGCTTACTGGAGGCCGTGGACAGCGCTGACCGTAGGGGTGGGCTGTGATGCGGTAGGTACGTGGCACGGTGTACCGGATGCCCGTTTGGTATCTCGGGAACCCTGTTCACATCGTTTGGGGCTGTGAGCGAAACTCCGGCCGGATCTCCTCATGGATGGAACCCGAATAGGCGATAAACCTGGACTAGAGACTTGAGTGGATAGGTAGGTCGTGGTCTACACCCACGTCGGCTTTCGCTTGAAGTCTGCCGAGCACATGTCGTGTGCAGACGCTAAGTGGTGGAAACATGTATGAAGAAGTACACCCCTGCAGGGTTAATATGATCTATTCGAATAGCCGTGTCCGCGGAAAAGGACTTCTGGGTTGCTTATATCAGTTCATAGACAAGTGAAAGTGGATACTCTAAAATACGCAAGATAAGCGTGAGTGCTATGGATGGCGTTCTCGTAGGGAGACGGGAGCGGATCCATAGTGGTGTATTGATATGGTGAATATGTGGACTCGTGTGCGCCACCTCAAAGAGTCGCTTGCAGTCGTAGTTCAAGATAGCCACCGAGTCAAAGCTGGCTTGCTGCAGTTAAACCCCACCATCCCCTTGTTGAAAATGATGCATATGTAGTTAGTTCTGATGTAAGTCTTGATGGGTACATTTGTACTCATGTTTGCCTATTTTATGTTTTTGCAGAGAGACTTCAGTCTCACTAGTAGTTCATGTGGACTTCGACGTTTAGCTTGTTACCTCAGCTACGATCTTGTGCCCTCGGCAGGATCTGATAGATAGTCAGGCTTCTCAGTCTTTTTCATTTATAGATGTCTGTACCCAGACATGATAGCTTCCGCTTGTGCTTTGATTTGTATGCTCTGAGTGTTGGGTCATGAGACCCATGTTTGTAATATCTCGCTCCTCGGAGCCTAATGAATAAATTACTTGAGTCATAGAGTCATGTTGTGATGCCATGTTGTATTTGCACATATCAAGCATATTGTGTGTATGTTATTGAAATGCTTGGTATGTGTGGGATCTGACCATCTAGTTGTTTATCCTTAGTAGCCTCTCTTACCGGGAAATGTCTCCTAGTGTTTCCACTGAGCCATGGTAGCTTGCTACTGCTCCGGAACACTTAGGCTGGCCGGCATGTGTCCTTCTTCGTTCCTGTGTCTGTCCCTTCGGGGAAATGTCACGCTTTGAGTACCGGAGTCCTGTTAGCCCGCTACAGCCCGGTTTACCGGAGTCCTGCTAGCCCAGTGCTACAGCCCGGACCCACTTGCTGATGACCGACACGTTCGAAGCTGGGTCATGGATGCCTGTCCCTGTAAGTCTGTGCCACTTTGGGTTTACGACTAGTCATGTCAGCCCGGGCTCCTTATCATATGGATGCTAGCGACACTATCATATACGTGAGCCAAAAGGCGCAAACGGTCCCGGGAAAAGGTAAGACGACACCCGTGGGGATACCGTGCGTGAGGCCGCAAAGTGATATGAGGTGTTACCGGCTAGATCGATGTGACATCGAGTCGGGGTCCTGACAGCGTAGCACGTGGTGGAAATTAATAGATGGGATGGTGGACAGCGGAAGGGATAATGATGCAGCGGCGGCGTGACTAATGTGAACAGAACTCGAAACTCTAAAGGAACTAGACGCTAAGACCAGCAACTTACACGACGATGCAACCGATAATTCAACTATGCAAGCAATGAATAGAAAATTGCAAAGGCTCAGACTGGCTTGGATAAAGGATGAACAGATCTAACTTTTTTTGTGTGGCTTTTTCTTGGACAATAGGTAAGAAAATAAATCTAATCTAGGAAAACTGGAAATTCTCACCGAGCAACCTGAAAACTGATACCACTTCATAGAGGCAGGGTGTCCCGATCTTTCGATGAGATGATAACTATCGATTTGGTGAAGATGACTTTGACGATCCGACTACAAACGTGCACGACGTTGCGCCTTAGCAATCGCTAAACCAACTCCGAGAGGTTATTGACCACGCTGGAGCACAATCAACCTGACCACGAAGGTCTATTCCTGCAAGCAATCGAAGAACAAGCAAGAATATGATAAAAGCAATCTGAATATTGCGAGTATATATGAAGTATTGATAAAGGTGGGGATCCGTAAGCGGTCTTGGTCTGGTCGTTGGACACAAACGAAGTACACGAAGTTGCAATGGCTAACTTTTAACTAAACAAATCCCAAGGAAAAGCTACTAGATGGATCTACTTATATAGGAGCAAGGGGTGGCGGCCAAGGAGGTGGGAGGACGTCCCAAGGCAGCCTAAAACTAAATATAGGTCGTACAAGGCCAATGGGCCCAAGTGGAGGTGATGTAACACCTTTGGACTTGTAGTTTGACTCGGATTCTGCTGCAGCATCAGATTGTTTCGTCCACAACTCAACGCTCCGGACGAATTTGAAGGTGATTCCAATTGGGTTGGAAAGTGCACGAAATCTAGTTTCCAACAAAAAAAGAATCACCCAATTCGGAGTCCGTATGAAAAACTTGTGTGCGTTTTGAGTCAGGTGTGTCTGTGCAGTCCGAATCTGAATCCAGAACGTGAGAGACTTGGACTTTATCTTCTCTTGGGCCAAAAGTGACGTGAGAGAACTTTTTGGACAGCAAATAAACATCTCTTTCTTCCTTATCTTCATATGTGGATTGTACAAATGTCCCATACACCTGCAATTAGACAAAACACAAAAGTGTGTGAAGTATTTTTGTTCTGGATAACATAAATAGATTATTGAATAGTTTGCACTAGAAATCACCTGACAAATATGCATATATGCAATATTTTTGGTCATATCCAAGGTAGTCATGTCCTCATCACCTTTGTCTGGTCGTTGAACACAAACGAAGTACGCGAAGTTGCAGCTATGGCGAATTTTTAATCTAAACAAAACCCAAAGTCTAAACAATGCCCTAAGGGCTGTATATATGGAGGAAGAGGGGGGAATTTCGTGGCCCTTGGTGGAGGGGTCCGAAATCAACCCTATCTCTTGTTTCCCCACACATACGGACTCTAAAAATAGCCTATACTTATGTATTTCGAAATTACATGGGCCTGGCCCAATAATAAGGTGACGCAGCACCTAAAATAGCCTCGGGACGAAATTTATGAAGTGGCATCTTGTATATTTCGTCCAAGGCTTCATGCACCCATTATGGTGGCTTCAAAGTCCTGAAATCATCACTTGTAACTCCGTTCTTGTTCCCCTTGCGCATGCCATCATCTCCATGCTTGTTCTTGCTCCAATGTTCATCCTTCTCCAAGCTAGGCCCTTCATTTGTAAGCAAAACAAATGTATCCAATTTAGGCAGCATCATATTCTCATGAACATTAGAATCATTACCAAGAAACGAAAGTACCTGGTAATTTAGTTGGCGTGCACGAGCTCTAGTAATTGGTCCAGTATGTATAGCAGCAGGGGCTGTGGGTGTAACAATTGTATTGATGTCCTCATCACCATGCTATGCCTGCTATTGCTTAGAGTTGTGTCAGGTCTAGTTCATTGGGAATGAATTGGAGTGTTACAATATGTTCTGATGCTGAGAGTGAAGTGTGTGAACACGATTTGGTAAAGGTAGCGGTGAGAGGCCATGTAGGAGTACATGGTGGGTTGTCTCACTGGAACCGTCCTTAAGCACTGAGTTCTGTGTATGTTGTCCAATGACTCGATACTACCACACATTGGGTTGCGGTAACTCGACCCCTCTCGACTTATTAACCAACTTGGTCTCTGTCCAGGAGTCGCAACTAGTTTCTGGTGTTTGTAGGTAGTGCTATTTTTCTACCAAGTGGCACCCGGCAGGGTGGGCTTGGGACAGACTAGGCACACGTGGCACGGTGTACCAAGTGGCACACGGATGGTGGGCTTGGGAACCCTGCTCACATCGTTTGGGGCCGTGAGCGACACCCCGGCCGGATCTCCTTGCGGATGGAACCCGAATAGGCGATAAACCTGGACTAGAGTCTTGTGTGGTTAGTCAGGTCGTGGCCGACACCCTCGCCAGGCTTCCGCTTGAAGGTTGCCGAGATACATGACGTGTACATGGCGGTAAGTGGCGAGAGCGTGTGTGAAGAAGTACACCCCTGCAGGGTTAACATGATCTATTCGAATAGCCGGGTCCGCGGTTATGGACTTCTTGGATGCTTACATGGTACATAGACAACTTGAAGTGGATACTCTAAAATGCTCAAGACATGTGTGAGTGCTATGGATGGCCTTCTCGTAGGGAGACGGGGATGAATCCATAGTAGTGTATTGTGTGGTGATTAGTGGACTCGTGTATGTTGTTTCACCTCCAGAGTTTCTGGTAGTCGTAGATTAGGATAGCCACAGAGTCAAAGCTGGCTTGCTGCAACTAAACCCCACATTACCCTCTTGATACAAATGCATGTATGATAGGATCTGATGTAAGTCTTGCTGAGTACCTTTGTACTCATGTTGCTTTATTTATGTTTTTGCAGCGGAGACTTCGGTCTTACTAGTGTTCTCGTGGACTTCGACTAGTAGCTAGTACCTCAGCTACGATCTTGATCGGATGTTGTAGATAGTCAGGCTTCCAGCCTTTTTCATTTATAGATGTCTGTACCCAGACATGTAATGCTTCCGCTTGTTGCTTGTATGCTCTGTATGATGGGTCTTATGACCCCTGTTTGCAATATTTGCTATGACGGCTCTTCTGAGCCTTTATCTATATGATTGTTGAGTTATGTTGTGATGCCATGTTGTACAGCACATACTTGCATGTTATGCGTACGTGTAATGTGTATTGCTATGTGTGGGATCTGACTACCTAGTTGTTTATCTTTAGTAGCCTCTCTTACCGGGAAATGTCTCCTAGTGTTACCGCTGAGCCATGGTAGCTTGCTACTGCTCTGGAACACTTAGGCTGGCCGGCATGTGTCCTTCTTCGTTCCTGTGTCTGTCCCTTCGGGGAAATGTCACGCATTGAGTACCGGAGTCCTGTTAGCCCGCTACAGCCCGGTTTACCGGAGTCCTGCTAGCCCAGTGCTACAGCCCGGACCCACTTGCTGATGACCGACACGTTCGAAGCTGGGTCATGGATGCCTATCCCTGTAAGTCTGTGCCACTTTGGGTTTACGACTAGTCATGTCAGCCCGGGCTCCTTATCATATGGATGCTAGCGACACTATCATATACGTGAGCCAAAAGGCGCAAACGGTCCCGGGCAAAGGTAAGGCGACACCCGTGGGGATACCGTGCGTGAGGCCGCAAAGTGATATGAGGTGTTACCGGCTAGATCAATGTGACATCGAGTCGGGGTCCTGACAGCGTTGGTATCAGAGCTTGACTGCCTGTAGGATTACCAAGCCAAACTGGTCGAAGTTGAGTCTAGAAACTCTTTAGTTATATAAGGGAATTGATTGTGGGATGGAACGTAAGGCTCTTTTTACTCCTTATACCTCATGCCCTTCTGATCTGAGTCATCTTATCTTTCCTGCGGGGATTAAGAACTAGGCTATCTCTTCTTTCTATCAGGATCACGCGTTACTAATCAGTAGACTTATAAGATTGTTGGATTTAAGTCTCAGTTCAGTTCCTACTACTTCCGTATGATAATTGTTGATCTCAAAACCTTGATATTGTGCTTCTGAGTGGTTATGCCACCATTTTTGTGAATGTCTCAAATCTCTTCTGAGCATTTACAGCCGTTATGCTGTCCGAGTTATCCCAGGTTTCTAAAGAGTCTGATGCATTTGCAAAATCCTTTCCCTCTGGTTTCGATGTTCCTTTATGCCAGCTCAATCACACTAATTGTTGCGTTGAGGTACTCTACTGCCTCGACCTTTATGTTGGTATTATTATGACCCTAGGTGTCTTAGGGGATCATCTAGTAGTCTAGCCATGTTTTGTGTCCCAGTGTGATGATTCTGGCTTTTATTCTCGAAAGCATTCCGTGATGCCACTTAGTAATAGGTATTCTGTTCCTGGGTTCTTGAACCCGAGATTCACTCTACCTACTTCATGTTGATAGTAATTTCTAGTGCCTTTAGGATATTAGTAACCTTTGCGATAGTCCTTGAAGTCCGTGGTATCTTCTTCTTCCAAATACCATGAACTACTTATGGCAGATGTTTATTGGATCAAAAAAAAGTCACAATTAGAGTACTCTTGAGGAGTTCTCCATTCATAAATCGTGACTCTGCCAGTTCTACCTTTCTGCATGGGTTATCCGGAAGAAATATGTTGAACTTGGTTCGACATACTAATCTATGCATCCACAACTCAGAAAATTATATGTTCCTTTGAGTTGTTCTCTTTAGTTGCATTCTGACCCTCGTCTATCAATTGATAGTCAAGAGTATGCATGCATTCGTTCATCGATGCCTATTACTCTTGTGGTCCGTCAAGCCATTATGTCCTGAATGACTTGGAGAAACAAACTCCAGTACCTCTTCCATATCTAGGATTGGGTCAAAACAATTGTACTCCGCAGATCAAACTGCCAATCCAGCTTTTGCTCTGTTCTACCTTGGAGTATTACCATCTTTTATATCGGGATTGTTATAGGAATTGCACACCATCCTATGAACTCTTGGTACAGTGATACTTCTTGCCATCATTGTCATTCCTCGGTCTTCGTGTTGATGCAACCGGAATACCGACAAATGAATTGTGATGTGTGAAATCAATACGCCTAGCAACTTCGTTGCTGGGTAGTTAAGGACAATAATTTCATTCTTAGTGTGTTGGCTATTGAATCATCATTCTAAGATTGATCGTGCTACCTAGTCCATTCTCCTGGTTCACTCCTCGATCGATGAGTTAGGATTATTTCAAATCCTTGCTCTATTGATCATATCGTCTTGCCCTGAAAAGCAAGATTGTTCTCGAGCTTAGTAACATACCGGTGGTTCGTGATTTTCTGAATATCTTCTCAGAAGTATTACCAGGTTGTCACCTGACCGCTATGTTGAGTTCATGATCAAGTTGGTTTCTTGTGAACCACCTTCTCTCCAAGAATCGGTGTTAGATATCCCTGAGCTAGTTGGTTAAGCTAAACGACAACTTGGAGGGTTGGAAGATAAAAGCTTGCCTGACTTAGTTCGTTCCAAAGGGATATTCTTGTGTGGTGTGCGTTGAAGAAAGATGATATCTTCATCGATTGGTCCTTGTGATCAATTGTTGGATCTATTATCTTACCCAAACCTTTGATTGAGTATGGGCTATCGTCAAATCAAATCTGAACCAGCGATATTCGTAATGTTGTCTTACTCGTGGTTTTTCCTCGAGCATACACCATTATATCTTTTGGGTCTGACCAATGCTATCACCGTGTTCACACGATGGTGGAAGTCCAGTGATATGGAAATTCCGATGAGTTGTTGTTGAGCCCATTGACAACATTCTTATCTCCTCCATGATGTTGTTGAACATTAAGTTAGTGTTGGAAACTTTGAAAGCATTTTCTTCATGCTAGCTCATGAAGTACATGTTTGATGAAAGGAGTGACTTCCTTTGATTCACGTGCATTTTGATGTAAGTTGCCGTCGTGAATTCGAGAAAGTTTGTTTTTGCTCCTTTGGAATCATCCCAAGTCGGTCATGCACGTGCGAAGAATTCTGTGGTCTGTTAGACTGATCATCTTCATTCCATATGTATATCCTAGCACACCAAGCCACTGATTGACTTGTTCAAGGAAAAGAAGTCTATGCTTGGGATCTAATCCATGGACTTGTGTAAAGACTTCGATATCCTCGATGATGGCTCCCAACCAGAACTCGGTAGTGTTTTATTGTAAGACTACCATGTGATCATGTTTGTCTGGGACAGCGTGTTCTCACGTGTGTAGCAGAACCAGCTCATGTTTTGGAGCTTGCTATCGTAGTTCATTTCCCGAGAATCTCGCAACGTCATCTCGTCGAATTGTGTTGCAAACTTTCGTTTTCCTCCTAGACTCAATGAGTCTGGAATATCCTGACACCAACCAGATCTGAGTCTCAGGCAGATATGATGGTTGGAACATTTCCCAAGAACTATAATATTGGTCCCTCGATAACCGGTAAAGTGGATGTCGTGGCCAACACACCCCGCCGGAAGACCTATTATTATAATATCTTGATTGAAGAAGTTGGCCACCTCCCCATAAGGATTTCGTAGGATTTACCTCCGTAACTGTTCCTTATGGATTCTATTGCTCCCGAAGTCCGACCTTTACTTGATGTTCTAGTTAGCAAACCATATCTAAGAATGGGTTACACTAGCACGTCAAGGAGAACATTAGAAGCGGAGTGCTAAATGTCTCTCGGTCGATCATCCAGATTTTGTTTCCTTGGCCTCGCTAGGGTGAAATCTGAGTTGATGTTATCTTCCTATGCATCTGCATCGTCCATCGTTATTCATCATGGTGGTAAGTTGTGTTGCCAGGACCCTTGACACGGATGTTGGTAAAACCCTGATGAATATGGAAATGCTCAAGTTCTTGAGAGCACGCAAGCGCTAGGTGTTATCATCGGCACTAACTGGGTTTGCTCTCAGTTTCCTCGGCGATGCTATGATCTTTTCAAACAGTGAATTCACTCTCTGTTGTTGGGTTCTTCCCCAGTTACCAGAATCATTCCCAGCATTTGCATTTTGTTCCCAGCTTGCACCGTCAATGTGCCATTCTACCATGGGTCTCTTCCATCTCCGGTGATAAGCAAATTCATCCATTACATTGTCTTCAACAAGGTAATCCACATCATCCAAGTCCGAGTATGCCATTCTACCAACCCCCTCCAAACGATCGCTCGAGAATTGCCTTAGGTTGGTTTAAAGAGTCTCAATGATCTCTGAATCAAAGGTAATTCTTTTTGCCACTTAAGGGGAGATATCTACGAATCACGGTTCCGAAGGTGTCTCGTTGTGGTATCATGGCAACTCAACTCCTCGCTACGTTGACAACCGTTCACCACCTTCTTAGGTGTGGAATCGTTGTCTACCTAGTGAACCTTCGTCATCTGTTCCACTCCATTCCTCTAGAGGTGTGCTTCGTCTCTCAGCTCGAGAGATGTTGCTATGTCCCATTCCGTGAGTCAATCCTGAGTTGTTCGTTCCTTGAGAAGATTAATTCTTCTAGAGTTTTCCTTCCCTCTTCTTGTCATGTTAGTTGGAGTTCTTAGAGAAAGACTTCGAGGCAATGATGGTGATCGAATCAACGTTCCTATGAAGTGCAACCTGGATCGTGAAGATTATACTAGTTTGTGTTTCCCCTTCACCCTACCCTACGCTTGAATCTCGGGACGAGATTTTTGTTTAGTGGGGGTGAGTTGTCACATCCCTGGTCCTGTTATGCACTAGGCTAGAACTCTTGTGAGCATCATGTTTTATTTCAAATGAAATTTGAATTGAGGAGTTTTCAAAGCCTCAGAAACCTCTAAAAATAACCAACAATTAAATCTTCTCAAATGTGTCCAAGAAAATGTTTCTGTTATTCCATGGAAATATTGGTAAGAGGTAAAATTTAAACCAATATTTTTGGAGTCACAGAGATAATTATTTTGGTCATTTGATTTAATCCAATAACTATTTGCTTTGGATTTATATTTAAATATATATTAAATATGACTCCAATAATTCTGGAGGTTTGTGAGTGGCTTTGTATATATTTTAGCAAGCCACATAAAAATCTACAGAATTTATTTAAATAATTTAGTTGCTAAACTAAATCAAAACAAATTACAGAAAATAGAAAACAGAAGAAATAAAACAGAGATAGAAACTTACCTAACCTCACCTCCGGCCCAGCTTCTGTGTAGCCCAACCAGCCCAACACTGTTGGTCCAGCCCACCTCCCCCCCTTGTCCTCTTCTTCCTCTGCCAGTAGGCAGAGGCGAGGCGTGGCGCGCGCCCGAAGAGCTCCGGCCACCTCCTGCTTTGCCGTGGCAGCCTCCCCGACTCCCTCGCGACGCCACGGAGACGCCTCGACCCCCTCGACCGCCTCTCTCTTCCCCTGGACCCCGTTCCCTCCTCTGCTTCCCTCCCGCGCACACCACCGAGCGGAGCTCGCCGTCATCATCGCCGTACCCATGGCCACCGGCCACCCCTAGCCTCGCCGACGCCCCAGGAAGCTTCGCCGGTCCTCCCTCTACCTCCCCACCGATCCACAGCCCTCCGGAAGCCCTGCATCGCCGCCATCGCCGTCGTCTTCTACCTCGGACCCGCCGGCCATCTTCGTCAAATTCGCCGGCTCCGGACCGTCCCCGACCTCGCCGAGCGTTCCCTCGTCATCCCCGTGAGTCCCTGCTACGTTTCCTCTCTCTCCCCGTTGGTTTTCCCGTGCAGTAGCCATGCTAGCCACCGTACCGAGCGCCGCCGTCCGCCATGGATGCCGGGCATGGCACTGACGTGCTGTTGCGGCCAGTCCGACGAGCCTAGCGTGCTCCTAGCTGCCCTAGGAGTCCGCATAGCCCCTCAGCCAGCCCCCTAGCGCTCCGTAACCTCGCTCCGCCCAAACCCGAGCTCCGGCAGCCGCCGCGGCCCCCACTCCGGCGAGCTCCGGCCACCCCGCGCCTCCCGCATGCCTCCTTTGGATGCGCGCAAGCAAGGGCAACCCTCTGGTGCCCTTGGCTTGGCCCAAAACCGCTCGCAGCGCCACTCCGGCGAGCTCCCGCCGCAGTTTGGTCGTCGCCGGCCGAACTCCGGCGACTGCCGACGTGGCACGCCTAATTAGCACTAATGACGCCTAAACACCCCCCCCACAGCCACTGACAGTGGGCCCCGTAGTGGGTCAAAGCCCGGGTCAACGCGGGATTAGCCCCTGTGTCACTGACGTGTGGACCCCACACGTCAGGTTTGACCCGAGCCGGC
>NC_041392.1:205294485-205323014 GCF_002162155.2 Triticum dicoccoides
CCCCCCCCCCCCACAGCCACTGACAGTGGGTCCCGTAGTGGGTCAAAGCCCGGGTCAACGCCGGATTAGCCCCTGTGTCACTGACGTGTGGACCCCACACGTCAGGTTTGACCCGAGCCGGCCCCTGTTGACTTGCTGACGTCATGCCAACGTCATGCTGACGCAGTAATGCTTTCTGGATTTAATTTAATTCTGAAATTCCGGAAAAATGCCTAAAACTTCCAAAATTCATAGAAAATTAACCGTAACTCCAAATTAAATAATTTATATATGAAAAATTATCAGAAAAATTCAAGGAATCCATCTGTACCATCTTCATGCATGTTACAACAACTTATCACTACTGTTTAGAGCAAATGAAGTGAATGACATTTAAATAACCACATATGGAGTTTGAATTTGAATCTTGGATTCAAACCAACTTCATTTAATCTGGTTTTAGGTGCATTAGCCCAAAACACATTCATATTGCCATGTCATAGCATGCATCATATTGTGCATTGCATTGATTGTGTTCCCTTCTGTGTTGCCGGTATTTGTTCCCTCTCGATAGACGTGATACCGATGATGTGATCGTTGACACTGATGAAGACTCAATGTTATCTTCAGAAGTGCCAGGCAAGCAAAACCCCCTTGTTCATTCCGATAAAATCCCACTCTCTCGCTCCTGCTCTCTTTTACTGCATTAGGACAACAACGACATATTTGTTACTTGCTGCGGTAGCTGAACCCCTTTATCCTTTGCATGACATGTCATTGTCACAGTAAATAGATGAAACCCACTAGCATGAGTAGGAGTTGTTTGAGCCCTGTTGTGCCTACTCATTCATGCTTGCTTGTCATGCCTGCTACTGCTTAGAGTTGAGTCAGGTCTGATTCATCGGGGATGAATCAGAGGCGTGTGAACATGTCCTACTGTGTGTGAGCTAAGTGTGTGAACACGATTTGGTAAAGGTAGCGGTGAGAGGCCATGTAGGAGTACATGGTGGGTTGTCTCATTGCAGCCGTCCTCAGGAACTGAGTTCTGTGTTTGTGATCCATGATTCAGTTACTACCATACATTGGGCCCTGAAATATGACCCCGCTCGACTTCTTATTCACCCTAGTCCTCTGTCCAGGAGTTGCAAGTAGTTTCTGGTGTTTGTAGCTTACTGGAGGCCGTGGACAGCGCTGACCGTAGGGGTGGGCTGTGATGCGGTAGGTACGTGGCACGGTGTACCGGATGCCCGTTTGGTATCTCGGGAACCCTGTTCACATCGTTTGGGGCTGTGAGCGAAACTCCGGCCGGATCTCCTCATGGATGGAACCCGAATAGGCGATAAACCTGGACTAGAGACTTGAGTGGATAGGTAGGTCGTGGTCTACACCCACGTCGGCTTTCGCTTGAAGTCTGCCGAGCACATGTCGTGTGCAGACGCTAAGTGGTGGAAACATGTATGAAGAAGTACACCCCTGCAGGGTTAATATGATCTATTCGAATAGCCGTGTCCGCGGAAAAGGACTTCTGGGTTGCTTATATCAGTTCATAGACAAGTGAAAGTGGATACTCTAAAATACGCAAGATAAGCGTGAGTGCTATGGATGGCGTTCTCGTAGGGAGACGGGAGCGGATCCATAGTGGTGTATTGATATGGTGAATATGTGGACTCGTGTGCGCCACCTCAAAGAGTCGCTTGCAGTCGTAGTTCAAGATAGCCACCGAGTCAAAGCTGGCTTGCTGCAGTTAAACCCCACCATCCCCTTGTTGAAAATGATGCATATGTAGTTAGTTCTGATGTAAGTCTTGCTGGGTACATTTGTACTCACGTTTGCCTATTTTATGTTTTTGCAGAGAGACTTCAGTCTCACTAGTAGTTCCACGTGGACTTCGACGTTTAGCTTGTTACCTCAGCTACGATCTTGTGCCCTCGGCAGGATCTGATAGATAGTCAGGCTTCTCAGTCTTTTTCATTTATAGATGTCTGTACCCAGACATGATAGCTTCCGCTTGTGCTTTGATTTGTATGCTCTGAGTGTTGGGTCATGAGACCCATGTTTGTAATATCTCGCTCCTCGGAGCCTAATGAATAAATTACTTGAGTCGTAGAGTCATGTTGTGATGCCATGTTGTATTTGCACATATCAAGCATATTGTGTGTATGTTATTGAAATGCTTGGTATGTGTGGGATCTGACCATCTAGTTGTTTATCCTTAGTAGCCTCTCTTACCGGGAAATGTCTCCTAGTGTTTCCACTGAGCCATGGTAGCTTGCTACTGCTCCGGAACACTTAGGCTGGCCGGCATGTGTCCTTCTTCGTTCCTGTGTCTGTCCCTTCGGGGAAATGTCACGCTTTGAGTACCGGAGTCCTGTTAGCCCGCTACAGCCCGGTTTACCGGAGTCCTGCTAGCCCAGTGCTACAGCCCGGACCCACTTGCTGATGACCGACACGTTCGAAGCTGGGTCATGGATGCCTGTCCCTGTAAGTCTGTGCCACTTTGGGTTTACGACTAGTCATGTCAGCCCGGGCTCCTTATCATATGGATGCTAGCGACACTATCATATACGTGAGCCAAAAGGCGCAAATGGTCCCGGGCAAAGGTAAGGCGACACCCGTGGGGATACCGTGCGTGAGGCCGCAAAGTGATATGAGGTGTTACCGGCTAGATCAATGTGACATCGAGTCGGGGTCCTGACACATGGTGTTGTGCCTGGTAAGTCGGCATACCCAGTTGGTAAGATTGAACTGGAAGTAGCCTTTGGGGATGAATATGATTCCAGGACTGAGAAGTTAACTTTTGAGGTGGTTAAGATCAAAAGCCCATATCATGCTCTGTTTGGACGGCTGGCTTATGCCAAGTTCATGGCTCGACCGTGTTATGTGTATCTGCAGCTTAAGATGCCGGGTTATAAAGGCACCATCACAGTACATGGAAGCCGAAAAATAGCCCTGGAATGTGAAGAAGGTGATGTCGCTTATGCTGAGTCTGTCTGTGAGACAGAGGAGTTAAAGTTTTATAAAGATAATGTTAACCCGACAAACATGACGTCTTTGAAGAAGCCAACTACAGAGCATGAACCGGTGTTGAAATTCAAGTCAGCTGATGACACCAAGATAGTTGATTTTTTGCGTGGAGACTCATCCAAATAGTTCATCATCAGCGCCAACTTGGATCCAAAATAGGAAAGCGCGCTCATCGAGTTCATTCATGAGAACCGAGACATCTTTGCATGGAAACCTTCTGACATGTCGGGTGTCCCGAGAGACCTCGCTGAGCACACTCTTAATATTGATCTGAAGTTTAATCCGGTCAGGCAGTTTCTTCGACGGTTTAACAAGGAAAGGCGCAAGGCCATTGGAGAAGAGGTGGCCCGGCTCTTGGCGGCCGGGTTCATTGTTGAAGTTTTTCACCCAGAGTGGTTGGCTAACCCGGTGCTTGTACTCAAGAAGAATGGCACCTGGCGTTTGTGTGTGGATTACACCGATTTGAACAAGGCTTGTTCGGCCGATCCTTTTACTCTCCCTCGTATTGATCAGATTATTGATGCTACGGCGGGTTGCGAGCGTTTGAGTTTTTTGGATGCATATTCAGGTTATTGTCAGATCAAGATGGCAGTTAAGGACCAGGAGAAGACAGCTTTCATCACTCCGTTTCGAGCCTTCTGCTATGTGTCTATGCCTTTTGGACTAAAAAGTGCCCAGGCGACTTATCAACGATGTGTACAAAATTGTCTTCATAGTCAGATTGGGCATAACGTTCATGCTTATTGTTGGAAATATGCCCTAGAGGCAATAATAAAAGCATTATTATTATATTTCCTTGTTCATGATAATTGCCTTTATTCATGCTATAATTGTGTTATCCGGAAATCGTAATACATGTGTGAATAATAGACACCAACATGTCCCTAGTAAGTGTCAGGACCCCGACTCAATGCCATATCGATCTAGCATGTAGCACCTCATATCACTTTGCGGCCTCACGCACGGTATCCCCACGGGTGTCGCCTTACCTTTGCCCGGGACCGTTTGCGCCTTTTGGCACACGGATATGACAGTGTCGCTAGCATCCATATGATAATGAGCCCGGGCTGACATGGCTAGTCGTAAACCCAAAGTGGCACTAACTTACAGGGACAGGCATCCATGACCCAGCATCGAACGTGTCGGTCATCAGCGAGTGAATCCAGGCTGTAGCACTGGGCTAACAGGACTCCGGTGAACCGGGCTGTAGCGGGCTAACAGGACTCCGGTATTCATCGCGTGACATTTCCCCGAAGGGACAGACACAGGAACGAAGAAGGAAACATGCCGGCCAGCCTAAGTGTTCCGGAGCAGTAGCAAGCTACCAGGGCTCAGTGGAAGCACTAGGAGACATTTCCCGGTAAGAGAGACTACTAAGGATAAACAACTAGATAGTCAGATCCCACACATAGCAATACACATTACACGTACACATAACATGCAAGTATGTGTTGTACAACATGGCATCACAGCATAACTCAACAACTCATATAGATAAAGGCTCAGAAGAGCCATCATAGCATTATTACAAACAGGGGTCACATGACCCAACAGTCAGAGCAATCAAGCAACAAACGGAAGCATTACATGTCTGAGTACAGACATCTATAAATGAAAAAGGCGGAAAGCCTGACTATCTACAACGTCCGATCAAGAACGTAGCTGAGATACTAGCTACTAGTCGAAGTCCACGAGAGCACTAATAAGACCGAAGTCTCCGCTGCAAAAACATAAATAAAGCAACATGAGTACAAAGGTACTCAGCAAGACTTACATCAGATCCTATCATACATGCATTTGTATCAAGAGGGTAATGTGGGGTTTAGTTGCAGCAAGCCAGCTTTGACTCTGTGGCTATCCTGTTCTATGACTACCAGAAACTCTTGAGGTGATATGGCGCACACGAGTCCACTAATCACCACATAATACACTACTATGGATTCATTCCCGTCTCCCTACGAGAAGGCCATCCATAGCACTCACACTTGTCTTGAGCATTTTAGGGTATCCACTTCAAGTTGTCTATGTACCATGTAAGCATCCAAGAAGTCCATAACCGCGGACCCGGCTATTCGAATAGATCATGTTAACCCTGCAGGGGTGTACTTCTTCACACACGCTCTCGCCACTTACCGCCATGTACACGTCATGTATCTCGGCAACCTTCAAGCGGAAGCCTGGCGAGGGTGTCGGCCACGACCTGACTAACCACACAAGACTCTAGTCCAGGTTTATCGCCTATTCGGGTTCCATCCGCAAGGAGATCCGTCCGGGGTTTCACTCACGGCCCCAAATGATGTGTGCAGGGTTCCCAAGCCCACCTCGCCGGATGGATCTACGCTTGGTACACCGTGCCACTTGTGCCTAGTCTGTCCCAAGCCCACCTGGCCGGGTGCCACTTGGTAGACTACTAACACTACCTACAAACACCAGAAACTAGTTGCGACTCCTGGACAGAGATCAAGTTGGTTAATAAGTCGAGAGGGCTTGGAGCGCCCGGAGCCCAATGTGTGGTAGTATCGAGTCATTGGACAACATACATAGAACTCAGTGCTTAAGGACGGATCCAGTGAGACAACCCACCATGTACTCCTACATGGCCTCTCACCGCTACCTTTACCAAATCGTGTTCACACACTTAACTCTCAGCACCAGAACATACCGTAACACTCCAATTCATTCCCAATGAATCAGACCTGACACAACTCTAAGCAATAGCAAGCATAGCATGGTAGGAACACATCAATGGCTTCAATCAACTCCTACACATGCTAGTGGGTTTCAACTATTTACTGTGGCAATGACAGGTCATGCAGAGGAATGGGTTCAACTACCGCAGCACAAAGTAGCAGATGAATCGCTGTTGTCCTAATGCAATAACTGAGAGCAGGAGCGAGAGAGTAGGATTGTATCGGAATGAACAAGGGGGTTTGCTTGCCTGGTAAATCAACAGAGGAGGCACTGCTTCACAGACAGGTACTCTGGAACAGTCTCCGGAGCAAGACCTATCGAGAAGGAACGGTGCCGGCAATCAATACACAAACATATGCAACAATATGATGCATGAACATGGCATGAAGATGTGATGTTGTTTGAGCTAATGCAACTAGAAATCATTTGGTTTGAAGTCCATTTGAACCAAAGGTTCAAATGCATCTCCAGGATAAGCTCCTATATATGCCCTAATGTGTTTTCTCATATACAGCATGTATAAGTTGGTTTTTCATGCATGAAACTAGTACAGATGGAAAGATTGCATTTTTCTGATAATTTTTCATATATAAATTATTTTAATCTGAGCTACGGTTGAATTGTTATGAATTTTTGAAATTTAAAACAATTTCTGGAATTTCCTGATTTAATTTAAATCCAGAAATCATATTATTGCGCCAGCATGATGTCATCACTACATCAGCGGGTCAACGCGGCTGTCCAGGGTCAAACCTGACGTGTGGGGTCCACACATCAGTGACACTGGGGTTAACCCCGAGTCAAACCTGGCTGATTAGCTTTGACTAAGCCCTGGGGCCCACTCGTCAGCGTCAGTAGGTGGGGATTAGTGCCTAATTAACAAAGCCACGTCAGCCCGCCGGAGTTCTGGCCGGCGGCGACCAATAGCGCGGCGGCGACGCGCCGGACTTGCGCTACAAGCGGCGTTTGGTCGCGCGAAGACCACCGGCGCGTAGCCCGTCGTCGTCCGCAACCAGGGGAGCTGGTGGGGGGGCTGCGGGGGCGCCGGAGCTCGCCGGAGCAAAGCTCGCGGCGGCGGCCGGAGCTCGGCAACTTGCGGCCGCGGCATTGTGGTGCACGGCAGTGGAAGCGGAGGGCTCCTACGGCCTCCTGGCGTCACCAGGAACACGGTGACGCGCGCGGGAGTGGCTGGCTTGGGCTCATGCCACCGTGGCGTCATGGCCGGCGGCGAGGAACTTACGGGTGCGGTGGTTGAGCTAGCTAGACGGGGCAAACGAGCACGGGGAGGAGGGGGTTCGGTGCGGGGGCTCACAGCGAGACCAGCGAGCGCGAGGGCGAGGTCGGGGATGCCCGGTAGCTCCCGAATCGACGGCGAGGATCCATGGCGGCCGGAGGCGAAGTTGGCGACGGCGACGGCTCCACGGGGTGCTCCGTCTTGCGTGGCTCGACGAGGAGGTAGAGGGGGTCGCGGCGGATCTGGGGAGCGTGTCGGGGAGGCGAGGGGGAGGCGGTGGCTACGGTGATGCTCGTCGGCGGCGGCGGTGATTCTCGGGTGAGAGAGAGAGAGCAGGGGGAGAGGAGGAGGGCGAGGGAGAGTGCGAGAGAGGGCGGGGTGGCGCGTGGCGTCGTTCCAGGGCATTCAGACGAGGAGGGGAGAGGCAGGCAGGCAGGGAGGGAGGTGGCGTGGCGCGGTGGCGCGCGCGCGCGCCGGGAACGCTCCCCTCCCTCTGTCGAGGACGAAGACGACAGAGGAGGAGGCGGCTTGGGCCGCCTGCTGGCTGGGCCGGCCAGCTGCTGCTGGGCCAGAGGCGCCAGGCAGAAGCCCAGGTAAGGTTTTCCTGTTTTATTTCTTTTTCTAAATTTTCTGACATTTGTTTTGATTTAATAAAATACTAAATCAACTTATTACCTTATGCCAATTTTTTGCAGGAGCTAGATATATTATTCCAGAGCTCCTTTATAAATGGCATAATTTTTGGACCATATTCCATATATATAACAATATATATCCAAAGCAAATAATTATCGGATTAATCCAAATGGCCAAAATTAAATATCCATGAGCTCCTAAAAATATTGGTTTGATTTTTATCTCTGTCCAATATTTTCAGAGGGCAACATGAGCATTTTCTTGGACCCTTTTGGAGAAATTTTTATTTGGGTCATTTTCAAAAATGATTCTGAGGGTTCCACCAATCCTCATTTCAAATTTAAATGAAATTTAAATATGATGCACAAATGGCTAGCTAGTCTAAGTCATACTAGACTAGGGATGTGACAACTCGCCCCCACTTGAGAGAATCTCGTCCCGAGATTCAGGGGTCGTCGGAAAGAAAGCGGGGTACTCCAGTCGAAGACGATCTTCTCGTTCCCAAGTAGCTTCTCTCTCGGAATGATGAGACCACTGAACCTTGAGAAACTTGATGTTCTGACGTCGAGTGACACGCTCTGCTTGATCTAGAATGCGAACCGGGTACTCTCGGTATGTGAGGTTATCTTGGAGATCAAGCATTTCGTGGTCCACTCCGCGGATGGGATCCGAGAAGCAACGCCTGAGTTGAGAGACGTGGAAGACATCATGAACTCGAGAAAGATGTGGGGGTAGTTCCAATTGGTAGGCAACCTCTCCACGTTTAGTGAGAATACGAAAAGGACCAATGTAACGAGGAGCCAACTTGCCCTTGATACCGAAACGATGGGTACCCTTCAAAGGAGTAACCCGAAGGTAAGCCTTGTCGCCAATTTCGTAAGCCACTTCCTTATGACGACAGTCATACTGGCTCTTTTGACGAGATTGGGCTGTTTTCAAATTCTCACGAATGATGCGAACTTGCTCTTCTGCCTCCTGGATCATGTCCGGTCCAAAGAATTGTCTTTCACTGGTTTCTGACCAGTTCAAAGGTGTTCGACATCTTCGTCCATAGAGAACCTCAAAAGGAGCTTTCTTGAGGCTGGATTGATAGCTATTGTTATAGGCAAACTCGGCAAAAGGAAGACATTTCTCCCAATCCATACCGAATGAGATAACGCAAGCTCTAAGCATGTCTTCGAGAATTTGGTTGACCCGTTCCACCTGACCACTTGATTGGGGGTGGAAAGCGGTACTGAAAGAAAGATGGGTTCCCATGGCAGTTTGGAAACTCTCCCAAAAATGAGAAGTGAAAAGACTGCCACGGTCTGAATTGATCTCTAGTGGAACACCATGAAGTGACACTATTCGAGAAATATATAAGTCAGCGAGCTGACTAGCGGTGATACTCTCTCGAACAGGTAGGAAGTGCGCCACTTTGGAGAGACGATCAACGACTACGAAGATAGCATTATTCCCTCTCTTGGTCCTGGGAAAGCTGGTGATGAAGTCCATACCAACTTTATCCCATTTCCATTCAGGAATAGCTAAAGGCTGAAGGGTGCCAGCAGGTCTTTGATGCTCTGCCTTAACGCGACGACAAACATCACATTTAGCAATGAACTCAGCGATTTCTCTCTTCATCCTAGTCCACCAGAACCTCTGGCGTAGGTCCTGATACATCTTAGTACTACCGGGATGAATCGTGAGAGGAGATTCATGCGCCTCCTTAAGAATCAGTTGTCGAAGATGTTGATTCTTGGGAACCACCAAACGATTCTCAAAGAAAACAACACCACGATCATCCATAGTGAAACATCCACCAACTCCCTTCTTAATGTTTCTCTTGATCCGGGAAATTCCTGTGTCTTGCTTTTGAGCTGCGATAATCTGATACTTAAGATCAGGTTTCGCCACCAGGGTAGAAAGGAATCCGTGAGGAGCAATGTGAAGATTAAGCTTACAGAATTCCTCATGGAGAAGTGGTTGGCCTTGCTGCAACATGAGATTGTTGCAATAGGATTTACGGCTTAGAGCATCAGCCATGACATTGGCTTTGCCTGGGGTGTAGGTAATCCCTAAATCATAATCTGTGATCAACTCCAACCAACGTCTTTGCCTAAGGTTTAAGTCTGGTTGGGTGAAGATATACTTGAGACTCTGGTGATCGGTGTAGATCTCGCAACGTTTACCAAGAAGGTAATGTCGCCAGGTCTTGAGTGCATAGACTACGGCTGCAAGCTCTAGATCATGTGTAGGATAATTATCCTCATGTGGATGCAACTATCGAGATGCATAGGCAATCACATGACGATCCTGCATAAGAATGCAACCTAGTCCCTGTCGTGAGGCATCGCAGTAGATAATAAAGTCTTTAGTGAAATCCGGTGGCACAAGTATGGGAGCAGAGGTCAGGCGCCTTTTCAGTTCCTGAAAACTGTGTTCACACTATGGGGACCACTCAAACTTTTTATCTTTCTTGAGAAGTTCCGTGAGGGGTTTGGCTACTTTGGAGAAGTTTTCAACAAAGCGGCGACAATAGCTGGCTAGACCAAGGAAACTCCTAACTTGTTTAACGGTCTCAGGTGGAGTCCAATCGAGAACAGCCTGAACTCTCTCGGGATTGACAGCAATGCCCTTACCAGAGATTACGTGGCCTAGGTAGGTCACTTCTGGCAACCAAAATTCACACTTGGAGAACTTGGCATAAAGGCGGTGCTCTTTGAGTTTTTCTAACACAAGTCTAAGATGTTCGGCATGCTCTTCCTCGTTCTTCGAGTAGATAAGAATATCATCAAGGTAAACCACGACGAACTTATCTAAGTACTCCATGAAGATCGAGTTCATCAAGCGGGAGAATGTGGCTGGGGCGTTGGTTAGGCCAAAGGACATGACTGTGTACTCGTACTGGCCATAACGAGTGACAAAAGCTGTCTTGGGAATGTCCCCATTTCTGATCTTAATTTGGTGGTATCCTAACCTCAAATCCATCTTGGAGAAGACTGAGGATCCAGCGAGCTGATCATACAGGTCGTTGATCCTGGGGAGCGGATACTTGTTCTTTATCGTAACCAAATTAACGGGGCGATAATCTACAACCATCCGATCCGTACCATCCTTCTTGACGAAGAGGACGGGGCAAGCCCAAGGAGAAGAACTGGGACGGATGAAACCCTTTTGCAAGGACTCATCAAGTTGTTTCTTAAGCTCGGCTAGTTCTAAGGGTGCCATCTTGTAGGGTCTCCTAGAGATTGGAGCAGTTCCTGGGATAAGATCTATGACGAACTCTACATCTCTGTCAGGCGGAACACCTGGCAGTTCCTCTGGAAAGACATCCGGAAAGTCACGGACTACCGGGATATCTTCAAGGTCTGGAAGAGGGCTGGCATTAAGGGAATAGAGCTGACGCTTTGCAACTCTAGTGGAGACAGTGACTATCTTGCCAGATGGGTGTGTGAGCTGAACAGACCTGGTGAAACAATCAATCTTGGCATAATGAGCTGTCATCCAGTCCATACCCAAGATGATGTTAATATCCGAAGACTTGAGAGATATCAAAGAAGCAAGGAATATAAGTCTGTCAACAAGGATTTCATTGCCATAACTTATCCTAGAAGTTTGCCATTTGGATCCAGGAGTTTGAATAAGTAGTGGGAGGGCATATCACAAAATGACATGTCGTGCAAGCGGGCATAGCTTTCAGAAATGAAGGAATGAGACGCTCCAGTATCGAACAAAACCAATGCCGGATGACAGTTGACAAGGAGTGTACCAAGAACGACATCTGGATCATCATGAGCGGCTTTAGCTGAGACGTGATGCACGCGTCCATGTTTAGTGGAAGCTGACTTGGCACTGATCATCTTGCGTGATGGCTTACCATGGCCAATAGACTTCTCGGGCTGGGGTGGAGCAACTCTGGTCTGAGTGCAAATACGGGCAATGTGGCCTGGCTCTCCGCACTTGTAACAAATCTTGGAGGTAGGATGTGGACCTGTATTAGAAGGCGGTCCACCAATAGGCCTGGGTGGAGCATACTGCTGAACTTGATGAGGTGCCACATAAGATGGCCTTGGTACATATTTGGGTGGAAGAGCGGAGTTTGGAACCCAAATCCGGCGCTTCTGAGAGCTAGAACCGGAGGAAGATCCCAAAGCACGAGTGTGCTTACGAGACTCCTCGTAAGTGAGTTGAGTTGTCTCTGCATTAATGGCCTTGTTCACAAGGGCTTGGAATGTATCACAATGATGCAGGTGGAGATCACGACGCAACTTGGGGTTGAGACCCTTCCGGAACCTAGCCTGCTTCTTGGCGTCCGTGGACACCTCTTCTGTGGCATAACGGGCGAGGTTCTCAAACTCTCTACTATAGGCATCAACAGCCATCTTACCCTGGGTGAAACTATAGAACTCTTCTCTCTTGCGATCAATGAGGGCTTCAGGAATGTGATACTCGCGAAAAGCCTCAACGAAATCCCTCCAGGTGGAAGTCTGGCCAGCTGGAAGCATAGCCTCATAGTTCTGCCACCAAAGACTAGCAGGACCTCCCAGGTGATATGTGGCATAAGTGACCTTGTCATCTTCAGCTACGTTCGCGGAACGCAGCTTATGGGTGATGCTACGGAGCCAGTCATCTGCATCGAGTGGCTCGATGGAATGATGAAAGGTAGGTGGGTGCAAACGAATGAAGTCATGAATGGTAGCAGATCCTTTGAACTGATGTGCGGTGTTCTCCTCGATACGTGCCAACAAGCGGTTAGACTCACGCTTGTTCCTCTCCATATCTAGCATGAATTCTGCCAACGAAGGCTGATCGGGAGGATCCTCATCCCTACCATCTCCGTGGTTCTGGCTACGAGCAACGGAACTTCGCTTAGCTGATGACATCCTGAGAAACGAACCAAGGACGGAATCAGCATCAACTATGGACTGTAGAATGTAGGACAAGGAATTAGTATCTCTCGAACTCCTAGGGAAAGTTCGGCAGCATAACGGCAGTAAAATGCTCAGAATGAGACATCCTACTAAAAATGGGGTGGTAACATACTCATCAACATTACTCAAGGTTCTGAGATCATACTAAACAGACTACACCGGAATACTCAAAACTAGGGTATGACTCTGATCAACCAATCCTATGGGACTATGGAGTAGTAACATGTGATCCTGATAGACGGAAGAGAAAGCCTAGTTCCTTAACCCCGTAGGAAAGATAGGACGACTCAGATCAGAAGGCCATGAGGTAAAGGAGTAAAAAGAGCCTTACGTTCCAACCCACAATCAATTCCCTTACATAACTAAAGGATTTCTAGACTCAACTTCGACCGGTTTGGCTTGGTAATCCTACAGGCAGTCAGGCTCTGATACCAACGCTGTCAGGACCCCGACTCAATGCCATATCGATCTAGCATGTAGCACCTCATATCACTTTGCGGCCTCACGCACGGTATCCCCACGGGTGTCGCCTTACCTTTGCCCGGGACCGTTTGCGCCTTTTGGCACACGGATATGACAGTGTCGCTAGCATCCATATGATAATGAGCCCGGGCTGACATGGCTAGTCGTAAACCCAAAGTGGCACTAACTTACAGGGACAGGCATCCATGACCCAGCATCGAACGTGTCAGTCATCAGCGAGTGAATCCAGGCTATAGCACTGGGCTAACAGGACTCCGGTGAACCGGGCTGTAGCGGGCTAACAGGACTCCGGTATTCATCGCGTGACATTTCCCCGAAGGGACAGACACAGGAACGAAGAAGGAAACATGCCGGCCAGCCTAAGTGTTCCGGAGCAGTAGCAAGCTACCAGGGCTCAGTGGAAGCACTAGGAGACATTTCCCGGTAAGAGAGACTACTAAGGATAAACAACTAGATAGTCAGATCCCACACATAGCAATACACATTACACGTACGCATAACATGCAAGTATGTGTTGTACAACATGGCATCACAGCATAACTCAACAACTCATATAGATAAAGGCTCAGAAGAGCCATCATAGCATTATTACAAACAGGGGTCACATGACCCAACAGTCAGAGCAATCAAGCAACAAACGGAAGCATTACATGTCTGAGTACAGACATCTATAAATGAAAAAGGCGGAAAGCCTGACTATCTACAACGTCCGATCAAGAACGTAGCTGAGATACTAGCTACTAGTCGAAGTCCACGAGAGCACTAATAAGACCGAAGTCTCCGCTGCAAAAACATAAATAAAGCAACATGAGTACAAAGGTACTCAGCAAGACTTACATCAGATCCTATCATACATGCATTTGTATCAAGAGGGTAATGTGGGGTTTAGTTGCAGCAAGCCAGCTTTGACTCTGTGGCTATCCTGTTCTACGACTACCAGAAACTCTTGAGGTGAGACAACGTACACGAGTCCACTAATCACCACACAATACACTTACTATGGATTCATCCCCGTCTCCCTACGAGAAGGCCATCCATAGCACTCACACTTGTCTTGAGCATTTTATGGTATCCACTTCAAGTTGTCTATGTACCATGTAAGCATCCAAGAAGTCCATAACCGCGGACCCGGCTATTCGAATAGATCATGTTAACCCTGCAGGGGTGTACTTCTTCACACACGCTCTCGCCACTTACCGCCATGTACACGTCATGTATCTCGGCAACCTTCAAGCGGAAGCCTGGCGAGGGTGTCGGCCACGACCTGACTAACCACACAAGACTCTAATCCAGGTTTATCGCCTATTCGGGTTCCATCCGCAAGGAGATCCGGTCGGGGTTTCACTCACGGCCCCAAACGATGTGTGCAGGGTTCCCAAGCCCACCTCGCCGGATGGATCTACGCTTGGTACACCGTGCCACTTGTGCCTAGTCTGTCCCAAGCCCACCTGGCCGGGTGCCACTTGGTAGACTACTAACACTACCTACAAACACCAGAAACTAGTTGCGACTCCTGGACAGAGATCAAGTTGGTTAATAAGTCGAGAGGGCTTGGAGCGCCCGGAGCCCAATGTGTGGTAGTATCGAGTCATTGGACAACATACATAGAACTCAGTGCTTAAGGACGGATCCAGTGAGACAACCCACCATGTACTCCTACATGGCCTCTCACCGCTACCTTTACCAAATCGTGTTCACACACTTAACTCTCAGCACCAGAACATACCGTAACACTCCAATTCATTCCCAATGAATCAGACCTGACACAACTCTAAGCAATAGCAAGCATAGCATGGTAGGAACACATCAGTGGCTTCAATCAACTCCTACACATGCTAGTGGGTTTCAACTATTTACTGTGGCAATGACAGGTCATGCAGAGGAATGGGTTCAACTACGGCAGCACAAAGTAGCAGATGAATCGCTGTTGTCCTAATGCAATAACTGAGAGCAGGAGCGAGAGAGTAGGATTGTATCGGAATGAACAAGGGGGTTTGCTTGCCTGGTAAATCAACAGAGGAGGCACTGCTTCACAGACAGGTACTCTGGAACAGTCTCCGGAGCAAGACCTATCGAGAAGGAACGGTGCCGGCAATCAATACACAAACATATGCAACAATATGATGCATGAACATGGCATGAAGATGTGATGTTGTTTGAGCTAATGCAACTAGAAATCATTTGGTTTGAAGTCCATTTGAACCAAAGGTTCAAATGCATCTCCAGGATAAGCTCCTATATATGCCCTAATGTGTTTTCTCATATACAGCATGTATAAGTTGGTTTTTCATGCATGAAACTAGTACAGATGGAAAGATTGCATTTTTCTGATAATTTTTCATATATAAATTATTTTAATCTGAGCTACGGTTGAATTGTTATGAATTTTTGAAGTTTAAAACAATTTCTGGAATTTCCTGATTTAATTTAAATCCAGAAATCATATTATTGCGCCAGCATGACGTCATCACTACATCAGCGGGTCAACGCGGCTGTCCAGGGTCAAACCTGACGTGTGGGGTCCACACGTCAGTGACACTGGGGTTAACCCCGAGTCAAACCTGGCTGATTAGCTTTGACTAAGCCCTGGGGCCCACTCGTCAGCGTCAGTAGGTGGGGATTAGTGCCTAATTAACAAAGCCACGTCAGCCCGCCGGAGTTCTGGCCGGCGGCGACCAATAGCGCGGCGGCGACGCGCCGGACTTGCGCTACAAGCGGCGTTTGGTCGCGCGAAGACCACCGGGGCGTAGCCCGTCGTCGTTCGCAACCAGGGGAGCTGGTGGGGGGGCTGCGGGGGCGCCGGAGCTCGCCGGAGCAAAGCTCGCGGCGGCGGCCGGAGCTCGGCGACTTGCGGCCGCGGCGTTGTGGTGCACGGCAGTGGAAGCGGAGGGCTCCTACGGCCTCCTGGCGTCACCAGGAACACGGTGACGCGCGCGGGAGTGGCTGGCTTGGGCTCATGCCACCGTGGCGCCATGGCCGGCGGCGAGGAACTTACGGGCGCGGTGGTTGAGCTAGCTAGACGGGGCAAACGAGCACGGGGAGGAGGGGGTTCGGTGCGGGGGCTCACAGCAAGACCAGCGAGCGCGAGGGCGAGGTCGGGGATGCCCGGTAGCTCCCGAATCGACGGCGAGGATCCACGGCGGCCGGAGGCGAAGTTGGTGACGGCGACGGCTCCACGGGGTGCTCCGTCTTGCGTGGCTCGATGAGGAGGTAGAGGGGGTCGCGGCGGATCTGGGGAGCGTGTCGGGGAGGCGAGGGGGAGGCGGTGGCTACGTGATGCTCGTCGGCGGCGGCGGTGATTCTCGGGTGAGAGAGAGAGAGAGAGAGCAGGGGGAGAGGAGGAGGGCGAGGGAGAGTGCGAGAGAGGTCGGGGTGGCGCGTGGCGTCGTTCCAGGGCATTCAGACGAGGAGGGGAGAGGCAGGCATGGAGGGAGGGAGGTGGCGTGGCGCGGTGGCGCGCGCGCGCGCCGGGCACGCTCCCCTCCCTTTGTCGAGGACGAAGACGGCAGAGGAGGAGGCGGCCTGGGCCGCCTGCTGGCTGGGCCGGCCTGCTGCTGCTGGGCCAGAGGCGCCAGGCAGAAGCCCAGGTAAGGTTTTCCTGTTTTATTTCTTTTTCTAAATTTTCTGACATTTGTTTTGATTTAATAAAATACTAAATCAACTTATTACCTTATGCCAATTTTTTGCAGGAGCTAGATATATTATTCCAGAGCTCCTTTATAAATGGCATAATTTTTGGACCATATTTCATATATATAACAATATATATCCAAAGCAAATAATTATCGGATTAATCCAAATGGCCAAAATTAAATATCCATGAGCTCCTAAAAATATTGGTTTGATTTTTATCTCTGTCCAATATTTTCAGAGGGCAACATGAGCATTTTCTTGGACCCTTTTGGAGAAATTTTTATTTGGGTCATTTTCAAAAATGATTCTGAGGGTTCCACCAATCCTCATTTCAAATTTAAATGAAATTTAAATATGATGCACAAATGGCTAGCTAGTCTAAGTCATACCAGACTAGGGATGTGACAGTAAGCCTCTAGTTGACTAGCTCGTTGATCAACAGGTAGTCTTGGTTTCCTGACTATGGACATTGGATGTCATTGATAACGAGATCACATCATTAGGAGAATGATGTGATGGACAAGACCCAATCCTAAACATAGCACAAGATCGTATAGTTCATTTGCTAGAGTTTTCCAATGTCAAGTATCTTTTCCTTAGACCATGAGATCGTGTAACTCCAGGATACCGTAGGAGTGCTTTGGGTGTACCAAACGTCACAACGTAACTGGGTGACTATAAAGGTATACTGCGGGTATCTCCGAAAGTGTCTGTTGGGTTGACACGGATCAAGACTGGGATTTGTCACTCCGTATGACGGAGAGGTATCACTGGGCCCACTCGGTAATGCATCATCATAATGAGCTCAGAGTGACCAAGTGTCTGGTCACGGGATCATGCATTACGATACGAGTAAAGTGACTTGCCGGTAACGAGATTGAACGAGGTATTGGGATACCGACGATCGAATCTCGGGCAAGTAACATACCGATTGACAAAGGGAATTGTATACGGGGTTGCTTGAATCCTCGACATCGTGGTTCATCCGATGAGATCATCGAGGAGCATGTGGGAGCCAACATGGGTATCCAGATCCCGCTGTTGGTTATTGACCGGAGAGCGATCTCGGTCATGTCTACATGTCTCCTGAACCCGTAGGGTCTACACGCTTAAGGTTCGATGATGCTAGGGTTTTAGGGATATGTATATGCAGTAACCCGAATGTTGTTCGGAGTCCCGGATGAGATCCCGGACGTCACGAGGAGTTCCGGAATGGTCCGGAGGTAAATAATTATATATAGGAAGTGCTATTTCGGCCGTCAGGACAAGTTTCGGGGTCACTGGTGTTATACCGGGACCACCGAAAGGGTCCCGGGGGTCCACCGGGTGGGGCCACCTATCCCGGAGGGCCCCATGGGATGAAGTGGGAAGGGATCCAGCCCAAAGTGGGCTGGGGCGCCACTTCCCCTAGGGCCCATGCGCCTAGGGTGGGGGAAACCCTAAAGGGGGGGGCGCCCCCTTGCTTGGGGGGCAAGCCCCCCACCCCTTGGCCGCCGCCCCCCTAGGAGATTGCATCTCCTAGGGCCGGCGCCCCCCCCCCCTAGGCCCCCCTATATATAGTGGGGGGGTGGAGGACCTCTTAACTTTGCCTTTGGTGCCTCCCTCTCCCTCTCCAACACATCCTCCTCCTCCATAGAGCTTGGCGAAGCCCTGCTGGAGTACTGCAGCTCCACCACCACCACGCCGTCGTGCTGCTGCTGGAGCCATCTTCCTCAACCTCTCCTTCCCCCTTGCTGGATCAAGAAGGAGGAGACGTCACGCTGACCGTACGTGTGTTGAACGCGGAGGTGTCGTCCGTTCGGCGCTAGGATCTCCGGTGATTTGGATCACGTCGAGTATGGCTTCCTCATCCCCGTTCTTTGAATGCTTCCGCGCGTGATCTACAAAGGTATGTAGATGCAATCCGATCACTCATTGCTAGATGAACTCCTAGATGGATCTTGGTGAAACCGTAGGAAAATTTTGTTTTCTGCAACGTTCTCCAACACTTATGTGGATGACATAGTAGTAAAATCCAGAGAGAAGGAAACCTTGGTAGCTGATCTAAAGGAGACCTTTGATAACCTCCGGGTCTACAAGATGATGCTTAACCCGGCCAAATGTGTTTTTGGAGTCCTAGCTGGCAAACTTTTGGGTTTTTTGGTGTCTAACAGAGGTATTGAGGCTAATCCGGAGAAAATCAAGGCAATTACATCTCTGGCCAAACCGGTGTGCATCAATGAGGTTCAGCGTTTGGCGGGTCGCGTTGCTTCTTTAAGCCGGTTCATAAGCCGGTTAGGGGAGAAGGAGATGCCTTTGTATCAAATGATGAAAAAGGAGGATGACTTTGTCTGGAGTGATGCTGCTACTCTGCTTTTGAGGATCTGAAGAAACAGCTTGCTGAGCCGCCGGTTCTTGCTGCTCCGGTTGAGAAAGAGCCGTTGTTGTTATATGTAGTTGCTAACTCACGTGCGGTCAGTGTGGCCATTGTTGTGGAGCGGAAGGAGGCTGGCAAGGAACATCCGGTCCAATGGCCGATTTACTATGTCAGTGAGGTGCTCATTGAATCTAAACAAAGATATCCACACTGGTAGAAGCTCATTTATGGGGTGTTCATGGCAAGCCGAAAGCTCAAACATTACTTTCAGGGTCACCCAATCATTGTGGTTAGTTCTGCTCCTCTAGGAGACATCATTCAAAGTAGAGAAGCCACAGGACGAGTCGCCAAGTGGGCTATTGAACTTGGGTCTCATGGTTTGAACTATAGGCCACATACTGCGATCAAATCTCAAGCGCTGGTTGACTTCATTAATGACTGGACAGAGTTGTAGATGCCAGAGGAGAAACTAGACAACACATATTGGACGATTCATTTTGATGGGTCCAGACAGTTGGAAGGCTCGGGGGCTGGAGTTGTTTTAACTTCTCCTCAAGGGGACAAGTTTTTTTATGTGTTGGGATTGATGTTTCCTTGTACTAACAACACAGCAGAATATGAAGCCTTGCTCCATGGTCTTCGAATGGCTAAAGAGATGAGTCTGAGCTGGGTTCGGTGCCTTGGCGATTCAGATTTGGTGGCTCAACAGGTGTCAGGAAAATGGGATTCCAAGGATCCTCTCATGGCGGCTTATCGCCGCGAGGTCGACGCTGTTGCGGGGCATTTTAAGGGTTATCAAGTGGAACACATTGACCGTAGAAAGAACGAAGCGGCTGATGCCTTAAGCCGGTTGGGATCTCAACGTAAGTCGGTACCACCTAACACATTTTTGGATGTTTTACATAACCCGTGTGTTAAGTTGCCTACAGAGGAAGATTTGGCTATTCCTGACTCAGAGGCACAGTTAGTGGCGGCTATTCATGTTATTCCAGATTGGACAGTACCGTTCCTGGCTTACATGATCTGGGGCGAGTTGCCAGAAGACGAGACCCTGGCCCGACAGATAACCTGGCGGTCCAAGTCAATGACGATTTCTGATGGAGAGTTGTATCATCGCAACGTCACTGGAGCGTTTCAGCGTTATGTTTCTCTTGAAGAAGGTCAAGAAATACTTCGTGAGATCCATGAGGGGATTGTGGTCATCAGGCCGGGTCAAAGTCTCTTGTGGACAAAGCTTTTCGTCATGGATTTTACTGGTTAACGGCTCACGCTGATGCAGAGGATCTTGTCAGTAGGTGTGATGGATGTCAAAAATTTGCACGATGAGCGCATGTGCCGGCTCAAGAGTTGTGGATGATTCAAATCACTTGGCCGTTTGCAGTTTGGGGGCTTGACATGGTTGGACCTTTCAAAAGGTCCAAGGATAAAAAGACACATCTTTTAGTGGCAGTTGACAAATTCACAAAATGGGTTGAAGCAGAGCCAGTGAGTAAGTGTGATGCAGCCACGGTGGTCCAGTTCATGAAAAAGGTGATTTTTCATTTTGGTTTTCCACACAGCATTATCACTGACAATGGCACTAATTTGTCCCAAGGTGCTATGGAGGAGTTTTGTCAACGTGAGCATATCCGGCTTGATGTTTCTTTCGTAGCTCACCCTCAATCTAATGGTCAGGCTGAGAGAGCAAATCAGGAAATCTTAAAAGGTCTCAAGCCCCGGCTTATGGTTACCTTACAACAGAAGCCGAGTTGTTGGGTAGAGGAATTACCGTCAGTGTTGTGGAGCATCAACACCACTCCTAACAGGTCTACAGGTTATACACCTTTCTTCATGGTTTATGGAGCGGAAGCAGTGCTGCCTAGTGACATCCGCCATGACTCGCCTCACGTGGCGGCTTATGTTGAAGCTGATAATGAACAAGCCCGACAGGATGCACTTGACTTGTTAGATAAGGAGAGAGATTTAGCAGCGGCTCGATCAGCAATTTATCAGCAGGACCTGCACCGTTATCACAGCTGCCAGGTTAAGTCCAGGAACTTTCAAGAAGGTGACCTGGTGCTCTGGCTCATCCAGGATCTGTCTGATGCACACAAACTATCCCTGCCTTGGGAAGGACCTTTTGTGGTCAGTAAGAATTTAAACAACGGGTCATATTACCTCATTGACGTTCGAGAGCACAAAGACTCACGTAAGTCGGAGGAGGAGACCCGCCAGCCGTGGAACATTGCTCAGCTTCGGCCATACTACACCTGAGCTACCGGCTCCCGTCATGTACATACTTTGGCATCGTATATATTATGATAAGTAATAAAGCTGGACTTCTACCTTTTTCTCGCCAAAGATCATATATCTTTACTATTTTCATTATTTAAGTGATTATGAAGGAGCTGATTATATCTGAATTTAGCTTAACCTTTTTGATCCAGCTTATGATCGTATTCAAATCTAGTTGTAAACCTCATAGGTCACTTGGGGGCTTCCTATTCGAACATAGGTCGCATTCGAACCAAAGAGAACATAGTTGTCGTAACCCTCTTGATCGGCTCAAAGCCAAACTCACTAGGGGGCTTCTTGATCGTATCCGAATCACAGCTTAACCCCTTTTGGGTCCGACTTGGATCGTATTCGAATTAGGGTCGTTAAAAACCTCTCAAGGTCATTTGGGGGCTTCCTGTTCAAACATAGGTCGTATTCGAACCAAAGAGAACATAGCTGTCGGTACCCTCTCGATCGGCGCAACACCAAAGCCACTGGGGGCTATATGATCGTATTCGAATCTTAGCTTAACCCCTTTGGTCCAGTTTACTAATCGTATTCGAATCAGAAACCCCCAAATTTATGTTGTTTGAACTTTGCTATTTTGTCTTACTGGTTTTTATTGTCTCAAATCTAAACTATCAGTATGGTTTTTATTTAAGCCGGCTTGATTATTTGACAATAAGCCGCCAAGGCATGATAGTCATCAGGTATATGGAAGCATTGACTTCTCAAAAAGATTGGGTCATCAACCTCATCATCCGGATCATGAAAACCGGCAGTCCAGAAACACAGGTATGATAGTGTTGTTCACGAACAGGTTTTTCCAGCCTTGTTTATCTTTTCCAATAAAGACATATACCGGGTGTCTTTGATCCGTCCAGTGTTAAACCGCCAGGCCAGCTCTTTCATTTTTTTGTAGGAGCAAAGTTAAAATATTGTAGATATAATCAAATATGTGCTGGCAAAGAGTAATATGCAACATTTTGTGTGCGATGGCATAACCAACACATGCAGTTTTTAAGCTGAATCTATTACAAGGATTTGAGAGCCCACAAGATGGTTATGACTCTCCCCTGGCCGGTTCATCTCCTTCTACTGATTGGAAGCTGGGCTTGGACCAGTCAAAGCCGTTCAAAGCAATGAACTCCACCTCATCATCAATTAGGCCGGCCGGGTCAACTTCCGGAGCAAAAGTGTGTTGACGAACCGGCGGGATAAGATCTGTCACCTTATAAGAGGGAGTCGCCATCTTCTTATTCTCCATATCAAAACCCGGCTAATATTTATCGATGTTGGTCTCATCTCCAAGAATGGTAGCTTGAGGTCGAAGTCCCCTCACACAGGCAATGAAGTCATATTTATCAAATGGAGTCCCGTCTTCCTTCACAGTAGGGTAACCCTTAGCCACATCCACCGGGTCTAGATCTGGCACCCAGGCTTTGGAGCGGCTCAGGGCAATCAGGGCTCCAGCTCTGGCACATGATCGTTTGACTTCTTGAAACCTGGCGGGTAAGATTGATAACTTCTTCAAGACATCGCTCAATCGATTGGGTCCTTGGTTGGCAGGGGAGATGGTGGCAAGTGCTCGTTGAGCGCCAGTATACAATTGCTCCACTAAGGTATAAACCGCCTTCAATTTGGTCACACTGTCTTGGCTCAGATTTTTGCTTCATGGACCTGCGAGTGTTTTTTAAACAAAGGCTCAGCAGGCGGCTTATATTCCGGGTCAAAAGAAGGTATAAATGATTAATACAGATGACTTACCAAAGATGGCAGAGACCATTTGAGACACCTGGTTCTTTAAGCCGGTGAGCTCCGTGGTAACCTCTTCAAGAGCCGCCTCAGCTGTTTCAGCATGTTGTATCAACAGCGTCTTTTCTTCGGCCCAGGATTTCTTCTTTGCAGTCAAGCTGGTCTTCAATTTTTCTGTCTCAGAAAGACTCAATTGGAGTTTAGAGTCAGCAGTCTTGATTTCTGCCTCTTGATCCGTCAGCCGGGTCTTTGCATCAGTTAATTGGGAGCCCAATTCAGATAGGTCGTTCTACAAAGCATACACAGGTGTTTCAAGGCTTAAACTAAAAATTATAAGGGTTCAAGTCTCAAGTACTATGCACCGCAATACCACTTGACACATGGGGGCTAATGTCTGTCAAAGCATTTTTTTACAATTCTTATATGTTTCAAGTCCCAAGTGTTTTACAAAGTAGCAGCACTTGGCACTTGGGGGCTAATGCATGATATTCAGAAAGTTTCTCAAGATTAAGCCGGATTGCAATACTTATTGGGACTAGTAAAAGACAGTTATGAAGTTAAGTACCGGTTCATTTATGATAAATTGAGCCGACCCTTGGGGACTACAAGTGAAGTTTACGCTACTTTGTTGGACTTTTGAAAAGCTTAAGAGACAAAATATCAACCTATATCATAAAGTCTACAGATCATTCAGGTTCATCATCTGAAGACTTGGGGGCTGGCAGAGTATAAGTGAACCGGAGAACATACCTCATATTTTAGCTGTAATTGCTTGACCATCTCAATTTCCGACTCACGACTAGAATGAACATGACTGAGATAACCGGGCGGTATGTCACTAGTATTCAGATGAGTGTAGTGAGAGATATCAAAACGCACTTTCTGCTTCTCCAAGGCTTCTTGCTTAGTAGTGTGCCGAGCTAACACAGTGGGGGTCCCTGGTTCAACAAATCGGCTACCAGTAATCAACACGTCAGTATCAGAAGTTGTTGGCGGATTAGCTGAACTAGATGGTTCAGTGATAGTGGGATTAAGGGTGATCTCATCGGCTGACAACTCAGGAGGATCCAATTGAGTATGAACAGCCGGGTCTTCAGGTGCTTCAGTTTCAGAGGGAGGAGTTGGCATGGCCGGCTCAGGTGCGGGAACCGTCGGGTCTTCTGACGGCTTCATCACCTTGGCCTTCTTGGATTTGGCTTGGCCTCTAAAAGAAAAGTTTTATGAGACAGTTAGTGTAAGGATGCAGTTTTTAAAGATACAGAGGAAAGCTGATTTTTCCTTACCCAGGAGCAGTTTTGAAAGCCGGAAACTGAGTCTGAGATGAATCGCCAGAAGAGCGAGAAACCTCCTATAAAAGGTAAAATAAAGTCAATGATGCAAGGGAATAGATTCATTAATGAAAGCAAAAGATGAAGATGAAAGAAACCTCATTCTGGCGTTTTCGAGGAGTTTGTTGTAAAACAGAAGGCGGTTCATCGTCGTCATTATTCCGGGCCTGACGGCGGCTCTCATGTTGCTGCTTTTTCAAAAGAAAATGAGGGTCCAAATAAGCCAAAGGGGGCGAAAACCTTACTTTCCGGGTTACCAGTCGAAGTTTCTGTCTTGGCAAATGGGCTGAGTCGGAGGAAATAGTTACCTCTTCTTCTACGGCCTGGCTGGCCCCCGTGTCGTCCTGGCAATAATGAGTGTCAATAAGGTTATTAAAAAACTGGCCAAGGGAGTCAAGGGCTACCTCCGACTCAGTATCATCGTCAAGCTTTAACATGTCCGAAGCAGTGCTCCTTTTCTTCTTGGACCTCCGGGTCATCTTCCTGGCGGCTATGGCGGTAGTTCTAGCCTTCTTGGCAGCTTCATGGTCAAACTTGGCCTTCTAGAAGTCAGATTTGGCCTATAAACAAACAAACAGGATAAAAGGTCATGCAAGTATTTAAAACTACTGAGGAAAACACAAAATAGAAAGAGGTCAGGGGTTTTTTACCTCTGGTGCCGGGTTAAGTTTACAGAAGGGGTTTAACCCAAGCTTACTGCAGTCCTCATACTTGCCGTTCACAAGGATGGTTGACATTGCAACAATGTCTTCTTCAGTTAGTTGTACAGAGCTGTGACGCAGAGAGTCATCTGGGCCTCCGCCATATTTATACATCAATTTGGATTGGCGGCTTAGAGGGATGACCCGCCACAAGATCCAGCAACGGATCAAGTCAACTCCGGTTAAGCCATTCCCTAGTAAGGCATTGATCCTTTTAATAGATGGAATAAGCTTCTTGCGTTCAGCAGCAGTAAGCTTATCAGGGAGCACAAACTTTGAATCCAGACGCTCCGCGCGATAACCCAGCAGTGGTTTTTCATTGGCTGGAGACGTATCTTGGCAATAGAACCAAGTCTGATTCCAATCTTTGGGATGACTCGGTAAGACTATTAAGGGAAAGATGGCGCCCTGTCGGCGCTGAATTGAGATTCCACCGAGTTCCAAGCTAGGGCCATTGGTACACTCATTCTGGCGGTTCAGATAAAATTACTCTCTGAAGAGTTCCACGGTTGGTTCTTCTTGAAGATACACCTCAGAAAGAACTTGAAAATTGCAGATGTTGGATATGGAATTGGGTCCAAGATCTTGAGGGTGAAGTTTGGAAAAATGAAGAACGTCTCTGAAGAAATTTGAGCTGGGTGGTGAAAAACCCCGGTTCATGTGGTCAGTGAAGACAATAACTTCACCGTCTTTGGGATTAGGTCGTTCCTCGTTCGGGTCAGGAGCACGATAAGACATAACGTTTTTCTCTGGCAAAAATCCAATGGTGACAAACTCTTTCAAGTTATCCTCAGTTACTGTGGAGGGGACCCAGTTGCAGACTGTCGGTGATTTTGATGGCATGATGAAAAAGGGGAAGCTGAAAAGAAAGTAATTTGCTGGTTCATTTTATTTGATGAAGTTACAGGTTCATGATCATGATACAGATGAATCATGGTGGATTAAAGAAGGGCTAATGACATATAAAGGAAAGCCGGAGTCATAAGCCGCCATGACTAAAGATATTCAATGGATGCTAGAAACAGAAAATGGCTAAGTGTTGGCACAAACAAGTTTACCAAGCTGTCATTATTATTTTGGATCAAATGGTCGTTCCGAAAATAAAATATTCTAGACCTAAAAATCTAGTACAGATGAGTTCGTGAGTTATAATGAGGCATCTGTACAGAAAAAAGGGATCTACTAGTATAAAAAAATGGACGCAAAACAACTACCGCACGAGTTATGTGTTCCTTTTTGGATCAGAAGAGGCTGCGGAGGAAGAACTACAAGAAGATCCATGATGAACAGCGAAGAACACCGATGAACTCGCAACCCTAATACAGATCTAAGTGCATGAAAAAGAAGGAACTTACGAGATGCAGATCTACTGCGAAGAGTCGCTGCGGTTCTCTGGACGAGCTCAGGGTGATGCAGCGGCCGATGTTGAGGGCAATGGTGAGTGCTACGGCAGCGGCGGAGCTCGAGAAGCAGAGAGGTAGCGAGAAGATGGAAGGAAGAAGAAGAAAGAAGAAGTACCGGCCAAGCCTATTTATAAGGGAAAGAAGTGAACAGGCAGGCACGAAAATTGAGGTAGACCAAAATAATGATTATACAGCTAAACGGACGCCTCGATTCTCAGAAGACATTAAAAGATAAAAGATCTGTTGAAGATGACGTGTAGGCTTTCATGTTTTCAGGAGATGATGTCATGGCGGGTTACGGACTTTTTTCAGACAGAGGAAGATGGATTTCGTCTAAGTGTTGAAGATTGACAAAGAACAAAGTTCAATTCAACCTGGGGCCTAATGTTGGGGATATAGCTACCAGGTATGACCCGTCCAGGAGGGGCCGGGTCAACCCCAGTGGCGGGTTACAAAAAGAAGCCAGGTAATATTCAAGGTGATAGTTTATTAAGACTTGTAGAAGGCCTAAGCCCAGAGGTGGCTTAAGGCCCAATACTGTATACCGCCATAGGTAAAGAAAGACTTGTAAAGAAAGTCATATAAAAGAAGTCACCATACCGGACATGTTTTATGAGCCTGCCGGGACTTTGTAGGCCGCCGGGCGTCAACCCGTGTATATAAGGGGACGACCCGGCGGCGGCTTAGGAGAAGAAACTAGAGATCGATAGCCAAGCTAGCAGATTTTCTCCTTGGTCATCGAAACCTAGCAAAACAACATCAACTGGACTAGGCCTTACCTTCACCGCAAGGGGCCAAACTAGTATAAACCTCTCGTGTCCTTTGTCCCGATTAACCCCTTTAAGCTTCCTAGTTGCGATGGCCCTACGACTAAGTCATTTTGCTAGGACATCTGTCGTGACAATTCCACGAAAATATGGCTCATAGACTAGTGGGAACCATCAAGACAAGTTTGAATGTTGTAACAGTTTCAGCAAGTGTAAAACAGCAGCAACAACAACAACATAGCATGTTTGCGAGCTTGGAACAAAGGTCATAGGAAGTACAAAATTATTAAACTTGGCATGTGAAAAAAGTACTCATAACATAATTCAAATCATGTATTGGAGCATCTCCAAAAGAGACATAGATTGATTAATAACAAGCTCACAACATGGCATCATGAAGTTAATAGAAAACTAGAACATCATTTGGGCATGTTCATGGCAATGAAAACATATACTACAAGACATATATGAGGCATAAAAAGGCATGGCATGATAGAGCATAACATGTACATCAAAATATGTCAACTAGACATCTCCATATTATGCATGGAATAGATGGTATCTTCAACCTAACATGGCATCACAATGTAACAGCTACAGGCAGCCAAAATCACTAAGTCTCAGAAATAGCAACATTAAGTAGCACACTTTGCAAGCTTGTGCTAGTCACCACAAGGCACATAAAAATACATGGATTGCACCACTGTAAATATGGCATCGATATACTCCTAAAACATGTAGACATGATGCTCAAAAGATAAACACATAAAATGTCATGGAAAAGACAAATCGGCAAGTTATGACAATCTCAGCAGGTTAACAGCACATGGCACTCTTGCAATGAGGATTAAGGCATCAAGAAGAACAGTAATATGATTGCAAATGACACTAACATGTAGAGCATTCAAAGATGAACATTTTGATATATCATACATGCAAAACAGAGCAATATGCACAAACTTATGATGTGATGAAGATGCACACATGATGTAAGAAATTCAGGGACTTAGTGGAAATTCAACCTCTAGGAAAAATGGACGGGGATGAGTGGGACGGAGAGATCCGGGGGCACGGGGAGGCCGTTTGGTTCGGGGATGGGCGGATCTCATCCACCCGCCCGGATCCAGCCGGCTTGAACTCCTGCGAGGGCGGCGCGGCTCCGGTGATGGACGACGACAACGGCGAGGCGGCGCAGGAGGACAAAGATGGCGATGCACGGCTCTAGCGATGGACGGCGAGGCGGCGCGAGACGGCGAGTCGCGGCTCCAGCGAGCTCAGGAGGAGGCTGGCGAGCTCATGCGGCGGCGGGGCGGCGCTGGCAGGCGGTGCGGGACGGCGGCGCCGGCTAGGTGGCGGCGGAGCCGGTCGCC